>NC_136917.1:74120613-74561427 GCF_949752795.1 Hyperoodon ampullatus | reverse complement strand
GGTATGTTAGGTTCACAAAGGTCTATACACTTTTCTTTAATGATCCTCATGCCTATACCATTCTCTTTAGACTCTGCTGGAGAGAGGAAAGAGCAATTTGGAGTTATGGTCTGTGAACACCCAAAGCAGTACAATTCAGGACTGAGGATGCCAATGGAGTTCTGGCCTAGATGGTTCGGAGCCACGGCCATGTTTCAGAACAGTCTAGGGGGTAAATCAGAAGAGCTCTGGACTTGCTATCGGGAAGTGGTTTGTCTGAGCTGGCTTTGCCCCTATTTAGGAGTACATAACCTTGGCCGACACATTCCTGAGTTTTGCTGTCTTCAAAGTAGGAAAGATATGATTGCAAACTGTGATAGACACCCTCTGCCCCCCTCTCACAGAGTTGTATTCAAGAAAGTTAAAAAAAATATTTAAGATGATTTGAAAAAAATAAAATGTTTGATATGGGCAAAGTGTTACCTTACCCCTGCACTTATGGCAAGCTGAAATAAGGCAGCAAGGCAGACGTATCACCAGAAGCCCTGTGTGTGAGGCGATCACAGAACCTCACTGAGCCTTGGTTTCCTTACCTCCACAAAGGAGATTGTAAAGATATTTGTCTCCCAGTCTTTGTGAGACACACAGGAGAGAGTATACATAAAGGGGCCCAGACCTAGCCCCTGCTATGAAGTTTTGCTTCACAAATGTTTGTGAGCTTTCAAACAGGAAATGCAGCTCCCCTGCCCCCAAGCTGGAGCAAGCTCAATATATTACTGTACATTGAAGTCTCCTGTTTGATAGCAAATACTCGCTTGTACTTTCTCCAAACATGCAGAAAACTTGGTGTTCCAACACGTGCTCTGTTAACACTCTGGCTTTGGAAATACTTTCCTGACTGCTGTGCTTATCCATCCACCCTGGCCATCACCCTTTAAGACCCCTTTTCTGAAGCAAAAACAGCAACAGGTGTTAAATCAATGTTACCCATTCTTCTGGAAATCCTGCTTCAGAATTCTCTCCTCCAGGCCTTTGCCCGTGCTGTAACTCTACCTAGAACACTTCGTCCTGCCCCTTTGGCTCCCTCACCATTTGTATCCTCACCCTTCAGCTTTCAGCTTAGACCTCACCTGTACCAGTCACACTTCCCTCATCTCCAAGGTCTAGGTTAAGTGACTCAGGTTCCTGTGTATTTATTTGTCTCAGCAGGAACCACAGTATACATTTTTTTGAATTCGTAGAAAACATACATTGTATCTTTTATTATTTAAATATTGATTTCATTCTTCTCTTCACGGAGGCATATTTTTTTAACATCTTTATTGGCGTATAATTGCTTTACACTGTTGTGTTACTTGCTGCTGTATAGCAAAGTGAGTCAGCTATACGTATACATATATCCCCATATCCCCTCCCTCTTGCCTCTCTCTCCCACCCTCCCTATCTCACCCCTCTAGGTAGGACCACAGTATATTGTAATGGCTTGTTTTCTTGTCTATTTCCCCTTGTACTGAATGCCGCATACTGGCGAGGAGATTAGTGTTGGTCTTACGCAGCATGTACATGCGGGAATATTCCATAAATGAAGAAGGGGATGAAATCTACACAGCTTGTGCTTTTCCTTTTCTCCTCATATGTACTTCTTGCTCTCCTTCAGTTACCTCTTTCCAGTAGAAATTTCTTGCCTCTATCATTTTTCTGCTTCAAGACTAGACATTTAGTGACTGCCATGCTTCTGGCCGCTGTTGAATCAAAGAGTGAAAGAAACTGAGTCCAACATTTGGAATGAGTTGCTTTCTTGCCAGCCAAGCTACTGAGCCAACTGGGGACATTTCATATATTCCACTTTTTTCCACCCAAGCCTTCCAGTCAGTACGTAGTTAGTGATTTTTTTTTTGAACTCTTGTTATATGAAAGAAAGTTCAGTATCTATGTGTAGGCTTTCAAACTGAAAATATATCCCAGTACAAATTTGGCCAAGTGTGTGTGTGAGGGTGTAGGCAGCTATTGTGTTTTCCCAAGTATTGGTGAATTAAAGAGTAAAGAAAGAAGTTGTAATGCAAATCAACCGAGGTTACCTCATCACCGAATGTACCCTGCTCATTTATTTTGACAAGCCCAACTTACTTTTAATTACCAGGCCTCCTAGTACACTGGTAAATGTAGCAATAGTGACTTTGGCAGAAAGGAGAAATCTGTGTAACATGAGCCTTCAGAATGAGTCCATGCTGACTCTTTATAAATTGGAGTGAGGCAATTCATTTTAAGAAGAATTTCAGTAGAGCAATTTATGTGATCTGTGACTGTAGTTACAAATCAGTGAGCCTTTTATGAGCCAAGCACACCAGACTGTGTACATTAAATGAGGGTAGTTTCTCAAAGAAATTTTGTGGGCCACTCCAAGCCATTACCCAACAGATTTTTGTAAGCCTTCATTTGGAATTATTTTCAGAGTCAGTTTTCAAGTCACTATAAAAAAAATTTTTAATGTCACCTGAAAATCCTAATACTAGAGGGGGGAGGCTATTTTTAAAATCAATGCCTACTTTTTATTATTCAGTTGGACTCCTAGTTACTTGGAACTTTTTCCTAAATTGAATCTTCTCTTGAAGGAAGCAGTTGGGCCATCACTTAGGTCACCCATGAGAAAGTGACATGGTGTTGATAGACCTATTAGGGCCAGAGCCTCTACTGTACATTTTAATAGGCACTAGAGGGACTTCTGTTCTTGGCAATTTATCAAAACTCTGTGAGAGTAGGAAAAATCCTACAGGCATTATGCACAGTTGACGCTCGTTACTTCTTTGGTCTTTTCCTGCTTTAGCTGACCTCAATTTGGAGTTTGGGTCAAGTTTCTCCCAGTGCCTTGGGCACATCAAGAGAAGGGGTGTGATGTGTCACCAATAGCTTCTACATGGCATTTGGGCCCTAGCCACCTAGCCCTGTGTCCTCACATTCTAATATTTGTATTCTTTCCCTCCCTATACATTTTTCCTACCCAAAGTAGTAGAGCTAAGCCATTGGAAAATGTTTCCTTTCCCTTTCTCTGCTTTCCCACCCCCTGCCCAATCTCTACTTTCACCTCTCCCTGCACTTAAAAACAGCTTAAACGCATGACATACCTACTTCAGTGCATAACAAATTAAAACTTGCCAATGTCAATGAAGAGAAATTAAAAGCCCAAATGAGCTTGAAATGGAATGATTTCAACCAGTCAACAGTACCTGAGGTGGACAGCTCTTGTAAGAGGTGTGCTGAGGGGAGAGAGGTGTGGCAATACCAGAGAAAGTCCTCAGAGAACCTGGGTGGGACCAGTGACTGCAGCTTGCAGGCACAGGGCTGGTGGGATGGGGATGCAGTACAAATTTATAAATGACTGGGCTCTGAGGTCCCAGAGGGGTCCAGGGCAACAATGATGTGTAGCAGTAAAAACCTCATGTAAAGGCTTTTAAGCTGGACTGCCCTTTCTGGGGAGGCTGAAAAATATTTTCCACTGAGGTGTCAACCCACTCTTATCGGCCTTGCGCAGGGTTGGCCTTCTCACATCCAAGCTGCCGGGCTGGCCACGTGGAGGATGGTCTCAGTCTTTTTCTGGGCTTGTCATTGGCACAGCTTCCACCCTCCCCCCTGTCACAATAGTGAAGTGACACCGTACAACTGCATAGTGCCAATGACAACAAGGCAAGGACCTCTTCTTCCTCAGGTTGTAAAGTGAAAGAAATGTAATCCCTGCCTCGTAGCATTTTATTATGTTTGTGAAAGTTTTCTTTTTCTAATACTAAGAGATAAAATGGAGGTTGTGGAAAAGTACAAATTGTAACATGCTGGTAGTTTATTGGTAAGAAATTTCGTTTTACTGCTGGTGTGGTATGAGAATTTAAAACAATTGTAGAATACAAATTCAACATTAGAATACAAATGAAGGAAATAGCGTTTGGCAGAAGACACCAATAAGGAAAGGGAGGAGGATGGCACTTCATGTTTAATACTGGATTCCTTTGAAGGGTCAAAGACTCAAATGCCCCCAGAGCCAGGCAGGATGTGTGGATGAGGAGAGCCGATGGGGGGTGGGAGTGGGGGGGAGCTGGGGAGCACACGCCCCGTAGACAGGGCAGCTGCAGCTCAGCTATAGCCAATTGTTATCATGGGGAATGCAGACCTGTGCTCCCAGAGCTCCAGATATATTTTTAAGTGAAGCCAGAAATCTAGAATCTTATGTGAAAGCACCAAAGGTCTACAAGTTGGCAACAGAGTCAATTTTTTGGAAACAATGCTAGGGCCAAATGCATCACATCTGTGGACCAGACTTGGCCCCTGGGCCTCTGGTCTGTGCCCTCTGTAGCTGTTCATTCCATCGGTGCCTGTGTGTCAGTCAGAAACGGGGGCTCGCTGGGTCCCACTCGCTGGCTCCCACTGGGTGTGTGGGGTGAGGCAGTGCCTGAAGAGCACAATGAGAAAAGCACCCACAGCCCAGCTCAATTTCCTTATCATGTTGGATTATTTGCAGCAGCTGCTCTAAACCTGACCTCATCCCCTCCAGTCACATCCCAGTTCCTCAGAAGGGAGTGCTCGAGGGTGCTATGTGCTCAGTGGAAGGGCAGATGGGGAAGGAAGAGGCAATATAATGATCCTTGGGACAACCATGGACTCACCCTCCAGTGCAAAGAAGCAATTGATGTTGGGAATGTGGCCAGGATTGGTGAACCACAGGGATTTCTGTACCTTATAAACGAGGATGAAATACTTTCGAAGTGGCACCTTGAAAGAAAGAAGCATTGAAACTAGACAAACGGAATTGTGTTGTAGGTAGAATAAGGCATGTTAAAGGAGATGGCCACATATGGGAGTCCATTGGGAAGTAAAGGAGAATCCTGTATGCCTTGGACCACTTAGTCTGAGGCTGGACCATCCAACCCACTGAGATAAATATGACCTTCCTATAATGGGCTGGCACTGCTGTAACTCTTATGCTGTTCTGTAGAATAAACAATCTCACTACCAACCTCCAAGTCCAAATATAAAGATTCTGTGCCTTGGTGTCATGATTTATATTATCCACTGGATATGTTCCACTAGAATGTCTGTGCTCAAAGGGAAATTGCTCTTCATGTTGTTAAACACACCTCAAACAGGGACTCAACGATTACTTGTTAATATGCTTAGTTAAGATATGTCCATTTGCATTTTGTATTTAGTTTTGTATTTCCATATATTTAGAGATCCGCTTGGTCCCCAGCTTTGACTCATGTTTTTCTACTTCATCTCGTGTTTCCATGTTTGTGGTGATACTGTGCTTGTCTGTATCCCATCCTGACACCCAGAATCATCTTTATGTTCACCAAAGCCTTGGGAACAGTCTATAAATCAACAGTTCATTGTGGAGTACAGATTTAGTGAAAAGAAATTGGATTGGAAGAAAGTCTGTTAGTTGACAAGTTGAAATCCAGAGTCTGGATTGTCTCAGAATCCACCAGAATGGAAGAGAAAGTTATTTTGAGTAATTTGCAAGTATGAGTGTGCATGTTTTTCTCTGAAAAGCTTTGTGAGGCTTAGAGGAAAAGTGATATATTTTTGCACCAAGAAATTTGTTTAAGAACCGATTTTTATATTTCTATAAATAATAAAATTTAATTTAGGTATCAAATACAAATTGGTTTTATTTTAAACTTTACTGTGATTTCAGAAGAACGTTTAATATTTATTCTAAATGGATAATCACATTTGTACATGGTAGTAGCATCCTAATTCTTTTTTAGATCAACTCTGTATCCACTATAATTAAAAATATGTAAAAATGGTATATGCGTGTGGGAAGGGAAGGGAAGCACTGAAAATTGAGTCAAGTCATGGGTTTGAGGTATGGAACGGAGAGTGGTTTTCCCCCTTTGCTGCAATTATGCTATTTTTGTAAATTTTTTAAAAACCTCAAAATGAGAAATCAGTGCCTTCAGAGTTAGTTTCCTTTTAAAAACTAGGTATTTTTACATTCTTGATCTTATATCGATAAGCTCATTTTCATCAGCCTAGATTTATTTTCCCTTTCCAAGAATGTACTCCTTACTCTTTGGCAAGGTACCCCTTCCTCTTTGGCAAGGTACCCCTTCATTAGAGATCCGAAAGAGAAAAAAATAAATTATTTCGGATACTCAAGTCTGAGTACATAAGACAGTTTTTATAATAAGAAAGACAAGTTATGGGAAATGGAATCTTTTTCGATATCTGAGAGTTTGCCCTGCGGAAGATAACTGCACCCCAAGGCACTGCCAGGAGATCTATATTTCTGTTCCTGACATCTGTAGGTACCACTGCCACTGCCAATGGTGATGAGGATAAGTGATGGGAAAATGAACTGGGAGGTGATATATCTTCCTTGACAGATTTAAAGAACTGCCACAGGCAGCCCCAAGGCAAGTGCTGACTGAGGACATTCTGGCGCCTGTGTCGGGTCACTCTGGCATCGGCAGGCAAAGCTGTTAGAAGCAGGGGGCGATGCAATAACTTTGTGGTTTAAATCTCTACTTAGATCCTGTTTTTGAGGGGGTGAACTGGAGGTTGTACTACAAATTCTGAAATATCCATTATTGTTGGTAAGTTAGTATCTGCCTTGTCCTTGTGTTATTACCGTGGAGATCCAGTATTCATTACTCCATGCCCAGGATCCAAAGATATGCCCACATAAACATTTGAATATGGTTGTCCTAAGATTTCAAGGTTTGCTCCCCATCCTCGAAGCCCCTGCGTTCACCCAAGGTGTAGTGGTAGATGTGGGCTGGGTCAATCTTAATATTGATCACAAGGGGAGAATCTGACCTGAGTTACTGCTCTGGCAAAGACACACAGGCACAAATGCAATACAGCGAAGGACCATGGCTGCTCCCTAGGGAGCCTCCGAGGGAGCCTGGAGGAGCTGTGCTTACTGCTTCTGGAGAGCCAAGCTGGGGACATTCAAAGGGAGGAAGTGTGCTCAAAGGCAGCCCTTGCACCCAGTGACTTTTCTCACTTTGTTTGTCTAAATATAAATGTGATTTTTGGTTATAAAACAGCTAACCGTTTTGCTTTTCTTTTGTGCTTCTGTCGGGTCCAGGACTTTATAAGGATTTGACCTTACTCAAAATGTGCAGAGAAGAATGATGGAAGCCCCTGAATACCTTGATTTGGATGAAATTGACTTCAGTGATGACATCTCTGTAAGTACTGCTATGTGCAAGCAATGCTTTCAGGAGATTCTGCC
The DNA here is from genome assembly GCF_949752795.1 of Hyperoodon ampullatus. Classification (NCBI taxonomy): domain Eukaryota; kingdom Metazoa; phylum Chordata; class Mammalia; order Artiodactyla; family Ziphiidae; genus Hyperoodon; species Hyperoodon ampullatus. The sequence continues at coordinate 74,554,217 of NC_136917.1, read as the reverse complement.
TTCATCTGTATGGGCTCCTTTCTCTGTTTGTAGTCTGTATATCCTAAACTCTTCCAACCACGTTTAGAAATTGACAGCAAAAATCCTGCCGTGGCAGACAAAGTGTGGCTCGGGGGCCTCCTGGACCAAGAGTGAATCCCACTTAATTTTGTGTGAGCTTGGGTGAGAAAGACATTTAACCTCACTGGGCTTCCCCTTCCTAATCTGTTTCATTGTTGTCAAAATTATTCACTGAGTACATTTATAAAGTGCCTGCATATGGTAGACACCTTCATAAATTTACTTAGGTACAAAATTAACCCCATCGATGTTCATCTCCTTTATGTGACTGGCTGTGCCACAGCCAGCATGCTGTTCACAAGGACACAGACTGAAGGATGGCCAAGTTATTAATTTATGAACAATAAGAGCTTCCAGTCACTGGAGCTTTCAAAACACTTGTTGGGAATACTGAGGAAGAGTCACGTGTTGATAAAGGACAGGACGGGCTGACCACTGAGGCCCTGCTTAATACTGTAATGCTGTGGGCTGATGAGCTTCTTAGTTCCCACAACACTCACAGACTTCCTGCTGCCTCCAGCCTAACTCCTGGCAGCTGAGTGGATGGTCTGCCTGCCCTTTGCTCAGAGCTGCTTGTGACTTACCCTGGGCCACGTGATCTCTTCTGCCAAAGGCCAACCAGCAAACCTACTCGCCTCTCAAACCCTAGCCCAATTGCGCTGACTCTCAAGACTGTGATGAGAAGGTTGCTGTTTCTGAACTAGCTACGTAACTTTTCTCCCCAGGACCTCCAAGGGTACACTTTCTGACCTTACTTTCCATTGATTTCTCAGTTTTTGGTCACCACTGGCAATTGTCTCAAAAATATAAGCTTTAAGGCACCTCTGACAGCAGTGTTATTCTTCTAATTTACTCCTTACCATGAAGTAAAATATGCATACTCTATGCAAGAATTGGATTCCTGGGATGCGTTTGAAGAATCACCTATTTAATGGATGAATCTTCCTACCTTTCCCTATTTGTGAATTCAGCCTTTCCCTCCTTCAGCTTCCAGACAGCTTTTACTAGTCTTCATTAAGGCTAATGTGAAGTGTCATTAAGACTAATGTGAAATGAGTGGTCTCTCTCTCTCTCTCTCTCTCTCTCTCTCTCTCTCTCTCTCTCTCCCCCTCGCTCTCTCACTCTCTCGCTCTCTCGCTCTCTCTCGCTCTCTCTCTCCCTCCCTCCCTTTTTAAATCACTGTGCTTGACTTAAATGTGGATCAGAGCATGGTTCTTTTATAACCACTCCCCTCCAGGTATTTTGAGCTGGCTGGGGAAAAGCAAGAAAAGTGAATGATGATGTGAGAGGCGGGGATAGGGTGGAATGTGTTTCAGAAAGGGGCATATGTTATGATTATCAATTAAGGGTAGCTCTCTGAGCCTTGATAATGAAGTTGCATTTTAAGAGCATAGGCTTTGAAGGCACCAGTCCGGGCTCCAGCCTCGTTCTGACCTTTGCTGGCTGGAACACAGTAACTTCATCTCTCTGAGATACCCACCTCATTTTTAAGATTGTTTTGAGGATTGAGTGAAATAATAATATATGGAAAGCACTTATCTTGGCACACAGTAAGTTGCCCTTAAAAATGGTAGCTTTTGTTATTATTTCAATGAATACTACAATAATATTTATATGACCAATGGTGAAGAAAGAACTCCAGGGAAAAGACCAGGCATCACGTCAAGACTTTCAAAAAACACAATAGAACAGTTATATTTACAGAAGAATCATCTGGCAGCAGCCCTTAATTTAGATGAATTAGGAATCTCCACTTGCAAGATAATAAAATATGTTAAACAATAACTGAAGCTGTTTAGCAAATTGGGATTCAAAATTATGCAATAGTTGAGCTTCTATAACCTGACCACTCAAACATAAGTAAAGATCTCCATCTGTAATTGTGTAACTGCACTCAAACTTCCCCCCTTTAAATAGATTCCTATTGTTTGTATCTTTAACCTGCATTTAAACTGAAATCAGAAAGGAAAAAAAATGAAATTGCTTAGAATTGTTAAAATAATGATAATGGTTAACATTGAGCACTTCCCAGGGGATAGGCATTATCTTATTTAATCCTCCCAACAATCCGTGAAGTAGGGAATATTATTATCTTCCTTTTACAGATGAGGAAACTGTGGTGTGGAGATGTTACATAACTTGTCCGGGCTCACCCACCTACTTAGAAGCACTGTCTTTGGAATATCAACTTTTAGCCCCAGTACTTGGGTCGGCTTTACCCATCACCCCTGGGGAACATTTAGCAATACCTGGAGACATTTTTCATTGTCATACCTGGGGAGGTATTCCTGGCATCTGGTGGGTAGAGAGCAGGGATGGATCTCAACATCCTGCAATGCCCAAGAAAATCCCCTACAGCAAAGAATTATCTGGCCTAAAATGTGGGCAGTACTGAGGATGAGCAATCCTGGTCTATTTTAATCCACTTAAAACTAAAGAAACTCTACTTTACCTGGCAACCTCTGTAACATGGTAGATTATTTTATAATAGTTCCATCTCATCCAGGTTCAACACCTTAAATGTGTCAGAATCATATTGCTCTATATAATGTCTTCATGGGAAAAGCAGTAAGGATAACCTCTAAAATATTGAAATGATAGGTCTCAGCCTGTTTAGGTAACCTAGGAACAACAAATTTACAACTGCTTTAGGGGCTAAACGGAGACAATTCAGATGCTAACACAGGGAAAAAAAAAAAAAACACGCCATGATGTGTTCAGTTTGCTAATTCACTGGCATGACAAGAAATGTAGTCTCCCATAAACATGCCTGTGTTGTTAGGATTCTGTAAACCTCCTTTTCTGACAGCCCTGAAGCTTCTTTCCTGGTGTAGTGGCAGGAGGGGGAAGGAAAATGCACAATACATTTGAAAAAGATGTTTACAAAAAAGATGCCCGAGTTTAAAACTTCTCTTCTTACTCTCCAGCCATAGCCCTTTTACATATTACAGGGTTTCTGTTTCATGATTTTCCCCTCTGGTTGTGAGCCTGGCTCTTGTTTTAATTTAAACACAAGCTGTATATTGGTACAGAAAAACAGCTAGAACTGTTTCTTTGCCTTTACCTAATGAAACAAAACACAGAAGGCAATCAAATTATTTTGAAGTTTCCCAGACTCAAAAATAATGCCCATCTTTTGCAAAATGCAGAATTTAAACTATACATTCTTGTAACCCTGCCATCTAAAAGGGCAGAACATTGTGCAATAACTGAGGATCAGTGTAGGAGAGATGACGACACACATAAACATACGAGTTCAATGTTGGGCTTTTCTGTCACTGCAAATGTGTTTACAGATTTCCTTCTTTATTCCTATGGAAGCCAGATCTCTCTGTCTTAAAAAAGAGAAATGCTCTGGAATATTATTTTACCATCGGGTTCTTAGTAGATATGATGTATTTTTTTCTAATTTATTTATTTATTTATATTTATTTTTGGCTGCGTTGGATCTTCATTGCTGCACTAACTAGAGAAAGCCTGCAAGCTTTCTCGCAGCAAGCAGGGGCTACTCTCCGTTGTGGAGCGTGGGCTCTAGGCACACGGGCTTCAGTAGTTGTGGCTCGTGGAGTCTAGAGCACAGGCTCAGTAGTAGTGGTGCATGGGCTTAATTGCTCTGCGGCATGTGGGATCTTCCCGGACCAAGGCTCGAACCCGTGTCCCCTGCATTGGCAGGCGGATTCTTAACCACTGTGCCACCAGGGAAGTGTCCCCCATGATGTATTTATTTTATGAAGAGAGACCAATTTGCTGTCCTCAAAAATAGGATTATACACAGGACTGAATAAAGCAGAGGCCAAACCACAGATCCACTGCAGCGCTCCACTCGTGAGCCATCAAATGTTGGCCATGCCATGCACCGACTGAACTCTTTAAACACTGGTCCTGTTTAAGCCTCACATCAAGTCTGCGAGGCAAGCCCTATTTTTATCCCCTGTTTGGCCAATGAAAAAATGAGGCTTAGAGAGAGAGTCTGACTTTCACAAGGTTACAAGTAGGTAAGTGGCCGGGCCAGGATTTCAATACAGAACTGTTTGACTGTGTTACTCTTTCTCTTCTGATCAACTTGGTTGAGTAGAATCATCTCTGGACCAGTCATCTCACCCATCACTATCCCCAACTGTCATTGAAACAATTGCAAAGTGCTTTTTGGAAGTAAGGGAGTTGGTATATAGTGTAAATAAATAAAATGAAAACAAGCTAGGAGAACTTAAGCAAGTCTCTTAATTTTATTGTTCCTCAACTTTTCCATCTGTAAAATGATAATAATCCCTCTCTACCTAGCATCCTGGATTTTATGGAGAAGACATGAAAATTTATATATATGTAAACACACACACATATTTATATACAGACACAAATACATGTATATGTATATGCATATCTGTATACAAATACCTACATGTACATATAAACATGTACAGGTAAATAGACACACACACATATGTGCACATACACATAAATAGAATTAAGTGCAATGCTGTATTCCTCAGCACAGGAAATTTTGTTGCCTTTCTGTGTCACCATGACTGCAGCTTTGGTGAAAGTTGACATTTTTAGAAATTGCATAGCCTATGTTTTGTGCAAATCAAACGAGATCAAGATAAATAAGTGTCCTTCCACTTTATTATCCCTTTTGACCCAAGCCCTTGCAACCCAGAGTAATAGCACAGACTTATGTGGATTCATTTTCCTAAGGTGCTTAAATCACTGGTAGAAAAATAAATTCTTACAGCAAATAAATCTCACTCTCAGTGAGTTACATTTTCCCATCCCACAGACTGGGCATCACTTGCACTAAAATACCTGACCCCCTCTGTTTTGTGTGCACTACCTTTTGCTCAAGTCATTCCACTAACACTTCCCAGATTTCATTACATTCTGACCAGGAGCTGCTTCACAGCAGTGGGAGACCTTGAGAAAGGGTGTGTAGGGCTTATCACGTGGACTTAGGCGCTGAGTTAGGGAGGGTAAAGAATACAGCTTTTGTTCCAGTTTTAGGTGTGAAAAAGACTAGAAAGATATTCAAGGTGCAGAGAACCTGGCTTGCCCCTCCTCTCTAGCAAGGGATCGGTCTAAGATCCTATTATCCTTTCCTCTTTGCTTCCTAGAATGTGACCGAGACGTTTAGGTGGCCTCTGATTGCCTCCATCCCTTCTTGGCTGTCCCCGTCAATCAGCCCTGCCCTTCCAAGCCATCACCGTGCTTACTTTAAACTTACTTATATTTAAACTTTTCTTAGTGCTTCTCAGTAGGATCTAGTTTCATCAGCTTTTCAAAATGACCCAACATTTTTCAGTATTCTTTTTGCAGTATCTTGTATTCAAGTCTCAATTACCTCTCATTGGTCCCCTCTCCAGCCTCCCCACTATCCAAAACCTCACACTTGTTCGAATATTATATTCGAACCATTTTCTTAATACCTGCCAGGAAAGGAATTAGGAATAATTTAATCCAGGCAAAATGAATTGTAAATTCATGTCCCATAACTACTGTTAGAGTCCAGGTCTAGAACCCAGGTCCTCAGACTCCGAATCTTGGACCTGACTGATATCTCTACCTGAGGTGGTAGAGAGCAACCTTATGCATAGAGTGATTTCCAAGAAGAATGAGCAGCTGCCAGATTTTTTAATTTGCTGTTATCTCACTCTGCAGGTAGCCCTGAACGTTCTCATCTTTCCCAATAGTCATGGCATTTATTAGATTGACTATGCAGGTTATTTATGCAAACTATTTACCATTTATGGACAACTAGATTTTATGTCAGTCTACTCAACAGGCCTGTATAAACATTTACAGTGCACCAGGCATGGTTCTAGGCTTGACGTGAATGACACAGACTTGTTCTGTGCTCTCACAGAGTTTACAATACCCTATGATAACAATTGAGCATATTATGAAATGCCAGATTAACTTAATAGTAGGTTACATTTAATCACAATATCAAACTCCATTCTTGACAGTCAGTCTTTATATTTTGGTAGTGATTAATTATTGGCTCACAATTAAAACCAGGCAATCATTGAGGTCAAACAAGATGTAAAGCCAGCCATCTGCCTTACTGTGAGATAACTTTCTTTTCTAAGTCTTTTGTAATTTGTAATTTTTGCCTCAATAGTTACCATTATTTTGGCTTCATTTCTAAATGCTCATTTTTGATACTTTTTAATTAATGATAATAGTAACTAACATTTATTGAACACATACTATGCATCAGACACTATTCCTGATGTTTTACATTATTAGCTCAAAATCTTCACAGCCATATTCTGATGTAGATACCATGAGTACCTGTCTACAGATGAAGAAACTGATGATAGACAGAGATGGACTAACTAAGTTTAATTAGCTAGAAAATGGTGAAGCCAGGCTATAACGTGCAGTTTAGCTCTGGAATCCATGTATATAACCACTGTGTTGAAAATGACTTCTGCCCAGTCCCTTGGTCACCTGTGGCCACCCTCATTCACCCCCATCTTTTCCCATCCATGACCACTTCTCACAGCAGGTGAGGATCATTCAACACTGTGCTCTCATCACCTTCACCAATGTGGATCTTAATCTTTTGCCTGACTACACATATTAGCATTACAACAGAGTCATTCCTGGCATACTCTTAATATGGTCAGAACGAATTACTGAATGTTCCCAAATACCAACCACAAGCAATGTTTTAGCATAAAAGAATTTGATGATTATTAATTTTTTAAGTACCTCTTAGAACATAGGATAAAAACAAGGAAGAAGAGCAAAAATCAAATGCATTTGAAAAGAGGATTATTCATAATAATTTTCTTTAATAGAGCCTGAATGGTGGAAAGAAATATATTTAAATCAGACTGGGATACTTATATGAACATGTAGATCACCAATATCTGTACTATGTAGAGGTGGCAGTTGAGACTGTGGGAGTCCATAAGGTCACCTGTGAAACATGGAATGTGGAAAGGGAAGGATGTTCCAAGGAAGGAACTGTGCAGATGTATGTCCTATGAGGTGGGAGGAAAAAGAGGCTTCTACAAGAGACTGGAAAGGAGTTTTCAAAGATACAGGAGGAAAACTAAGGGAGATTAAAAAGGGGGGGAGGGATGATTTAAAGAATTTAAGAAAGGAAGTGGTCCAGAGTGGGAGGTAGGTCATTAGAAAGAGAAGGGTTTGAAAAGTGCCACTGGATTTTCCAGTTAAAACTCTTTGGTGGCCATAATAAGAGCAGTGCCTGTGGTGATAGCACAGATGGCGGGTCGTCGTGGCTGGAAGAGTGAATGCAGAGGTGAGGAAGTGGAGACAAGAACCAAGGCAGTTCTTTCAAAACAGATGGCTGTGAACCCAAGAGCAGGAAACTCCACCCATGGCCAACTGAGGAGGCAGTGTGTCTTCAGGTGGCAGGGATGCTTCTTTAATTTTATGGGATCAGAGGAGAGAGCTGAAGTTGAGAGAGTAGCTGAAGACAAGAAGAGGGGACGATGGCAGAGTATGAGTCTGAGATGGGAGAGGAGGAGATCTGAGCACAAGCTGCGAGCTAGCGTGATGAAGGCGTGCCCTGTGAGTACCACATCCTCAGAGAAGGGAAAACAGAGCCTGATCTGTTAGGGAGGGCATGAAGTCAGGACACCCCTTCCTGAATTGGGAGGTCAGGCCATTGGAGAGGAGGTCACAATTTTAGGAGAGTATTGTGCTTCTGAAAAACTCACTTCAGCTGTGTGTCTTTGCTTTCACTACCAGCTTTGCGTGTACACATTTCTGTCATTTTATTGTGTGACTGTGGAGAGACCTGCTTGAATTTTGGAAAGCTACGTGAGAAACAATGAATTTTAGTATAGCTGTTCGGATGACTGGCCTAATTGTTTCTTTTGGAAACTTAATGCGACCTTAGTTGTTTAAAAGTCTCTAGCTTGAAAAGGTGTTGGGATTTTAGTTCTTTCATTTTCTGTGGCTCATGACCATTTGAGTAATGCCTGCTTATTCACCCAACTGGCTGCACTTTTCAGGAGCAAGGGCCAAAGCTTTTCAGTCCCGAATAGTATGTAGGGTGGTCAGAGATCCCCAAAGCCCAATGTAGAAATCACAGTCTGTTATTATGAATCCCACGCATGTTCAAACTATTTTGCATGGCAGAGTGACAACATTGATGTAAGCTGGGACGTGTAGGACTGTCTTACGTCATAGCAACTCTGTGTAGTTTGTGAAGCTAAGTTTCAATGTCTGTTCTTGGCCGTGGGTTCTCTTGGATGAGGAAAGACCAAAGAAGCCAAATAAGGTGCTGAGACAGGCTGGCTGTCCTTCCTTTTTTCCTTTCCAGTCCGAACCTGGCTCACCTCTTCCTGCCTCATCAGTTCTCACATCTTGATATACTGAGCTGCAAATCATGAGAGGCATGAAGATGAGAAACACACATGAAAAATGAGTTAGAGAGAAGAGACCAGAACATTTAACATCGTTTTACAGCTTGCAAATTGACTTCACTTACATTGTCTCTTATGATTATCTGTGTTTTCTAGATAAAGAAACTGAGCCCCAAAGATAGGAAATGATTTATTTGTCCAGAACTACAGAGTTAATAAATGTCAGAAGTAGGACTTGAATCCAGAGCTTCTGGCTCCAAATCCATTGTCTTTATACAAAAAGCTAAGTCATCAGCCAGCATTCATGCTGTTAATATATGAGAAGTGTTTATTCTTTTAAATATAACGTGATTACATTGCTAGACTGGTAGTTATGGAATTTTCTAAGAAGATGAGTGCTTTATAAATATTAAGTACTACCATCATTAGTATTATTATTGCCACCCAAATCATGGGCTACATAGGAGAATTCATTTCATTCAGTTCAACAAGTACCTAGTTTCTTTGGTAAATAAAATATTGTCCACACCCTGAGGAAGCAGAGAAAGAAATTATGTAAACATATAGATGAAATGTCACATGATGGATTCTTTAATGGACATATGCCCAAGATAAAGAATTAAAGAGCAGTGGTTCTTGAACTTCGCTATGCATCAGAATCACCTGAACGGTTTGTGAAAACACAGATTGCTGGGCCCTGCCCTTAAAGTTTCTGGGATGGGGCCCAAGAATGTGAATTCCTAACAAAGTTCTTAGATGGTGTTAATGCCACTGGTCTGGACACCACACTTTGGAAGCTGAGATAAGTTCCATCCGGGAGGCTCAGAGAAGATACAGTGGGGGAGCCATAAGAAATTTACGGTTACTAAAGTAGCCTGAGGATGGAAAAATGTCATGGAGAAGTAGAGAAGAGGAATTACAAGGAAGCACAAGGAAATTGTTGGAATTGATAGATAGGTTCATTATATTGATTGTGATAATTTTATAGGTGTATACATATGCTGACACATTAAACTGTACACTTTAAATATGTGAAGTTTCCTTAAAGTTTATCAATTATACTTGGATAAAGATTTTTAAATAGATGAAGAACAGCAGATTTCAAAAAAAAAAAGAAGACGACCATGGGGAGAGATGTCTGAGCTCGTGGAGGACTGCACGTGCCATGCTAAGGCATGTGGCCTTTCTCCTACAGGCAGTGCAGAGCCACTGAAAGATCTGAAATAGAGAAGCACCCTAGTCAAATTTGCATTTTAGAAAGCTAATTAATTTTAGAGCAAGTATGGAAGCATGGAAGAAATTGCCACTTACGACCTAAATATGAAAGAACTCCTTTGACCGTCTATAATATTATGCCCAGGGATTAATCAGATGTGTGCACAGCTTAGTATTTCAGTCGAATAGTTAATAAGTCATTGTGTGCCATGCATATGTACAAGTCAAGGATATCATCCTTTCCGTTAGGCATTTGTGGGAGCCAGCACAGCCCAAGGGAACAACAGCACAGCCCAAGGGAACAACACCTTACCTTGTCTTTCACAAGGCAAGGTGCTTTTTTATCAAGGGCAAAAAAGAGTCTTTCTCTTTCTGACTTACTTCACTTAGCATGATAATCTCTAGTTGCATCCATCTAAAATGTGACACAAATGAACCTATCTATGAAACAGATACAGAATCATGGACCTAGGGAACAGACTGGTGGTTGCCAAGGGGATGGGGGGTGGGAGAGGGAGGGAGTGGGAGTTTGGGGTTAGCAGATGCAAACTGGTGTATAGAGAATGGATAAACAACAAGGTCCTACTGTACAGCACAGGGAACTGTATTCAGTATCCTGTGATAAACCATAATGGAAAAGAATATGATAGCACAGGGAACTCTACTCAATGCTCTGTGGTGACCTAAATGGGAAGGAAATCCAAGGAAGAGGGGATATACGTATATGTGTGGCAATTCACTTTGCTGCACAGCAAAAACTAACACAACATTGTAAGCAACTATACTCCAATTAAAAAAAAAAAGAGGAAAATTTAGACACAGATACCCAGGGAAAATGCCATGTGATGATAGAGGCATAGATTGGACTGGTGTATCTACAAGTCAAGGAAAACCAAGGATTGCTGACAACCATCCAAAGCTAGAAGAGGCAAGGAAACCTTCCCTAGTGCCCTCAGAGGGAGAATGGCCCTACAGACACTTTGACTTTGGAGTTCTAGCCTCCAGAATTGTGAGGGAATAAATTTCTTTTCTCTTAAAAAAAAAAAAGGGATATGAAAAAGAATGTGTGTGTGTGTGTGTGTGTGTGTATAACTGAGTCACTTTGCTGTAAGCAGTAATTAACACAACATTGTAAATCAACTATATTTCAATTAAAAATTTAATTAATTAATTAAAAAAAAAGGAGAGGTCAGTAAGGGCTGAAGCAATCAGCCAGGGTTTCACAGAAAATGCAGAACTCAAGCTGGCCTTGCAGAGCAGTGGCATTTGCCTGGCCGGAGGAAGGCATTGCAGGCAAGGAGGCCCCCGGAGTAAAGGAACTGGAGGGGAACTGAGCTTTGAGTGCACAGGGACATTGAAGAAGCGGAGACAACTCTTCAACCTTCGGCAGGGGCTTTTCTTGAGGCATGATGGAGGAGTGGAAAAGAAGTTTGGATCAAAAAGGGCGTTTCCACTGAAAGATGTTTAGAAAAAGAATAAATTAGACAGCAACATAGAGGTAGGAAATATAATACTTCTCAGCCATCTGCAAGCCCCTCTCCTCTCTTATCACCCAAGGATAATAGGAATCAAGGGAACAGAATATAAAGGCTTGGGTTGGGATCAAGAGACAGGGAAGGTTCGTAGGTGTTTGGTTCTGTTAGGGCGAAAATAACAGTAGTTGCTACCCTGGGAGCTGGCCATTGTCCTGAGAATGCAGTCAGTGGGCTGGCGACCTAACAGCTCCTTATAAAAGGCCATCTGTCCTGTGAACTGGGATGAAAGCCTGGGAAGTCTTCCCTTTCAGCTCCCAGATGGTATCACAATGCACTTGTGAAAGAGACTTCCTGGGTCATTTGCTTATTCCCAGATTTGCAGATATGAAAATTTTTTTGCAGGTTCGTTTTGTGAATTGTGTGTTTCCACTGTATCGATTCATATCACAACTTAACCATCTATACAGCACTCCCTTAAGCTTTATCTTCTACGCAAAGAGCAGTGTACTTGCTGAAAGAAATCTACAAATTGATTTTTTTTCTTGTGTGTCCTTGTAAAGAATGGTAGATTTGTTCACAGTGTAGACTGGAGTCATTGCTGAATTTGACATTCCACATACCCTTACAGTTATCCAAAACTTTGATTTTCTGGCCTACACATCATCTTTTTCTTAGATTATTATATTTTTTATTTCCCTGACCAGGAGCAGCACCTGACTTTTTCTTCAATGGCATTATTCCCAAATTACTAACATGAATGCCCGCACAAAAGTGGCTTTCTGTGTGACCATGGATCAAGAGGTAGAGCTGCCAGGTGTGATGCAGGTTGAGGCAGCGGATGGGGCTCAGCCAGGCTAGTCTCTGCCTGGAGCTCAGTCCCTACACCAACCAGGCAGCCTGGGTTGTTCAAATTTAAACCTCATCAAATTAAAAGTGATTGCATACTGTGGACCTTTTTTTTTTTTTTGCGGTATGCGGGCCCCTCACTGTTTTGGCTTCTCCCGTTGCGGAGCACAGGCTCCTGACGCGCAGGCTCAGCAGCCATTGCTCACGGGCCCAGCCGCTCCGCGGCATGTGGCATCTTCCCGGACCTGGGCACGAACCCGTGTCCCCCGCATCAGCAGATGGACTCTCAACCACACTGCACCACCAGGGAAGCCCCATACTGTGGACCTTTGAGGTCACATTGGAGGAGCTGAAGATGAAGCTAATAAATTGTAGATTGTGACATGTCTGACTTTGGGGTGGGAGGTGACAGTTAGGATGCATGTGGCTGGAAATGCAGATAGCAGCATACCCGGTTTAGTTAAATACATATCATTAAAGCCCACTGAGCAACTTATTGAACTTATCATTAACTATATTTAAGCACAATCAATCTGAAATTTCCTCTTTCTAAAATTTTGCCTTGGAAGAAAAGGAAAAAAAAAAAAAAAGGAACGAGGGCAAGACTTTGCCAAAGGGTGCTTTCATGAGGCACATGGCAACCAAAACAAAAGGCCCAATTTTAATTGAACTACAAACTGTGTAATTATTTAACCTGTACCAGCTGGTCTCAAGAAGCTACCAGATTTCCTCAGAGAGTTTGTACTTGGCCAGAAACATAAGGTAACTTACTAGGAACAAGAAAAATGCCTTCTATACCTATGTTACCTGCCCCCCACTCCCAAAGAGCATAATATAAAAGGGGAATAAAATCCTTGGAGTTCATTTTTGGCTTAAGAGGCAGTCCTCCCGCCCTCGAGTATGTGAATGGGTTTTGCTAAAGCACCTGTAGTCTCTGAGGAATAGCTGACATAAACAGGATGTTATTGCATCACACAGGTAAGAGTAATTTCTCTAATTAGTCATCTGAGATTTCATTTTTCACTTGGAAGTACTGGAAATTTAATTTGTGATGTGCAATTGGCGAACTGACAGTAGCTCCAACTGCGCCTCCCTCTGTCTTGCTGTCCCGATGCTGTGTGGAAAGCACGGGGGTGGGGCATGTGGGACTGTCTCAATGTAGACACTTCGCTTCATCTGTCAACATCAAGCTAACTAAAGCGCCTTCGTATTGACAAATGTGCCCTAATTACACATTCCTCACTTGTAATGCTATAATAATCCTAATGAGTTTCCCATGATCATTTTTCTTTTAGATTAAATGTTTTTTCTCAATCCCCCTTCCAGTTTTGTAACAGTGAAGTCATTCAGAATCCATGCTCATTTACATAAGAGCATTGTTTCATAAAAGTACAGAGCAAACTATTTTTAGAAAGCTGTATTTTATGAGTTAAAGTATGATTGAAGACAGGACCTGACTTGGCCTTTGATTAAAGACAGAGTTCATCCTATTTATTTTGTTTTAAAACACACTTCTCCAAAGAAAGCTTGATTGGGATCAAACTTCGTCCCCATACATCATAGCTATTGATTTTACATTTGTTGTCGCTCTGTTGATTTTATGCCCCTTTATGTCATAATTTGTAATTTGTTATCCTGATAGCCGGCCCCTGAGTTGGTGCTGGGACTGAGCCTGCAAGGTGGTTTCTTTCAATTCAGACTAATCTATCCATGAAACAGATGAGCTTTCAAACACAGAACAATGATCTTCTCACTTTTCATAGCATTATCCTGGTATTTCCCATGGAGATTACAGTAAAATTTGTGGCAAGTAGCAACATTAGGGACATTTCTGTAGTCCAGGAGATATAGCTCCTGGCTGCCCTGGATGCTGTAGGAAGCTGGGTGCTCCTCCTCTTGGCTTTTTTTTTTTTTTTTTCCACACATAGATTCACTCTTAGGATTCAGAATGCAAATATTATGGCCATCTTCTGGAAAGTGTCAAGGACAGAAAATCCTTCCATCTTCTACAAGTAGCAGAAGAGATAGAATGTCTGCTGGATACACCCCACCTTATTTGTTAAAGGACTATCCAGCCCTCTTTTTAATCTGCATCTACTTACATGCTTATAGGTAGAGTCTGGGATGCTGCCAGATCACCAAGCAGCCCATTTAGGGTAAAATTAGATAGACTTTCTAGAGATATATGTTGTACTCAAGTATCACTTCTTGTGTTTTGATTTTCTGGCCAATTGAGTGAATGTAATGCTCTTATTCTAAATTGCTACTTTACACTTTTTCCTCCTCTGGCTTCCCATTCAGTATTCAGTCACGTCACTCAAGACCATCCCGGAACTGTGCCGAAGATGTGATTCGCAAAACGAAGACAGATCAGGTAAGTTTTGCTCCCCACCTCTTCTCCTTATCCTGCCTTTTAGAGTGCGGGGGGACTCCTCCTGGCATCCCTTCCCCCTCACATTGGTTGCTCCTGCTTTCTGTTTTCTTTTGCTTTTATAGCTTCTCCACTTACCCCCGACCCTCAACAAACAGATGTTAGGTCATCCTCCAAAGACTAACCGGACAGGGAGGCCCTAATGAGGACTCAGCTGTTTACAAATAAATGTAGGCAATCATCGCGGCAGCTCCAAACCACAGTATACGCAGCAATTTACTGCAAACCCGAGAAACCATTGGTGACAAAACATAATGATGCAGGCGCCAATGAAAAAATGTTGGATGCATTTACTACCCATATGGCAAGGACCAGCTTGGGGGATGGTGCTTTGCCAAAGTCTGAAACCCTATCAGGGATGCGACATGATAGAATCTGCAGTAAGACATACTGTAACAGTTAAGATTAAAGCAAAGCTTTGGAGTTTAATAGTGTAAACTAAACAGAGAATTATGGCGTGTAGATGAAAACCAGCTGGCTGACCTTTTCTCCCTGCACATCCCCGACCCTTGACAAAAAAAGTACATTCAGGGTTGTTTTTCCCCCTGTAAATCAAATTAAACCTCTCTGCTTTTCTCTCTGTGATGGGCACAAATGAAAATAAAAAAGATATTGATGGGAATGATACCATAGCATTATTTTTTTTTATTTAACAAATTTAATCAGTTATACATATACATATGTTCCCATATCCCCTCCCTTTTGCGTCTCCCTCCCGCCCTCCCTATCCCACCCCTCCAGGTGGTCACAAAGCACCGAGCTGGTCTCCCTGTGCTATGCGGCTGCTTCCCACTAGCTATCTACCTTACGTTTGGTAGTGTATATATGTCCATGCCGCTCTTTCGCTTTGTCACAGCTTACCCTTCCCCCTCCCCATATCCTCAAGTCCATTCTCTAGTAGATCTGTGTCTTTATTCCTGTCTTACCCCTATGTTCTTCATGACATTTTTTTTTCTTAAATTCCATATATATGTGTCAGCATACAGTATTTGTCTTTCTCTTTCTGACTTACTTCACTCTGTATGACAGACTCTAGGTCCATCCACCTCATTACAAATAGCTCAATTTCGTTTCTTTTTATGGCTGAGTAATATTCCATTGTATATATGTGCCACATCTTCTTTATCCATTCATCCGATGATACCATAGCATTAAACTGTGAAATGATGTTTATTATTTTTCCAAGTAATTACTCTAAGGCATCACCATTAACCTTGCCAAAGCTGGACCTCTGATAGTAACTAGAATCCTGAGAACCACGGATGATGGAAGACTTAAGATAACCCTAGAATTATGTGTATTGTGTTTGAAAATAAATAGATCGGCCTTACCTATGCAGCTGCTAGAACCCTAGGCCTTTTGAACTGAAAGGACTGTGCAAAGCTAATGTACTTTTCTCCTGGGCCGTTTGTTTTCTTTCAACATTTTGTTTAGATGAGATGGGGAAAATAATTAGTCTATCTAGGTTTGTTTATCTGTGTGTTTTGTTTTTTTTTGTATGAGTGAAAGTAATGATTCAATGTTTGGGTCAGAAACATCACAGAAGATAGTTTGAAGGTCAAATAAAAGTTTTCATTTACCTCCATTTAAAAAACATTTTTCTTATTTCAAATGCACTCAAGTATCTATGGGGTTAACAGAGGCTTTGGCCGTAAGGCTTATCAGGATGTGCCTCCTTAAAAGGCATCACCAGGTTCAAAGTTAAACCTCTGTGATCAGTGACAAGGGCAGCAGACACAGTGGACAGGCCCCCGGCCTCAGAGTCGGAAGACGTCCGTCTGAGTCAGCATTCAGACATCTATCTGTTATACGACCCTGAGCCTGTGACTCATTATCTATAAAATAAAAAAGAAACTTGTTCTGCCAATGTTGCTAGGCTACCGTTAGGATCAAAATTAGGTGATGTATCCGAAGGTACTTTGTAGATACAAGATTTTCTTTCTCCTTTTTTTTTTTTTTTAATTGGAGATGGGGCAAGAGAGAAGACATAACAGCAAACACTTCAGTAGCGCTTACTGTGCTAGGTATTGCTGTAAGCCCTTTACTCGTATTAACTCAATTAATCCTAAAATCCTTGTGAGCTAAGTATTGTACTATTAAGATGTTTATATTATATAGATGGGCAAACTGAGGCACAGAGCAGAGAAGTAAATTATCTCGCCCAGAGTCACACAGCAGTTACGTTACAGAGCTGGGATCCAAACCCCAGGAAGTTTGCCTATGGAGTATGTTGTCTTATCCATTACATATACTGTCATATAGCTAGACTTAGGGATAGTAATTTAATTTTAAGATATTTTCCTTTTAAAACTTTAAAAGCTAGCATTTTCCCTCACTGATGAAGTAGAAAATTTCTTTTCTCTGTTAAATAGCTTCTCTTGCTTACCAAGTTAAGTGAATTAACCGAAGCTTTTAAAAAGAATTTTCCTGGGGCTGGTTTATTCCATTTTCTCCAGGTCTTGTGACTTGTAGTCACTTCCACAGTAGGTGATGTTAGACATTTCTTCTGTGGTTGAGAAGGATGCCAATTTCAAGTTCAAAAGCCTTTAAACTCACCCAGAGCAAATATCCAGTGCTCAAGGTAATCACCAATAATTAGACCTGACAGGAAACGGATATATGAGGGAAAGACTCAGCCCTCTTTAATGGAATCACATGTACACCTCCAATCTCATGGACCATTTGGAGGTTGGTAAACCACTTTCTAATAGAGCAAGAGGTATCCTAGAAAAAGAAACACATGAAAAATCAATCTCTCCAAAACACCGCTGTAGAATTATCTGTGAGCTGCTTTGAAAGAAATCTCAACATAGTGAAGTTTTCACCCTCCATTTCTGAAAGAATTGAGGCAATCTCAGTTAGTTTCATGGGCATGCAGATGTGGAAATAACCCTCCACCCCCAACACATCCCCTTAGTCTTTCCTGTTTCAACAACCTAGGAGGAGTTCGCTCCAGGAGCACTTGCACAATTTCCATCTTTATGGTAGTCTTTTGGAACAGATGGTGGCAGAAGACATATTGGCTTCTGAGAGGGTCCACACCTTCTTCTGGATGGGGCACCCTCTGGGGGAACTTTTCCCTAAACCTCCTGTGACTTAGAACATACTCCACCAGATAAAGATGTGTCTCTTTACCTTTCTAAAGTTTGTTAGGCACTTTCTGTTTTGTGTAGGTTGTCAGATGTTAACATCCAACCTGTACTAACATGTCTTTGACTAGATAGATGTTCTTGGACCCAGTTGTTCTTTTATTTATTCATTCCTCAAATAACTTTGTGTTTTCTGTCCTATGCACTGAAGACAGGGTAACAAGCAAGGTGTAGACAAGGCCCTGTTCTCAACAGCACTTACATTCTGCGGGGTGACAGACAAAAGGCAGGCAAATGAAGACATAAACCAGATTTTCCCAGACATTGATAAGAGGTGACATGACGCATGTGATAGAGTAACTTACAGTGGATGGGGAGGGAGGGGCGTTTGGGGGATCAGGGAGCATTCTTAGGGCCCAGCCATGGGAAAGCCAGTGAAGGCAGAGGAACTAGCAAGCGCAGTGCCCCTGAGTCAGAAATGAGCTTAGCATGGATGAGGAAGAAAAGGAAAACCAATGTGGCTGCATGGGGCAATCAAAATGAGGATGAGGCCAGGGATCCGGTCAGGGTCAGACTCTACAGGGCCCTGAGGGTCATGGTATGCAGAGTTCAGATTTTTCTCTAAGTTCTGTGAAGAGCGCTGACAGCAGGATCCCAATATTTCTAAAATCCCATTACCTGGAAAGAAGCCGAAAATCATAACTCTCAGTAGAAGAAGGGACCCTAAAAATCATCTAGTTTAAGAGGGAAAGAAAGTGAGAAAGTGCAAATAATAAAAGCAGAAGTGTACGGTGTTGACAGGGGATGGATGTGGGCAAAGGGTATACAGGTGTTCTTTGTACTGTTTTCATTCTTTCAACTATTCTATAAATTTAAATGAAAATGTTTTAATTATAAGTGAATTTTTAAAGGTCAATAATAATAATAATAATGTAGTCCAAAGTCCATCAGATCTTGGAGTGACTATTATTATCCTGATGGGGTCATCAGCCTGTACTTTGTCACGTGAGTGACAGGGAGCTCACAGTCTCACAAAGCTGCCTATTCATAAAGGTTAATTTTTGTTCAGCCAAAATCAGTGTCCCTCAAATGTCCATCCCTTACACCTGGCTTTTTCCTAGGGATCCTTAGAGAAGGACAGTTCCTCCTGGGCAAGGGTACCACTGACTGTTTGGAGATGGCAGTCACCCTTGGTTTTGTCTTCTCCAAACTAAAGTTTCCCTCCACGGTTTTGAGCGTATCCTGCTCATGCTTCTTGCTTTCTTGCAGCTGTTGCATTTACCAGCTTCCCTCTTAAAAGTGGCGCACCCAGAGCTCCACCCGAGGTTGCTCCCCGTATGGTCGGATCAGAACCTGTCAACCACACAGATCAACCTCAGGACTTACCACACACCTTTCCTGCCTTCGCTCTTGGGCTACAAAGACAAGACTGGTGCCTCCCCTTCCTGCCTGTTATTTTTAAAGTGTTCTGAGAGGAACAGGAGGGCAAATGAGCCCAGATGTTGGCCCTTGGGAGCCTCTCTATGAGACATAGAGCCTAGGGCTCACCCACTTCATCCCTGGGCCCTGGGTCAGCTCCACAGTGGGCTCTGAGAAAGGCAGATGGCAGGGTGTTTTGTCAGAGGCCTGGGGCAGCATTCCTGCACCTTCCACTCGCTCACCAACGCCCACGAGTCTGCCCTGGGAGTGCCCTTCCTTTAGCCGAAAGCACGGATTCCTATTAAAATCTGTATTTCCCCTGACAAGGATAATATTTTAAACTCTTTGCCATCAATTACACTACACTATGCCTAAACTGAATTTTTGAGAGAAAAAGAAGTTTTGAAAAGAAGTGTGGAGGACTTGCAGATACCATAAGAAGGCAGGAGAGAGGGGAAGAACTAGGAATTAGAAGCTTGAGAACAAACTTTGCTGGTGGTTAGAGCTGCACAGGTGCTACTGAGATCTCCCAGTTATTTCTTAGGTGCTCAGCGTACCAGGCATTAGTCCAGGTCTTCTGTGCACAGCTTATTTGTCCTCAAAGTAATTCTCTGAGGGAGGACCATTATTATACCCATTTTATGGATGAGGAAACTGAGGCCCACAGAAGGCAAATAATTTGTCCAGAGTTCTGCATTTGAAACCAGTTCTGCTGACCACAGAGTCCCTATGAAGTTGAAGAACTGAAGAGCAGTTGTAGTCCGAGGAACCACGCGCGGCTAGTGGAATGGGGCAAGGATTAGCATTAGGGAAGTTACGGGTGAAAAACTTACACCTCTAAAAGGGTGTTATTTATGAAATGTTGGCATGTTTTCTCTGCTTAATCCCTGCTCCTCATGTAGGAAAGGGGGACAGCACAAGGCAGGGCATGTTAACTCTGCTCTATATTTTCTCCGTATGAGGACTAAATACGTATGAGGACTAATACTAAATCGACATATGGTATTCAAATCAAACATATTCAATTTCATTGACTTCGAGCTTCTATTAATTAATTGGACATTCAGATACACATTTGTTTCAATTCATGGTGCTTTAAATGTCTTGTGATTCTTTCAAAATATGTATCTGCTCAGCTCATTGTATAACTTTCTTATGAAAGAAAACATCTAAATATTAATACAGCTTTGCATCTAAGAACTTAGATGTGTTGAGGTTGGGAAACTCGGATATGTAACAGTAATAAATGGGCCGGGAGTGTGTTCGAGAAGAGATCCTGAAGGGTTTTCAATACCTAAATAGTAGAGAAGATCACTTGTCTGACAGTGAGTAAAGGAAAATCATACTTTTTAAACTCAGTATCTGGTAAAAGCTCTTTTGGATGTATATTTAGAAACATTGCAGATTTGCTATATTTTTAGCCCTGTGCCTGCAAATTTTGTGATAAACCCTGAAAATGTATGGTTTTCTAAGATTTTCAAGGATTTTGGCCAACACCGAAAATAATACATTGACATGAAATTTATCCTATTGACACTGCTGTGACATAGCTGATGATGCTAAATATACAAACCTCCTGTTTCCAATTTTATTAAGGTTTCATGCTAAAAGCATGAAAGTTGGTATAGCAGTTTAAATTAATCCATTTCACATGATCTAATATAAAATGGACTCAAAGATTCAGGAAACACATTTGCTAAGATCTCAATCAAGAAAATGAACACTTCACCCTGATGCAGCAAAGAATCTAACATTTATGACAAAAATCTATTTAACTACAGTAAAAATTTACATACAATAAAGCATGTAGATGAGAATGTTAGTCAAATAATTATTTTTGCTTTTTCTTTAACAAAATTATAATTATAAAGGTGACATAATTCATTTTTTTTAAATAGTAAGTAAAAACTACAATTAACCATGCTACCAAAACAAAATTGCTGTATTTCTTTCTAGTATTTTTTTCATGAGGCATATGTTTTGTACAGTTGTCATCATAACACAAGGGCAAATTTTTTTTTAAACATCTTTATTGGAGTATAATTGCTTTACAATGGTGTGTTAGTTTCTGCTTTATAACAAACTGAATCAGCTATACATATACATATGTCCCCATATCCCCACCCTCTTGCGTCTCCCTCTCACCCTCCCCATCCCACCCCTCTAGGTGGTCACAAAGCACCAAGCTGATCTCCCTGTGCTATGCGGCTGCTTCCCACTAGCTATCTGTTTTACATTTGGTAGTGTATATATGTCCACGCCACTCTCTCACTTCTTTCCTGCTTACCCTTCCCCCTCCCCATGTCCTCAAGTCCATTCTCTACAACTGCGTCTTTATTCCTATCCTGCCCCTAGGTTCTTCATAACCACTTTTTTTTTTTCTTAGATTCCATATATATGTGTTAGCATGCGGTATTTGTTTTTCTCTTTCTGACTTACTTCACTCTGTATGACAGACTCTAGGTCCATCTGCCTCACAAATAACTCGATTTTGTTTGTTTTTATGGCTGAGTAATATTCCATTGTATATATGTGCCACATCTTCTTTATCCATTCATCTGATGATGGACACTTAGGTAGCTTCCATGTCCTGGCTATTGTAAATAGAGCTGCAATGAACATTGTGGTGCATGACTTTTTGAATTATGGTTTTCTTGGGGTGTATGCCCAGTAGTGGGATTGCAGGGTCATAGGGTAGTTCTATTTTTCATTTTCATAAAGGCAGTTTTTTTTTTTTTTTTTTTTTTTTTTTTTTTTTTTTTTTTGTGGTATGCGGGCCTCTCACTGTTGTGGCCTCTCCCGCTGCGGAGCACAGGCTCCGGATGCGCAGGCTCAGCAGCCATGGCTCACGGGCCCAGCCGCTCCGCGGCATATGGGATCCTCCCAGACCGGGGCACGAACCCGTATCCCCTGCATCGGCAGGCGGACTCCCAACCACTGCGCCACCAGGGAGGCCCCATAAAGGCAGTTTTATCCACTGCTTTTTTCTGCCATTGCAGAATGTGTATGGCCAACACTTTGAATGAACTACAGAACTTAGGAAAGCAGAGCCGCCCCCTCTGTCTGCTTTAAATCCATTAACACTTTGCTTAAGTCTCTGAAAGAAAGGATATGAAGTCAATGCGGGGAAAGATAGGAGCAGGGGGTGATAGAAAAATTAAAAATAAAACTCTAGTAGTGTCAAAAATAATGTAAAGGCCTGGCAGTGGCAGAGCTTAAATACACTGCATCTTTGTCCCCTCTTCTCTCCTTGAACATTTCTTCTTTTTTTCTTTAACATCATTATTGGAGTATAACCGCTTTACAATGGTGTGTTAGCTTCTGCTTTATAACAAAGTGAATCAGTCATACATATACATATGTTCCCATATTTCTTCCCTCTTGCGTCTCCCTCCCTCCTACCCTCCCTATCCCACCCCTCTAGGTGGTCACAAAGCACAAGCTGATCTAAGTCCCCTAGCTCCCTGACTTTCTAGAAGGTTGTAGAGTTAACAAAGTCAGGAATGAGGCAGTACTAGAGGAAGAGAAAACTCTGGGAAAGAGACCCAGTCTCCTTTCCCATGTTTAGGTTTTACTGGACTCTAAGAAACATACCTCCCCCCTCAAAACTGGTGGGGAAATCTCTTGGTAGAAATGAGTTCAAGGGAATTGGCAGTAAGGAAAGATGAGAACTCAGAAGTAGAGAGAAAAGCATCGTGGAGGCAGGAAGGGGAAGAAATGAAGCACAGGAACAAGGAAAAACCGGTACAGAAGCAAAGTGCCTTTCACCTTGTGGGACCCCGCAGTGACTTCCTTCTCAGAAGTCAATCCTGTCATTAGGAGGAAGTGGTTTTCCCTGCCCCATGTTCCCAATCAAGGCAACAGTAGGATTGGGGAGAGGGAGGGTTATTACTGGTTTTGGATCTTCATAGAGTCTCTGAGAGCACCCCACTTCCTGCTGAAAGTGTATCCTTTTTCTTTTGTCTCCCAGTGGGCAATTTCTTCCCATTTAAAATGAGTGCGCTTTGTCCACATACCTTCTTTGCCCTGACTCTTCCCCTAAAAAAAAAAAATCACTAAAAAACTCAAGTAATAGAAACAGAATCCTAGAATCTCATAGTTGAAGGCTCCTCGGAGAGAGTAAAGAATCATCTCCAAAAGTCCAGATCCTTCTGTGGCATCGATTGCTCAGGCCCTTGCATCTCACAGTGCACTCCGAGACTGGAACCAGCACCACCAGCATCACTGGGAAGCCTGTTAGAAATGCAGACCCTGAGGCCTTACTCCAGACTCCAGAATCAGAATCTGTATCTTGACAAGCTCTCCAGGTGACTCATTTGTGTATATTCGAGTTTGAGAAGTGCTGACTTAGGCCACGTTTGGTGCTAATCCATCGTCCTGATGAGGTATCATGTCACTCTGTGCTCAGAATCAAGCAATAGTTCCCCAAGATGGTCCTCAAGATACACAGTGGGAAACTCTCTTAGTGGGAAACTCTTAAGGGGTTGGTCTTCAAGCACTCTTCTCCTGGATCAGCAAGCTTCCTCACATGCCGCTCTCCTCCTGCTTTCTACCTGCCAGTCTCATCAAGGGACCTGCTTCACTTCCTCAAATGTGCTGTGTTCTTTCACGTGACACGTCCTTCCTTCTCTCCTTTCACCTCCAAGGTCACCTCCTCACAGCCCTTCACCCTACTCCCGCGACCACCACTGTTCAGTAGAAATGTAGTGTACGCCATTTCCATAATTTAAACTTCTTCTAATAGTCATATTAAAAAATATAAGTAGATGAGATTAATTTAATAATACCTTATATTTATCCCAATAAATCAAAACTGTTATCACTTTGATATGTACCACCAGCCACAGTTTAAGTGCCTAATAGCCACAGGTGTCTAGTGGCTCCTATTTGGACAGTGCAAGCCTAGATTATATTAGAACCCCTCTCCCAACTTACTATATTATCTCCCAGCTCCCTGTACTTTTCCACCTCTTTAAATATCTGTGTTTTAAAAATTATTGGTAATGTAGTTTAATATCAGTTTTCTCTAGTAGACTAAATAAAATCTCTTTTGGGTAATTTTGTTCATTATGGTATCTCCAGTGCCTACTGATGTTGCTACATATACACCTGAGGTAGGATGGATGATTGAATGTGTAAAGAGGTGAAAAGGAAGCCAACTTCTTTGGGTTTTGTATCATAATTGAGCTTTGGGACAGCTGCTTTGCTTCTCTTCATTTGGTTTGACACTTTGATATTCTCTGGATATTTGATTCCTCTTTTATCTGCACCATACAAACACTCTCTAATTATTTCCTGTCTTAAAAAACGAGCAAACAATACTGCTCTGGTGGCTCCACCCTAATTCTCTGCTCCTTTTTCTTCCCACCCCAGGCCCCACTTATAGCCAACATGCTTTAGAGAGTTAACGGAACCTCGATCTGTAGTCCTCCACCTCCTGTTCACCTTAAATATCTCCAGTATGGCTTCCACCTCTTTTGGGAAGGTCACAACTTCCAGTTGGTCAAATCCATTGACACCGACGTTCTCATCTTGCTTGGCATTGCTGTGTTATTTGAGGCTATTGGCCGTGCCTTTCTGGAAACATTCTCCTCCCATGGCTTTGTGATACCACCTCTCTCCTTGTTTTTCTTCTAACACTCTTACATCTCCTTAGTCTCCTTTGCAACTCCTCTCCTTTCTCTACTTGACCTTTACATATCCAAGTGGTATGGAAGTATTCAGTAGGATCCTTTCTCCTCTCAATCTCTAAGTCTCTCTGAGTTGATAGCTCATTCATTCTCATGGCTTCACATGCCCTCTACTTGCTGCTGCTACTCACCTCATCACTCTAGCCTCCTAATTAATGACCCACTCGATATCTCCATTGGATGCCTTGTGGAATTATGAAGAGGAATTCTTGAATCCCCATCCCCAACCTGTCCCTCCTCAGACCCCCCCTCAGCAATCAGCACTCAGTTTACTGAAACATCCACTCGGTGGCCGAAGCCAGGATTCTGCCTCTCCCTCATCTCCACCTCCATCTATCAGCAGGTCCTGAGTTGTCTGTGCTCAAAGGCTATCCCCATCTGTCCACTTATCTCCAACTCAACAGCCCCCAGCCAGGCCGGGCCACCTTTATGTTTCATTGGGTTAACAACCATGAACGAATACTTTGACTTCTTTCTTCACCATCAATCCTTGACACCCCATATTTCCCCCAGAGGAGGCACAAGGATATATTTTTAAATGTAAAGCAGGCCATTTCATTCTCTGTGAAGCACCCCTAAGAATACCCCATTTCACTTAAAATATAACCCAAACTCCTTTTTGTGGTCCATAAAACCCTCAAATGAGTTGGCCCCTGACAACCTCCCCCAACTTCATCTTTGATCTCCTTCACCCTAGCTCACTCTGCTCTAGATAGAAGAACTATGGAACCTGCCAGATTCTCTCCTGCATTAGGCATTTGAGAATGGGCTTCCTTCTACCCATATCTTCACAGAATCGTCTTTTCTCTTGTATTTTCCCCCAGATCCTCATAATTGTCTTCTTCTCATCCTCAGGTCTTGGCTTACATGTCATCTCCATGATAAGGCTTCTCGGCTGTTCTCTATTCCAGGACCCTACTTGTTTCCATCAAAGCACTCTGCATTTTTGTAATTTCTCATTCATCTGTATACTTGCTTGACTGTCTGCTTGCCCCATAAGGACGGTGATTATGTCTATTTCATTCCCCTCTGTACCCCTACAGCCATGTGCACAGAGAACATTCAGCAGATGTTTGTGGAATGAGTGGACCCTGTAAGAGTCTTTTAGCATTCTGCCCATTACTTTAGCACTTCTGAACAAGCTCTATTATATTCCTATATGTCTTGCTTATATTGGAAAGAAATTGCCACCTTTAACCAGTTGAAAGAATTGGCAGCTGAAATCAGAACAAATTTTCCGTGATAAGATGACTCTAAATTTAGGCTGATGCCGCTAAAGATAAACAAAGTAGGGAAATTCTTCCACTCAACTGTTTCTAAGAAAAGTTGTTATTAAAAACCATTTTCCTAATGTTACTTCATAGTCAGTGGTTACCAAAATCTCGGCAGAGAGTACAGTTTGGTATTTAGCTTAAAATGAATCTGAAATGAGTACAACCAGGTTTTACTACTGGTTTCTGGAATTCCATTGCCTACATGTGACCCAAATAGAGAAAATGTGAATTGCATGTTTAGGGAATAATTTTACTTTTGATAAGGCAGTTCTGCGGTGTTATGGAGAGAAAGTTGGAGTCAGGGAACCTCAGTCCTGGTTGAGCAGTCAGCATAGTATGTAATTTTCCACATAACACTTGAAACTCCCTCAGTTCGCATTTATTTTCAAGTGAGAATACGGAAGCACTGCTCATCCATCCTCCGGAGTTGTTGTAAAAACGTCTAGTGACATCATACACTTGACTTGTGGTCAGAAACATAGGAAGTTTTACACAAATATATTGTATTCGTTATTTTAACGATGGAGGACATTTTAGGAAAATTCTAATTAATAAATAGCATTTGGAGGAACTTTTAAAACACACGTAAGTGTTTTGGGTTTTTTCATTGTTTGTAACAGTGCCTGAGAAGCGTGTACCGAATGGCAGTAGGAAAGGAGGCAGCAGCGTGGCTCTGCCAGGCTCTGTCCTGCAGGGGCCTCTATCTGCACTTTGCTGTGTCCCTGCACCTCCCCTGTCCTCTCTGCAGCCTGTAATGGAGAACTCCACCCGGCCACCAGCTTGCTTGGGCGGACCCCATGGGGCTGCCCAGAGGAAGAGGAGGCTGCAGGCTGGGCTACTTCTTCCTCCCATTTCTCCTCCCCTCCACACCTTGAGGTGCGTCCCTCTCAAAGTGGGACTACGTTTCATACACTTACCACTTTGTTTCTGGAAAATAGAATTCATTTAATGTTTCGTAAAAAAAAAAAAAAAAAAAAAGCAAACACTCATGCACCCTAAAGGTATATACCCCCTTTTCTCTTCTTGTGTCTAAAGTTGTATTCCTAATGTGGATACATGACTTCACATCGAGGAGGAAGATAAACATTTTACTGATGGCATTCTGGGAGCCATCTGTTGGAGCTGGATAGTAGAGGGTAGCGGATAGGGATTTTTCAAACCTCCCCCATCTGCCTCTTGTTCCCTTAGCAAGGAGCAGTATCTTGGTGTTTCCTGCCCTTGACAGATCAGCACTGTAGAACATTGCCACCTTCAGTTAAAACTGGTAAGCGTGGTTCTACACTTTCCAGAAACCACACTGAGCCAGTTCTGCCCTGTTTCCACACTTCTCTGCTTGATGAGCCTCTGCACCATCCTTGGATGTGTATCCCTCTCTATAATTCAGCACTGAGAGAGGAAAAAACAGAAAGGAAATCTGGTAATGGGCCTGGAGTGGATGTGAGACTTAATCCACTCAAGAGGTTTTGCTGATGTCAGAGTGAAGGTCAGCATGCTTTTTAGGTGACAGAATAACTCTGAAACCATGTGCTTTCTTCAGAATCACTCATTTGTCTTCTATGGGAACCATACTTTCAAGGCCCAAAGGTTTAAAGTTGTCAAAATATTGAGTCTGATTTCATGATAGAACATGCGTCTTTGGTGAAGTATCTTTTCTACCCAAGGTAGCAAGAGCTTTTGAGTATTTCTGTGAGTTTTTACACAATAAAGAAATGGGTGCAGATGGGGTACAAAGTGATGTGAGCAGGTCTTGACAGTTCTGGGCTGGGCTGGGAATTAGGAAACTTGGGAAACTGGGAAATCTGACTTTCTACAGCTGCTTTATATCAGCAGCCACTTAGGAAGTTTAGAACCACATCAATGAATCTTTTCCAATAATATTTTAACAACTCAATGTGAATAAATCATTGGTTGATATTTTTATAAGAAAGTCCCCTGTACTTGCCCTTCAGCCTCACAACACCATCAATAAAGGGTCTGTGACACCAATGAAAGGGATGAGCAAACAACTCCATGCGAACATTTCTCACACCCACTGGCTCTTCCCCACATCATGGCCTGACACAGTACTCCAGATTCAGAGTTAACCCAACCCTTTCTTGGATCAGGTTCCAATCTAGTCTCCAAGGGTGGTACAGAAGAGCACCCAGCAAGTAGTCTTCACTCAGGCTCCATACCCGTCTTCTTGTTGTCATGAGATAAGTATACCTGTCACCACGCCTTAGAACCTGAAGTGTTTGTGAGGAGTAAGCCCAGGATGGATTTCATTTACATCGGATTAAGGAAACTCTTGACTCTAGCATTGACCCTCCTAATCTTTCACAACATCCCTCTCTTAGGTATAAAAATGGAAGGAAATGGAATCCTGGAGAACTTAGAAGTCATGTCCTTGAAGGTGCCTAGGTTTCCAGCAGCTGTAGAAGTGAAGTTCATTGTTGTGTACATTTTAAGGCAATTACAGCTAAAGCTGACCATTTTGTTTCTCAAGGAAAATAGTATTCCTTTCACTTCTAACAATAAATAGTAGGAACACAGTATTTTATCCTAAAGACACATCCTTTTCTTCCTCTTCTTGATGTCTAAAGCTAATTTTCTAATATGGACACAAAACTCCATATTTAGAAGTAAAATAGGCATTTTGGGAGCCAGCACTGACGTTCAGTCTTGAAAATTGGATCCACCGTTGCAATAGCAAACTGTACATTATCTTCCTAAGAAAATACTAATTTATCAGTCCCAAGAGCCAAAGAGTTGTTCTGTGTCAGCAATCAGCTTAGCCTCATAATTATAAATTTGTGAGGATCTGTTGAAATACGTGGATCCAGAAGAATTATAGTGTTTCATAGTGAGTCATTCAGAATAAAGAGCCCTGTTATTTGTAGGCATTCCATACAGTCATAGAAATTTAGAGGTGGGTCAGGTCTTAGCAATCATGTGTCTAACCCCTTTATTTTACAGATGAAGAAGTTTTGGCTTAGAACTTAGGAAATACATGAAAATACTTTCATAGGCAGCACATCTTCAATAGCTTTACCAAGACTGTCTTTGAAATATTCAACACACTCAGTGTGTCCAAAATGTGGCGAGAGTGACTCATTGTGACAAGACTCATATGTATGTAGTATACTTTGCATCTTTGGTCTAGCATATTCCTTTGTTCCTTCTTCCCCCCTCCTGCTCCCTCCCTCCCCCTTCATTCATTTATTCTTTAAAAGGTTTAGCCCTTGAGCCCCAATATCTGGGAGATGCTGTGCTAGACAGAGGGCTGGTTATAAACACAAGGAGGTTCATGAGCCATCTTTGCCCTTGAGGGACTCTCAAGAGAGAAGGTGAGACAGATGCATGAGTGAATTGTTGAAACAGAGCTTTATAAATGCGTGACTCTAGGTATGGGCAGATGTATCTCAGGACACTGAGAAGCAAAGGACAACCATTCCCTGGGAAAGTCAGAGGAAATGCACCAAGGAGGTAACACCTGAGGGGAATCCTGGCAGATGAGCGTCCATCTCAGGCAGAGAAGGCAGCAAAGGTGTCGTAGGAGAGGGCGAACTTGCCCAAAGGCAGGAGAAGAGAAGGAAGGACCTGGGGTATTCAGAAGGGGGTGAGTTTAGCGATGGAAATGCAGAGAAAAATTAGTGACGTGGGAATGGTGGTGCTGAGATGAGAAGATAAATTAGAAAATAAATAAAAGAACTGATACCTACCATGATAAAGAATTTAGCTACTATCCTGAAAGTCAGGGTTTCCCAACGCTTAGTTGTTTAAGTGTTATTTCCACAACCTCTCATTTTTGTTTGACCTGTAAACCACTTGTACTATTATTTTTAACTTATTTTTCTAAAATCATTTACTTTTAAGCATATTTGTTTTTGGAAGAAACTTTATGTCAGTGTTGTAAGTAAAAAATCAATGTCACTTGCAGTAAATTCAAGGACATCATTAAAATGAATGTGATGAAAATAAAGCATTTCTGCTAACTCTTTGCTTATGAAAGTCTCTGAGCTAAAGGCCCACAGTTTCATTATTCTGAAGGGAGTTTGTAAGTTTTGGAGAGGAGTTAAAGTCACTGTAGCACCAAACTGAGAGTCCTTAAATTAATTAAGAGGAAGAAAGAGTTGAAAGGTATATAGCTTGCTTACTCTCTAAGTCAGGGGGATTTATGGTTCCTGTGCACCATCTTAGATACTGCAGGGGTATGTGTCCCACATAGGGGGAAATATTGTTTTAGGCAGTACAAGCCCTCTTCAAGGTTTTTGAGCTAAGAAGTGACAAAATCAGACTTATCTAAAGAGGGGATTACTCAGGATCAAAAGGGAAACCAAAGAAGAAAAGAAACCCTGCAGGGGCTGTGGAAGGGTCTAGTCAGTAAAATAAGATGAATAGAGGGACCAGATTAAAGAAGGATTTAGGATCAGGCTACATAGGACTTGGTGCCTAAGGGATGAGGGGCAGGGATGCCTTGGAGATGGATTGCTTGGGAGGCTGCATACATGGTCATGTGATTCAGGCCAGGTATGTGAGGAATACGTTTAAGAAAGAGTAGAGTGTGTGTGCACATATGCATGTGTGTGTGTGTGCGCACGTGCATATGCCTGTGTGTGTGTTTTGGATGAGGAGGGGGAAGGCAAGAAGCAGGTGAGGGTAGGGGTGATAAGACCCCTGGATCAGAACATGCTACCTGTTACACATAATGTGCACATACCAGGCTCACATTAAATGCTTGTTGAATAAATGGTGACCCGTGGATGGTCAGCAGGCAACGGCAAGCACCCTGCTGGAGACCAGAGACATTCCAAATGCCAGTTAGATTGGAAGAGGGAACTGTGGTCTACAAATCAACCTCGAATGCATTTCCATTTACCTACTGACCATTTTAGAAACTTTGTGCCGTAATCAGGTAGACAGGTTTAAGGTATATTGGGCATGTTTATGTTCATAAGATGTTCAAAATGAATCCACTCAACCAAAAAAGTCACTGAGACACGTAAAGCAATTTGCTGGGTGCTTTGAGGGATAGAGAGGTAAATTAGACACAGACTCTTCTCACAGAGCTTGTAAAGATCTCATAAAATAATCAATAAAATTTGCAGGGATTTAAAATGTAACATGTGAAGTATTTATTCATGATTTCCAGGAAACAAATTTAGCCTCAGAATCTTCCTATAAGCCCTAGTTAGTCTGATCTTTGTTTCCATGCATTGTAAGAAGTGTATCATGGGGTCGGGGTAGAACAACAGTATAAGTGGAATTTTTGGTAAACTTACAGAACCGGAAGTGAAAATCTTGCCTGTCATTAAGGGCCCTTTTACTTGTGTTGTTCTTAAAATACCCATTTTCCCAGCTTAGGAGAAATAAACTAATTGCATTTTATCTTTTATGTGTATATATATATACATATATATATATATATATATATGTATATATATATATAATTGTCCTTCTCCTCAGACAGGTATATGATATAGTAATAAATTAGAGCATTCTCACAAAAACCTGTTATCTAATCCACTTTTCATAACTGGGATTTTTTCCAGGTAGTCAAGACACAGACTGGAAAGCACAGATTTCCCTCTCAGCCTAAAAAAGAGTGATAGGTTTGAATAAGGAGGACAAGGAGCCTAATGTTGATGCCCCTTCTTCAGTTTCTGGGCTCTTCTGTGGAAAGAAGTGTTTTCATAAGACTCAGACAGAATTCATTTCCATAGAGCATTCTTAATGGCTCCTGTCAGAAGAAAACAGCTGGGAAACATATGGTATCCATTTCCCTGTATCACTTGGAAAAAATTTCACATGTAAATAAAGCCAACATAAAAGAGTAGCCCTTTGAACCCACGACCTTATACGATACATAAATATATTGGTACAATGCTCTCGTTGTATTGGCCCACTAAGTTATGTGGCCTTAAAATTTTTTATTGCATTCTGAGATGCACATAATCAAGAAGTTTCCAAAAAATGAAGGTAATTGGAAAACACCAGCAAATACTATCCCTAATAATAAGTATGTGTCTCAGAAATGTTAAGAAATATATATATTTTTTTCCTACTATATTTTAAGGTTTTCGAAAAGTTGATGGATAAAATTTAAGGCATATTTACATTTATAAACTCTGTGTCCACAATTTTTCTGTTGGTTTAAATAAGTGAGTAACCATATATTCTTGAAAGGAAGAGAGAAAGGCTTGGCAAAAATTAGCTTTACATTTTGAGGGAGAAAGGGACATATAAAGGATAGAAAGACTTTTAAATTTATAATGGACCAACAGAAATTAGTCTTTGCCTTTGCCTATTTACATTTCATAAATAACTAGAAAATCTAGCTCTCATTGGTGATTACTCCTCTGAGTTTATTAACAGGACTTTTGTCTCCTGTGAAATTAAGCTGTAAATCCCTGAGAAGGATGCTCTTTGGGCATTTAAAAAGAAATTTAATGCGTTGGACAAAGTGAGATTCAAATTCAGATACTAGCACTTGTTAATTGTCTGCTCTGTGCCAAGTACTGTATACAACTGAGAACTAGAGCCAGCAGAAGGCAAGAGAAGCAGCAGCTTAAGAGCATCTAGACACCTTCCTTCCAGAGCATCTAGACACCTTCCTTCCCTTCTGGAACATTCTCTGTTAATACCTGTTTCTTACTGGACAGAGTCCAGGCCTCCCTCCACAGCTCACAGTATTCTCTTAGATTCCCAAAAGTCCTCAGAGAAGGACTGCTTCGTGCAGACCCTCTGAAACCACAAACAAAATTGTGGTCCATTTGGGGTAAAGAACTCACCCACCAATAAATAGGTACATAGCATTTAGTCTTAGAACACTCACTCTCACCTCCTTATTTTGGCTCCAGAACTTATCTGAATCCTTTTAGAACACATAGCAGTAGGACAAAGAATGACCAAGGGTCGAAATTTGGGGAACGTTTCATAATTTATATGCTGCTTTCACCCCAAGAATCAATGGTAGCCAGGGACTGTTGCAGAAGTTACAAACCTGAGTACACCCTCGTCTTAGCTCCTTTACTTTTTGGTTGTGCTCCATAGCAAAGAACAGACACATACACATGCTTTGGGGTTAAATACTTCCCACCTGCTGTTGTTGCAGAAGAGGAGAGAGTGATGGGAGATGCCTAGTTAGAGGGCATGTCCTGAAACCTCACCCCTTTGATGGGGGATGGTGTAACCTCAGTGGGAAGGGAGTAGGAATCTGTAAACTGGTGGGCTGCAAGCTACCAAGAGTGCAGGGTCATCTTCGTAGTCAAGGGAGTGTCCCAGAGAGGAGGTGGTGTCATCGAGGCTGAGGGAGGAAGGGGCAGCCAGTCACACGAGGCTGCCACACTGCGGGAGGAGGTGGTGCTTACCTTTCACCTCCCGTTACACTCCATCTCAGCCAGGCACTCGGATGCAGACTATACAGTCTTCATCTAAACTTTGCAAGAAATGAGAAGAAAAACAAATAGTCTGCCTACTTCGCCCTCCCTTTGCACCTTCCTTCTCCTCCTGTTCATTTCTTGCTTTCCAAATGACCGAGGGCAGCAGTGACTCTTAAAGAGCACGTTCCCGTGTGAAGCTAGTGCATTATGTTGCTGTGTCATATGCCAGAAAGTACTGTTGAATGGCCATGAGCAATGGTTTACCGGAATACTCAGTCTGCGGTGGGATGAACTCAACCATGGCTTATCTCCTATGGTCCAGTCAGTCCTGACCCCTTCATTCCTTCCCGTTCTTTCCCTAATCCACCTAACAAATCACCTAGGGAATCACCCAATAGGTATCAGTTTAAGTTTGCCCAATATTAAACCATTTATCCCTTCGTTCTCTGAGAGGTCGTCGTAAGCTTTCAGAGTATACCCGTGCGTGTGTGCACATATGCACATACATCCCTTCTCTCCCGGGATTAGTTTGGAAGTTCATTTAACACAAAGGATCCTATCCTCCAATTCTCTTTTTCAGGATGATGGCAAGTATCAAAATACTATCAAGGAGGTGCCACCACCCAGGAAATAAACCCGAGTATCTGTCTGGGTTTGTTTTCTTTAGCTGTCTGCCTTCACTATTATTACTACTTGAATTAATTTTGAGCCAATATGTTATAACTTTCTTTTATCATTGACTGTTTTTCAATGGTAAGTATGAACTGTTTGTTTTATGATATACGTTCTCTCTTAATTCGTCCCCTTTGAGCTTCGTCCTTAATTCATCCCCGGGCTTCCTTTGAGCATTACTTGAGTGGACCATGTCTGCCTGCATGGCCACGCTATTTTCAGTGTTTCGGACAGTCCCCTATTTTAATTTATTTTAAAACAGTTTTTAATAGCTCCCTCTTTTAATTTATTTTAAAACAGTTTCTAGCTCTAGCTGGAATTGCAGTGTCTCAACTCTTATTACAAACACACAGAAGCCCACGGGAATCGCCGATGTATACAGTAAGTTCCGCCCAGTGAAGCGAGTGTCCCCACTGAAACATCAGCCAGAGACTCTGGAGAACAATGAAAGTGATGACCAAAAGAACCAGAAGGCAGAGTACCAGAAAGGGGGTGATTCTGACCCAGGCCCCCAACCTGAGGAGCTCAGCCCCAGAGATGGAGAGAGCAGCCCTCAAACTAAGAGCACGGAACCCAGCCCCTTGCTGGGCGAACTGGAGCATTATGACCTCGACATGGATGAGATTCTGGATGTGCCTTACATTAAATCCAGTCAACAGCTTGCCTCTTTTACCAAGGTGACTTCAGAAAAAAGAATTTTGGGTTTATGCACAAGCATCAATGGCCTTTCTAGCAAAGCCTGTTCGACAGGAAATGCTGAGAACTCACTGTCCAACATGACACCATTTTGTGTTCTCTCTCCTGTGAAAAGCCCTCACTTGAGAAAATCATCCTCTGTCGTCCATGACCAGCAGAAGCTCTCCACTGAAGAATCCGAGAGTTCTCCTCCTCTGGTTAAATGTGGCTCTGCCTATGAGCCTGAAAACCAGAGTAAGGACCTCCCAAATAAGACCTTTAGTGAGCCTCATGGTCGGAAAGTTGACAAGGCAATGCCAGACTGCCAGCTCAGGACCTTCCATCTGCAGTCCTCAGCACCAGACCCCAAACTAGAGGAGCAGATCGGTGGCATGAACTGGACCAGCTCCCAAGGCCCAGAAGAAAGGAGTGAGTACCTGAAAAAAGTAAAAAGCATCCTGAACATCGTTAAAGAAGGGCAAATATCTCTCCTGGTAAGTATGAATTAATTCCGTATACATGTTAACAATCTAGAGACTCCAGTTTTATCAACTCCATTCATTAGTAACAGAATGATGATGCTTTTGTTCCAATTTTTGTTTAATCTCTACTTGTGGCTTTGGTTGGGAGATGTGACTTTTGAGTTTTAAAATTATAAGTTAGGTGGATAGCACAAGGAAAAACAATTGGCTATAGAGGAGAGTGTTATTTCACTTGAACTTTGCCTGAATTCAACTGGAATAAGGACACAGAGTCTAAAACAAAAACAAAACAAAAAAAGCCCAGCACTTTCTTTAATATGAATCTTAATGTCTTTCTTTTTTGCTTTTCAAATGGTTCCCAACGCTCTCACTCAGTTATTTGTGGGGATGTCAATTCCTTGCTGATGGGGGACCTGCCAGATACATGAACAGAGGGTCTTCTGTTTTATTCTGATCATTATTCAGAAGACTTGGACCAGGATGTTTGAAAGCATTTGCAGATAGAAACTTACCCTGGAGCTTGACTGCCCTCTGACCCACATAGAGTTTTTTTTAGTCCCAGGTCTGCATGTCTAGGGAGAATGAAGAAGCTTTTCCAAAGACTCTAGACACAGAGTAATATGATGTAAGAAAAGTCTGTTCTGCTTAGGCTCAGAGAAAACTAAACTGCAGTCACATTCCATCTGCCTACGTTGTTCTTTCCTGGCTTCCAGACTTGGTCAAACAATAGTAAGCCTGAGCTGACACTGTGGTGTTAATTAAAGTCTCATTCAAGAAAATCATCACATCTTGGCAGTGTGATTCTACTTAGGGTAGAGCCACGTGTAGATAAGTATAATGCGCTTGGTCTGTTATCACACATCTTAGTGTTATAATAGGATGATATGATTGAACAGTTTTACTAAGTAAAGTAATATTTTTTTCATCTCCTGAAGATGTCTTTTCCATTTCTCCTGGCTCTTCCTCTCTATTTTTCCTTGGTTCATTCCTTTCTTTTGTCTTTCCTGTGTTTTTGTGTTTCCCAAGTGATAACACCTCTCAGTTTTACCCAACGGTCTTTATCAACGAGTTTATACTCAGGGGACTGAACTTCACTAGAGGTGAGGAAACCAAAGGCCAGGTAGCCTCCAGATGCCCCAGGAGTTTGTTTAGGGATGAAAGTGTCTAGAGGTACCCGTGGGAGCACTGTCTGCAGCACTCATCACGTAGCTTGCCGTCAGAGCCAGCTCTCCATAGTTCAAGGCAACGCAGATGGTTAAGACAGGTAGTTCATTCATTTAACAAACCTCCAACAGGGAATAGAACACAGCCTGGCCCTCAGAACTTAGCAGGAGTAGAGGAGACAGCCAGGGAAGCTGCCAGTTACCCTTAAGTGTCATCGCAGTTGTTAGAAAGCCAGCTTGGAACCGCTACAGACTTGCTGACTCCTGTCTGTCACATGTCTCCCATGAAGATAAGTCACTTGAGCATTCATGTTCTAAAGCGCAGTATAACAAAAATGTCATTGAAAATCTTTAGAATTAATTGCAAGGAGTTCTGACTTATTAGATCCCCATGGCTGCCATCAGAGCTTCTGGAAGCTCATCTCTTCTTCCCAGTGCCCGGAGCAAAACCCCCATAGCATCTCCTTGTGGTTTATTGACTTAAGTTTTCTCCTCTCACTCTGTTCAGCCACACCTAGCTGCCGACAATCTAGACAAAATTCATGATGAAAGCGGAAACAATCTCTTACACATTGCCGCAGCGCAGGGACATGCAGAATGTCTGCAGCACCTCACGTCTTTGATGGGAGAAGACTGCCTCAACGAGCGAAATGTGGAGAAGTTGACTCCAGCAGGCCTGGCCATCAAGGTGACTGGTTGGGGGCCGGGCCCTCCACAGCTAAAAGTTGGGTTTCTATATTTGAAGATTCCTAGTAAGTTTCAGTGTTAGAATGGAGGGAGAGAAGAGTGATATGCCAAGCAAACAGCAAATGAACCTATTGTATTTAAAAGGTTAATCATTTCAGTCACTAGCTGCTTTGAGATTTTGAGACTATATTCCAATTTAGGGTAAGCTTCAAATCAGCTAATAAAGAGAAAGGAAAATGATCTGTTGCCATTCTGAGAATTTTTGTTATTCTTAACCAACCCTGGATCTGTGTGAGGCTGTTTCATTTTTTCCTAATGTGAGTATAATGAGCAAGACAAATGAGGAAAAGGTGCATTATAAGGGATGCTAGCACTCAGAAGTATTTCAGACAATAAAGTGGACTTCTAATGGATTACATCTCAAGTTTAAACGTCTGCAGTATCAGGAGTTGTTTAGAATATCAGTGCTGAGTTTGCGTTTGGCTCTTGCAGAGTACAGTATGTTACCTGTCAAAAACTCCACAAATTAATGCCGACTGGGATAGAGTTAAAACCTAGAAACTGTGGTACAGGAAAACATGGTCTTTTATAGCACTGCAGTGAGTGCCTCTGTAAAATATAACACATCACGAGAAGGTTAGCTATTAAACTAAAATTACTTTTAAAATCTTTGGTAAATAAATGTGGAATTCAGTCACATTTATTAATAAGCCAGAAGTGAAGTTTAGGGAAATATAATACATCTTGTGCTTCTGCATATGTACTTTACTTTACTTAAGAGTTATGTCTTCTAAAAACTGAATAATCATAATTTTTATAAATGGAATTATACTGAAATTTACTAGGGGAACTTGCTAGTTAAAGAAGTCTACTTGTGAATTCACTGAAGAACGTGTTATATTTGAAAAACAAGCAGTTTCCTTCCCCAGTATACCTCTTATGCAAATCTGAATTTTTGTGTCTTCAATTTATTTATCATTCAGCAAAGATTAAAAAGTTGTTTTCTGTTTTATTTAATGTTACTCAGTGATTAGCTTTTTTGATCAAATAAGAAATCCATGACCCCAGTGAATATCATTTTCCTTTAGTTGTAAATGATGCTATGTCAGATTAAGAGCTGTACTGCAGGCAGCCATCAAGAAGAAAGAGAAATGAAATGTGAAGTCAAAGTCAAGCATAGTGGACTTCAGCAATGTGTATGAGTCCACCAGGTACTGTGTTAAGCTGCTGGCAAAACAAATTTAAATGAGTCATAGTCCCTTTTCTTAAGGAACTGATAGCCTGGTGGATAAGGCAGGTAAATTATCAGTAATACAAGTGCAGGGTGGCGAATTCAGGATCTAGTCCCATGTCAGAATCCTGTAGGAAGGCAGGAGTTGGGTTTGGTAATCAGTGGGCATGTGTCAGTGATGACTAAAATATTCTTGCAATGCCAGTGATTGTTGACATTCGCCTTGCCGTTTTAGTATTTATAAAATACAGTTCTCATTAGTTTTCCTGACTAATGGTGCATTTTGAATATATTCTAACTACATCATTGGATGAAATTTTTTTGTTAATTTATATGCCTGAGTGCTTGTTCTGATAGGGTAAGGATCTTCCGAGTAGGAAGGTACATAAGAAATTTAGTGGTCATTAAGCCAACCCTGGGTAAACTCCTTCTATGGTATCCATATTAAGTGTTAATTCATTCTTAAACTGCTCCAGTCAACATAGGGTCCCCATCATACAATCAGCATGCAAACTTAAACAATAAATTTTTTTGCTTCAATGAAGAACATACATCAAGCCCACAGGACTCAAAAGCTCTTATAGTTTTGCAGTCTCAGGCTTTTCATACTTTACTTCTGGACAATGATCTGAGAAATGGAAGTATTCTTTTACTGCTTTATTTAATCTAGAATTTACAAAAGCAGTAAATACAAACATTTTATAATATATGCCACCCTCTTTGGCTGTCTGTCCTGACACATGTCCTGCCTCAGTCCATTAGTGTATTGTGATGGACATTGATGAAATTGAGGGAGTGCTAAGAAGTCATCATTCTTCCATTTTAGGACCTTGTTTTGAACACTGGTAACTAACTGGTGGTATTTCACCTCCTTAAGCACAGTTCTGAGAACCCTGCTGTCATTAAAGAAAACAAACTTGGTACAAATGGGCAGAAGTTGCTCAGATAACATGTCTTGGCTGACAGGAAGCAGAATCAGAGACAAGGTATCAAATAAAAAGATTACATTAGAAAAGGGGCTCTGAAGTTATAGCAAGGCTTAAGAACATCTCCCCATACTGTTAAACTCCTTAAATATGGAACATCATAAGTTCTTGCCAGCTACATGCAGAATTTATTGAGTGCTTTATGGGGACCCAACACTAGATACTATGGGAGTTCAACAGGCATTATTAAGTGCCCTTTGGGAACAGATAAGCAAAATAATTGTAAAGAAAGATTTCTAAAAGGTGAGAACAGTCTGTTTTCTAAAATAGAGCCAGCACAAGAAATTACTTTAGAATCTAAACGGATTTGGAATGAGATAACCTTGATTCTCTTTTTATTTCTGAGTAAGCCCAAAGGCAAAATGCTGGTCTGGTGAGAAAACATATAACCTACTGATATTCCTTTTTAACATACAGTGAGTTACCGAAGGCTCAGGGACCTCAGCAGGCAAAAATCTCCCACTAGAATTTACTAACATTTTTTGTTTTCTTGGTATTTCTATTAATGGCAACTGATACTACTTTCAAACTCATAGTAGTGATATAATATTTCCTTTTCCCTCTCTAGTAACTTTTTATTTGTTTAAATGTTTCCTTGAGTAACTAAACCTATCACACATCTAACAGAACATTCTCCCCAACAGCAGCAGAATATGCATTTTTCTCAGGTGCACATGAAATAGTCTCCATGATAGACCATATGTTTGGTCATAAGACAGATCTCAATAAATTTAAAAGGATTAAAATCATACAAAGTATGTCCTTCCACCATAATGAAATACAATTAGGTATTAATAACAGAAGGGAATTTAAGATATTCATAAGTATATAGAATTAACACACCTCAAAATAATAATTTATCAAAAGAGAAATTACAATGGAAATGGTAAGATATTTAGAGATGAATGAACATGCAACATACCAACATTTAAGCATGCAGCTAAAGCAATGCTTAGAGGGAAATTTATAGTTGTAAATGCATATGTTTAAAAAGGAAGGAGGAGGAGGAAGAGCTCAAATTATTAGCCTAATCTACCTCAAGAAACTAGAAAAATAAAGCAAACTAAATTCAAAGCAAACAGAAGGAAGAAAATTAAATTTTTTTCAAGCAAAAATAAATGAAATAGAGAATAGAAAAATAATAGAGAAAATCAACAAAACCAAATTTGGTCTCATAAAAAGATTTTAAAAAATTAACAAGCCTTTAGTTAGACTGACCAAAAAAGAGAGAAAGAAAGAGAGAGAAGACTCAAATTACTAAAATCAGAACTATTGCCTCATATTTTTGTGTTCTGTGTAAATATCCATTGATGTAAATTGTCTTGCCTCATAGACACTCAATGTGGTTCCTACACCTTTCTTTATTCAGAGGGAATGAAGCACGTTGTGTCAGTGGGGTTTTTTAAATTCTCCTAAGAAACACTGCATGCTCAAATTGTGTAATTTAAGGAAAGTCTGTAATGAATGATTTATATACAAAAGGAGGGTGGGTGGACAGGGTGTAGGGAGCCCATGAAGGAAAGTGCAGTATATTGGGGTCAGTAACAACCAGAGCACAGTTACCAACCCAGAGCCTGAAAGGGCAGGGGAAGGACCTTGAGATAGAGAGGGTTGAGTAGAACTGCTGACTTATGACCTTTGACTGGTGGCAGGACTCAGCAGACCAGTGGCACCTCCATAAAGGGGGAGTTGAGAACAAAGGAGACCTCAAACTCATTCTCTTTTCCTGGTCTCCTGTTGCTGCTTTCCATTAGCCAAACCCAGTCAGAAGCCAGGGGGCAAGGGAGCCAACACATACAGATCAGCCTCCCTGGGCAAGAAGGAGGGCAGAAACAAGAGGAGATAGATCTGAATGGGGCACCTGGAAGCTATTCAGCACATACCTGATCATGCTAGATGCCCCAGTCAGAGAGAACTATTCTGCGTGTGAATAGTTGGAAGTTGACTACTTGAAATTCCATTATCCAAATAGGAGTAAATGAAGAATGAGAAGATTACCCACCCTGTCTTGTTTTTAGAATA
The DNA here is from genome assembly GCF_949752795.1 of Hyperoodon ampullatus. Lineage (NCBI taxonomy): Eukaryota > Metazoa > Chordata > Mammalia > Artiodactyla > Ziphiidae > Hyperoodon > Hyperoodon ampullatus. The sequence continues at coordinate 74,513,100 of NC_136917.1, read as the reverse complement.
GTCTTCCTTGACTTCATGCCCACAGTAGTTCTTTTCTCCTGTGCTAAGGTCCCACACAATGCAAACCAGGAAAGCAGTTGAATGTCTCATTTGTCTTATGGAGTTATTGTGAGGATCTAAGAGAGCATTTTAATACAGTGTAAGGTGACGTATTATGTGCTTAGTAAGCTGACATGCATCACCTCATTTGATCTTTACAGTAACTCCATGAGGTAGCTGCTACTAACCCCTGCTATTTCATAGATGAGAAAATTGAGTATAAGAGAGGTGAGGTAAGTTGTTCAAAGTCTCGTAACTAAGTGGTGGATTAAGGGTTTAAATCCATTCCAAAGTCTGGGTCTTAATCACTAGGTTACATATGTCACGACTGCCTTCCTGGTTTGCACAGTGTGGGATCTGAGCACAGGAGAACAGGGCTACTGTGGGCATGAAATCAGAGAAGGCTTCAGTGAAAGTAGCATTTGAGCCAGTGTAATGGGATTATTTTCCTTTTCTTTATTTTGGACTCCTAACATGCTAACTTATCAAGAGAAAAAGCAGAGTTAATGGATAAACAAATTGTGGTATATTTATACAATGGAATACTTCTCAGCAATAAAAAGGAATAAACTATTTCCAAGCACTAGCTTGGGTGAATCTCAGAAGCATTATGTTGGGTGAAAGAAGCCAGATGCAAAAGAGTACATACTCTATTCTGCTGTGATAGGAATCATAGTGGTTGCCTGGGCAGAGGTGAGGCGTATGAGAACAAAGGAGTACTAGAAATGTGGGCATGTGGTGGAAATGTTCTACATCTTGATTGGAGTTGTAGTTAACAAGAGAATATATTTGTCAAAATTCATGAAACTGTACTTTAAAAAGAGTATATTTTATAGTTCGCAAATTATACCTCAATAAATTGATTTTAAAATAACTGATGAAATTATGAAAATGTATTAAGTAAAAATTATGCAGTTGATTTAGAGTAAAATTACTGTTCAGAAATATAATAGGTGATATACATTTATTGTAAATGAATTACGCCAGATATAAAAGCCAAAATTCATGTGATTTTTCCCTTGGTAAAATTACCACCTGTGAGGTATTTTTTCAAACCTGAATTACCTTAAATTTCTTTTTTCTTTTTCTTTTTAATCTAGAATGGTCAATTGGAGTGCGTACGCTGGATGGTGAGTGAAACAGAAGCCATTGCTGAATTGAGTTGTTCTAAGGATTTTCCAAGCCTTATTCATTACGCAGGTTGCTTCGGCCAGGTATGAAGAAATTTTTAATTATCTTCTATTTGCATGCTATGTAATCTATCTCTTTTTAAATTTTTAGTCCATCAAAATCCAAACATAAAAAATCATCAAAAATGTATTCAAAGATTTATAAGCAGTGATATTCATTGAAGCATTTTTTATGTGAAAGAAATGTTTTAAACAACCTAAATATTCCAGATAGGATATTGGATAAATAATGAAGCAACATCCATATGATGGAACTTTACAGAAAAATATTCATTATATAATATTGAATTAAAATGTATGATACAAAACTGTTCCTGTAATTTGGTACCAACTTTGAATTTTGGAGAGAGAGAAAGAGAAATAGATTAGAAAACTAGAAAAAACTATGTCACAACTTGTTTTTATCGTAATTATCACTCGGTAGAATTATAAGTGGCTTTTATTTTCTTTCTTATATTTTTCACTTTTTTCCAAATTTCCTACAATAAACAAATTTAACTTTTGTCAAAAGGAAAAATGATAGATTTTCTTGAAACCAAAATTAAGAAGAAAATCTTTGGTATGGCATTAATCGAGGAGGTCTCCATCCATTAAAGATAAGCAATCACACTAACTAAATGAGTCTCAGTTACAACCAGTTTCTGCGTTAGGAAATCCCAGTGTGAGTAACTGATGTACACAGATCACATCCAGTGTATGCAGTAAAAAATCATCACTAACTCCCTTTGAGAAGGGTGAGTATAAATTATCTTTTTTAAAAAAATTGGAACCACAAAATGCCAATCTCAGTCTTAAAAAAAATAAATAAAGTCAGCACTGTATTAAAATAGATTTAATCACATTTGTTTGTGGCAAAGAAAATTGCTTCTCATGCATATAACCTTATCCCTTTGGCTTCATAAACTTTCCCAGTGGCAGTAAATTGCGGTATTGTCAACAAGAGATTATGCTTTTTCAAGCATAACAATCTCAAATTTTAAAAATAGACTCCTAGAATATTACCACAGCCTTTCTTCAGGGGGAGTCATGTTCGGTGATAGTTTATTTTGTGCCATGGTAACTTCAATTAATATATATGTAATGTTTCCTATATGTACCAAGCACCATGCCATTGGATTTTGTGTACATTATCTGGCTTATGCCTTAAAACAACCTTATTGGATTCTGTTGTTTTTATCCCCATTCTATAGATGAGGAGACTGAAAAAAGAAATCTTAAGTGGCTTGCATGTGGTCTAATGGCTAGTAAGAGCAAAGGCTGGATCTCAACTCAGGTCCTTTGGCTTTGGGACCAGATTCTGTTTTTCCTCCATTTGTGTAGATAATTTGTATAGCTTGTTTACAGTGGCACAGATACAGCTGCAGAAGTCTTTTTTTACAATTTTATCTAACAATGCGTTGTGATATTTGGAGTATCTTAACACAGCTCGTATGAAATTTATGGAATGAAGAAAGGAGCAGGAAGAACATTTAAAATTTGTAAAAGCCAATGTCTTTGAAATAATTACTCCATTTTCTTTGTGTATTGCACTTATGAGCCCCAGTCATGGTGATCTACAAACGTAAGAATTAATAAGATTTGTTAAGATGCCCTTTTTTTGCTTAGACTGGCAAAGGGGAGAATAGTATTTTCAAATGACCAGAAGAATCATTAAGACAATAGTTTTCATAAATCATTCTCAGTATAAAACAAAATTTTATTTATTCTCAAATTGTCTGAGTAATTGTTTCATACCCCTGATTTCATTTGCTTGTGTAGAGCCTAAAGAGGAATTTCAGATATCAGTGAAAAGGCTGACTGCACTTTTGGAAGAGCTTGCCAAAGAAAAGGAGGAAAGGATTGCACTGCTGTTCTGAGACTTTAAGTCAATAATTGGGCATCTGGCCTTCTTTGTCCTGAGCAATGTTGCTTATATGTGCCAGTTTCTCTCTTCAGCTCTCACAGCAGGCTTCTCATAATTTTGAAGCTATTGGGACAGAACAAAAGAAAGTGCCATTTCTGGGACTGGTTGGGTGATAGTGTAGTTTGCTTGGCTGGACTAGAGGAAAATATGGAAATTAGTGACCTATATGAAGAGCCATGTCAAACATTTTCTTCATGTTAGTATCGGTCTTCAGGTTGTTATTTCAAGCTGATAAGCATTTTTAATGACTTCAAGTACAGCTTTGAGCAAGGCACTCCAGCAGTGCCTTCAGGAGAACATTCCTAACTACGTAGAAAATGTAGAAGCCCATTAGGACTGCAAGTTCTGCCCAGCCATCCTACATCCGCCACGACCACTTATGTAACAGATAACCTGTGGAGATGCTGAACTTGGAACCATTACAAGGCTAATATTTTCATAAGGAAGACTGTTATTGAACAGTTTTCTAATGGATTCAGCACATGCAGGTTTTTCTACATCAAGCAGGCACTTGAGTGTGTTCTGGTTTTGTTTCTTCAGTAAATACCTTTGGAAAGGATAGTACAGAGGAAAATTCCTCTCTTGGTTTATTTTAGTTGCCCTCTGCCCCTCCTATAGATTCTTAAAGAATGAGCTCCATTTGACTCACAATTTCTGTCCTTTTTCTGGTTAAAATTACCTTTAAGGGCCCCAGAACCACAGGGTAGCCAGCAGTTTTTAGTGGTCTTCTGGAGTGATAGATCTTTGGGTGATAGGAATTGATTTTCCTCCTCTTGACACACCAGGTCTTGGAGGGGGCAGTTATTTCATTCCCTGATTGTACCTAGCAGAACCGGCCACAGGGAGCACGAAGGTGAAAGCATGAGGGACGCTCAGGGAACGAGCAGGGGCGTCCTCGGATGGGCCTGCTTTGCTGTCCCTTAAGAGAGATGCTTGCTGGCAAAACAATTGAGACAGAATTGTCTCAAGTCAAAGTCACCGCCTGTGTAACTTGGGCAGTTTTATTCGAACATGAAGGTTCAGATGGTCTCGTCCAGCATCCCAGCAAAGCTCTTGCCCTCAGGTGCTTGGGGGCTCCGGCCTGTTTTGCATTGGTCACTGGTTCAATGGGCTCTCTGATACTTTCAACATCAAACTTATCATTTTGTTTCTGAATCTTTCATGTGACTTTTGGTCAAGGAGTTTTGCTACAGAAACAACAGGAATCATAGCATTAAGCACTTACCAAGAAAGAGCACATTTGCCTACACTATGTTCATTCTCCATTTTAAATGTTTGCCCTGATACGGATAAAAAAAAAAAAAAAAAGACACTTTTTCAAAAAAGAAAAAGCTCAGCAGTTCCTACGAATGGTCATGAACAGTGATAGGCATGCTGGTGAGGGCGTTCCTTCCACAGGCTGTGTTATTGTTTTTCCACGGTTTACTTTAAAAAGGGGAAATATTCTGTTGACTTTATTGTTTCATTGTCATGGGGTAGAAATAAGTAAACAGCACTGAAAGGGTTATGATTGCAGATGAAAGCAAACTGAAAAATCTTTGAATGGCACAAGCATTCATCTGCTCTCCAAGGACCTTTGAAAAAGCTTAACCAACACAGAGCTCAACAACCCACAGACTGACAGTTAATGTGATTTCTGTGACCCAAGGGTTGGAAAGGAAGTGTGTCCTTTATGGAGTCAGGGGTCATGGGGCAACGAGCCATGGTGGATATTCATACTCAGAAGACAGAGAACACTAGCTCCTGAGTCTGAGTTTAAATCCTAGCCCTACCCTTACTAGCTCAGTAGCCTTGCATACATTTACATTTTTTAAAAAAAGAAAAGATCTCCCTGGACCTCAGTTTCCTCATCTTTAAAATGGAGATAATAGAACCTTCTTTACAGGGTTACTCTGAGGTCCAAATGAGAAAAGCCACATGAAGCACTGCCCACTGCCAGCACATATTAGACACTAGGTAAATGTTGGCTATTATGGTTATTGGATACCTTCCACTTTATTATTTTTATTTCTATAAGTATTATTTAATATATTTATTTCACTATGAGTGAAGTATTAGAGAAATTTGGCAAAGAATTATTTAGGCCTTAACCTATTTAATCAATTCTTAGATGTATTTTTTTTTTTACATTTTACTATCTCTAGATTCTACATTTATCTTACAGTAAATGACAATATGAGATTATTGCTGGCCATCTTTTTACATTTGAACATGTCAAAAACTGGAGTGAATCTTATAATTGATGGCACGTTAGATTTGATAACCTATGATCACAGACAAAGCTGCTTCCTTTAGAACTTATGATTGTAACAAAACTGTAGACATTTTATTGATACCAGTAATAAACCTGTGGCATAGTTTTCAATTACATTTTTAATTAGACTGTCCAGCAAATCTCATAAATTACATGCATTAATTGCCGCTTTAAATAAATTGCATTGCCTTTAAGAACATGCAAAATACAACATTAAAACAGGTTACCAAAAGAGCAGAAAATCTCGAGAAGAGGAAACTAGTACATGAAGTAGGTTTCAAGTCGTTAGATGTAAGTTGAATGGGTAGGTGGGTGTGTGGGTGATTGGGTGGAATGTCAATTGGAGAGGCATTCTGTAAAACAGAAATAATACAGAAGAGCCAGCCCATCCATGGGACTGCATTGGATGTTCTCTGAAAGCAATACCTATGGGAAAATGAAGATCTGAAGTTACAGTCTTCCTTTAACATCTTCTTCCTGACACACACACACACACACACACATACACACACATACACTGGTGGGGGGCAGAGGAGAGAACCCGCGGAATGTCTAAAAGATAAAAGAAGAGGTGGGCATCATTGCATATATATCTATAACACGTATGCATTTACAAGGGCCTTCTTAGTTGGAGAAAATAGCTGTATTTGTTCTGTTCTCCTTACTAGCTATTTGTCAAATAAGTCACTGTTTAAATTGTAGGACTGTGGATCTCTGCTGGAATGTTCTCCAGAATCAGAGCAGAAAGCATTTCTCAGAGACTGGATACTAAACATGCTTTTACCCAAACCAAGGGATTCTAGCCATCTCCATGTCCCTCTCAGAAATCCTAAGTAGACAGCCAGCCCACCCTTTTGAGCAGTGCTTCTGTGCACCGTATCGTAGGGGAGATTGTCATTTCCATTGATTTCTCAGTGAACAGGCCAGTTGCATAGCTTCTTATTAAAGTAAATTGTCCACTGCAGAACACAAAACTGAATTGGAGGGGCTGGGCAAAGACGTGCCTTGTTCTGAACAATAGGATAAACATTCTTCCTTTATGTAAGTCTTGCATGTTGAATTGGGTAAGAGCCTTAATTATAGGAAAGAATTATCCATGCCATCGTAAGAAAAGCAGGCAGGTTATCATAACAGTATGGACTGCACCTGACTGGGAGAGTGAGGGGCCAAGGCAGCTCCTGCCTCACACAGACCTTGCCCTGTTCTCCCAGGTCATCAAGCCCCTGCAAAGTCCAGGTCTCTAGATTCTTCCCAGGTTTCTACAAAGGGAAAATTCCTAGTCTTAGGAATAGTATTCTATTTCCTATAACTCCATTACTAAAAGTTATTCAGTTATATTCAGTTATTCGAAACACTGAATTATAATAAAGGGCATTTCCTGTGCATGTGGAATAGACATATCCACTATAATATTTAATTGAGTCTGAAAAACATGAAAGTATGCCTGACAAGAAGGTACATATAAAACGTTTCTGAGTATCTTGAACTCCTCTGAAATTTACTTGCTAAAGAGAGAAGCTGCTAGAGTATCAGAGAATATCCAGTTGTCTTCTTCAGTTTTCTGATTTGTAAAATAATTGAATTGGATAATTGCCTAAAATCTCTGCCACTCCGCATTCTTAACATGTAATATCATGGAGCAAGCCAGGTCACCACAAGCTTGACAATGACCATTGAAGATGGCAGGACTGTCCTTTTCACCAGTAGGGGCACAACAACCTGCCCTCTTGATGTTTCTGTATCTTAGGCATTGACTTCTAACCAGTTGGTCATGTCACTGATCTTGAGGTACACCCACTCATCCAGATCTTTTCAGGAGTTAAGATCACATGGTTTGATCATCTGTCTCCAGATAAAAATATTTTGGTTTTTTCCCTACCTAATTAGGAAAAATAAAGGAAGTTGTTGTACCTTATGCATTTGAAACATCACCTGCTCTGGTCCAAATGTCACTCCCAGCTTCCTCCAAGTTTGCCTCTGAAGAAGAGGATTAAGCACATCAGCCTATCTTATCCCACTCCTATCTCCCAACCCTAGCCTCCAGGCTTTGCTCCACCTCATTCTCTAGGGACGTGGAGGGTTTCACTTCCTACAAGGTCTGTCTGCTTTTGCAGCTAACACTCACCCTGCTTTCCCGGGGTGCATTCTTGGTCGGTTGTAGGTATTGATTACATTTTCTCTTCTTGCTCTTTAGAGGGCTTACTCCCTGTTTGCTCGTGTGAAAAAGGTGTGGTACATATATTCAGTCTCTCCCTGATGTCACAGATGCCTTTATAAACAGTGCCCTGTTCCCCACATGAGGGGAGAAACATGAAAGGAGTTGGCTGTTTTTATCCAGCATTCCTTTAGCAGATTAGTTGGCATGTTCAGAAGGTGATGGCAAATTTAATCCAGAAAAATATAAAAGTTCATGACCAGTCCAAGCAAATAACTGGAAAAGAAAATCCTTTAAAAGGCTAAGGAGAGGTTCAAGGCTATTACAAACGCATGATTATCTTTTTTAAATGTCAAATTCCACCCACTAAACTTCATGCTGTTGTTTTTACCACTCTCATATTTTTTTAGCATTATATTTAATTTTTCTATTTTAAAACAGTGAATTCCCATCCCCGTGCTTTCTCCTGAGGCCAAACATAACATGTAAATACCACAAAAGACTCAGTGGGTAAAATGCAAACAGATTATGACAACACACACTGACTGTTCTATGTCTTTGCTTTTGAAAGTTTGTGTTCAAAGTTTTGGGTCCACTTCCTTTAACATAGAAGAAGAGAAAGATTTATCTGTTAAAACAAACAAAAAAACCCCACCAACATTTGGTCAGAAAAATCAAGAGGGTCCCAGTCTTATTTCAGTGTGGTTATCTTATACTTAGCAACTTAAGATGTTGCCTCTTTTTTGTAAGCCTATTGATTGTACGGTATGTGATTAGGAAGGCATGGTTGAAGCATGATAAACTTAAAGTAGAAGCTAGGTATCTCAATAGTCCAAGGTTTTACAATAATATTCTTGAAGCCTCCAGATAATATAACAAAGTAACAAAAATATTGCCTTGAACTCAAAAGACTTGGACTGGTTCCAACGTTGACTGTCTCACTGTGTGACTGAGGAGGTACTCAAACTTTCTGTGAATCAGTTTTCCCACCTGTAGAATAAGTAAGCAAAACAAGAGCGTTTCTGAGCTAACTTTCTGCTCTTCGAATTCTCAGAGCATTCTTCTTTCATTAACTTTAGTCAGAGATGCATGAATTTTCAGTTCATACTGAATGGAAATGTTCTCCTCGTAAGGTAAGCTTGGCTATATCTAAGCTTCACATGTTGGAGTTTTGTTTTCCTCTGTCCTTATATTAGACTTCACTACATGACAGTCTATTAATTCCAGCCTGTCCTTGTGTTTAATAGGAAAAGATTCTGCTGTGGCTTCTTCAGTTCATGCAAGAGCAGGGCATCTCACTGGATGAAGTGGACCAGGAGGGCAACAGCGCTGTTCATGTGGCTTCCCAGCATGGCTACCTCGGGTGCATACAGGTACACGGGCCTTGCTGCTCTGGAGAGAGAAATGAGTGCATCAAGTAATAAAACATGGGAATTTTGTTCACTGGGAGAATGTCTGGATTAAATCAGCTTTTCCTCTTATAGTGGATATTGAGGAGTCAAATTGATACATTTGTATTTCCAGAAATGTACACAAACACTGGCATCAATAGCTGTCTGGGTTTCTCCTGGAGTGTCACAGGATGTTGAAGGGGACACTTCTTGCCCTTGCAGCATTATCTTAAAACCCGAATGCTGAGGACAATAGAAATGAAGTACCCCCATGTTCTCAAGACAGCAGGAAACCACTACCAGACTGACATCGCTGAGTCCGTCACATGGAGGGTGCGCCCTTCCTGCTGTTATTAGCACACTTCGCCTTCCCAAATGTCTGAAACACAGGACGGAATTTTTAAGAAAGAATTAGAAGAATTCCTCAGAGTAGCAAGCAGGAGGCTTAGGAGAGAGAGTGGTGTGGTTTTCTTCTCCCGTTCTCTATAGTAGGACTGAGCTTCCCAAAAGCATTCAAAAAGTCCCAGAACTGATTACAGGAGACCCTTGATATTGGTCCCCTCTGCCCGTGGGCAGGCTCAGCAGGGCCTCAGTTGGCCAGCCGCTCCACCCAAGAGCCTCCGGTTGCCTCATTCTTTTAGCCCAACATACCTTGCGAATATTACCATGTCCTTTGTGTGCAGTGATGTAGAGAGGTTGGGAAGCAGAGCCACAGGAGGTGGGGAGGCCCTTCCCCCTGCCCCAGGCCACCTGGAGGTACATCCAGGAGGGCTGCTTAGAGAGCACAGGGTTCCTACAGGAAGAGAGGTTGGCCTCTCGTCCCACAGCTGAATGCAGAGCTACACAAAGCTGAGCCACACCCAGTGCCGCCAACCTAACAACACATAGTGGGAGGCCCTGCGAGAGTCCTCAGAAGCTTGGGGCACACATGAATGTGAAAACTGGGTATTTATTATATATAATAGTTTACATCTGCTAATCCCAAACTCCCAGCCCTTCCCTCTCCCACCACCCTGTATAGCGCAGGGAACTATATTCAATATCCTGTGATAAACCATAATGGAAAAGAATATTAAATAAAAAATGTCTCTATGTGTATCACTGAGTCACTTTGCTGTACAGCAGAGATTGGCACAGCATTGTAAATCAGCTATACTTCAATTAAAAAAATTTTTTTTAAAAACTGGATAGGCTTTTTTGCCTAGAAAATGTAAGGCCCTGACTGACAAAACAAAGAGAGAAGAGAGCTGAAGAGAAGGAGGGAGAGTGACAGTGTGAGGAGAAGAAAAGCTTTGAATTGGAAACAGAGTTTGGAATTGACCTGGAATTTAATTTATGAACATAAGTCATAATTACCAGAGTCCAACCAATCACACCATTCTCATCATTGAAAATGACCCAACATCTATGGATTTGTTCCCACATCTGCCTGAGATGTAGGAAAAGGTGATTGACAACGTTTGGCTGAAGGCCATGATTAAAGAAAAGACTTTTACCTCACCAGATTTATATAGTTCAAAACATGTGTATGTAAGAACTCTAAGAAAACAACACTCTTTTTCAGCCTTATTAGGTATTGTTTCTTTTATTCCAAACTCAATGGGTACTTACTGAGGTCCTACTGTGAGCAAGGTAGACTGTATCTCAGAGAGAAAACTGGGAAGTGAGAACTTGCTCGGGAAGGTAGAGAGGACTCAGGGAGTTCAGACGATATGGAAAAGCAGTAAATGTAAGAGGCAAAAGATTCATAAAACCGGAAAGCAGAGGTCACAGAAGAAACTCTCTGCAGAGTCTCCTCACATGCAACCACTCTGTGGAAAGCCACGCTGATAGGAAATATTTCAAGTGTCTGGGAAGTTTCCCCACTATTGTTGGCAAAGCGTGCATCTTCTAATTTAAGACACCAAGTTGTAAAAGGAGTGATGAGAAAAGAGAGAAATTTAAATTACTACCAGGATCTGCAGAAAGATGAAAGGAGTAGCATTACATTTTGTGGAGGAAAAATAATTGAATGAAGACTGAAAACTTCATTTTTCCATGTGACAAAACACAATCATATTTAATAGTATTGAAGTAGACTGTTTTTATCAGCCAATAAATGACTGCAACCCAAAGAAAAGCAGCTGATATCACTAATTCTGTTTGAGATCTTAGTTATTTTCCTTCTTAATATGTGAGAAGAGGCAGTCTGTCTTTTCAGAGTGTTCGTCTCTTCACTTAACACAAATGATATTTTTGGCGCTAGACACCATGGATGTGGAAACTTGAATAATCTTGGAAGCGGGTCTATCCACTGGGTGTGAGAATAAAAAAAAATAGGTACAAAGAGATTGAAAGTAGAAAAGGGGATGAGCGAGGACCTTTATGAAGTGAAGAGGGGAACTGAGTATGGAAAACATTGGAAAGATAACTGCAGAGGCTAGAGTCAAGGGGAGTGATAACAGTGTGTTTATGCTGAGTCTCTGAGAGCTCAGGGTGAGGTGATCTCTGGGACACCCTGTGACATGGGTGTCAGTGGCCTTATGGCAACTTTCATGGTGAGTGATCCTAAACTGAGAGAAAAATGAATCTCCTTAATGACTTCTGAGTCTAAGTAGTCTAGGAATTTAAAAATTACAAGTATTTCTTGTGGAAAAAACATTTTCTAGGGCTTCCCTGGTGGCGCAGTGGTTGAGAGTCCGCCTGCCAATGCAGGGGACACGGGTTCGTGCCCCGGTCTGGGAAGATCCCACATGCCGCGGAGCGGCTGGGCCCATGAGCCATGGCCACTGAGCCTGCGCGTCCGGAGCCTGTGCTCCACAACGGGAGAGGCCACAACAGTGAGAGGTCCCCGTACTGCAAAAAAAAAAAAAAAAAGAAAGAAAAAACATTTTCTATTACTAAAATAAATCCAGAGGTCTACACACTGATCTTGATAGTGTCAAAAAATACGGCAGAATATGACAGTTGATTAATATTGATGTAACAGCTTTTTGTGGGGTCTGTTGTCATCACAGCATAAAAACAAGAGAGTTTTGATTTTTTTTTAATTAACAATGTCAGGGAATTCCCCAGCGGTCCAATGGTTAGGACTCCGGGCTTTCATTGCCAAGGGCAAGGATTCAGCCCCTGGTCAGGGAACTAAGATCCCACAAGCTGAGGTGCAGCCAAAAAAAACCAAAAAAAAATTAACGATGTGAACCATGCTCCATCAAATCTCTCTCCCTTCTACTAACGGTGCCCTGGCCAGATTCCTTAACTTTTTGCTTGTGTTTGACTATTAACATTTACTTCAAACCAGTTTAAAAATCTCAGTCTTATTTCTGGTTCAAAGCATTCTCCTCCCCAACCCAGATCAGACTCAGGGTGAAAGGGACTTGGTATGGGACTGAGGCATGACTGGCTTTTTACACACCACCTAGCTCCTATTCCCCTCTCTCTTCTGGGCTCCAGTGTTGGGGACAAAGGGGACGTATGGAGAGAAAAAGTCAACTGTCTCTTTGTTTTACTGGCAGAGGTCATGGCATCTCCCTGATAGTTGTCTTGCTTCTTTAGCTCACTATGGTTTGCCACTGATGCCCTCTGGGGAAGCCTTCAGAGGCTGAATCTCTGGTGGGCACGGTGGGTGGGGACTTCAGAGGGTCCTCTAGAGCCTTCCACTGATACCTGAGACAGGAGATCTGGCCCCAACCTCACACCCTCCTCTGCCATACAGTCCCCTCCACCTGTGTTGCACCCCACTGCCTCCTGTTGCTAAAGAGCCCTCTCCTTTTTTCTTTTTAATTTTTAAATTTATTTTATTTATTTATTCTTTTGGTTGCATTGGGTCATCGTTCCTGTGCATGGGCTTTCTCTAGTTGCACCAAGCGGGGGCTACTCTTCATTGTGGTGCACGGGCTTCTCATTGTGGTGGCTTCTCTTGTTGCAGAGCGTGGGTTCTAGGTGTTGGGGCTTCAGTAGTTGGGGCACGTGGACTCAGTAGTTGTGACTTGCAAGTTCTAGAGCACAGGCTCCGTAGTTGTGGTGCACGGGCTTAGTTGCTCTGCAGCATGTGGGATCTTCCCGGACCAGGGAATCGAACCCATGTCCCCTGCATTGGCAAGTGGATTCTTTATTTATATTTATTTTTGGCTGTGTTGGGTCTTCGTTTCTGTGCAAGGGCTTTCTCCAGTTGCGGCGAGCGGGGGCCACTCTTTATCGTGGTGCGCGGGCCTCCCACTGTCGCAGCCTCTCCCGTTGCGGAGCACAGGCTCCAGACGCGCAGGCTCAGTAGTTGTGGCTCACGGGCTTAGTTGCTCCGTGGCATGTGGGATCTTCCCAGACTAGGGCTCAAACCCATGTCCCCTGCATTGGCAGGCAGATTCTTAACCACTGCACCACCAGGGAAGCCCTGGCAGGCGGATTCTTAACCACTGCGCCACCAGGGAAGTCACCCAAGAACCCTCTCCTTTTTAATTGGGTGATAACAAGCTCACAGCAAGCTCCCTTCTACAACATCTGCTCAATATATGGGACATACCCTTGTCATGGCACGTGGTGGGAATGTGGGCCCTGCCATGACAATTCTCTCCTGTTCTTTTTATTCCTGATTGGGTAGGTTCAGCAACAGATCATGTGCGCTGCCTAAGTAAATAGGAAAAAGTAAACAAAATTCCTTCTTTTTCTTATGGGCATCCCCAACTTCAAGGGCCCACCCACTAAAAGGGACAAAGCCTCTCACCACAGACACTGCCCTGCACACCTCATAAAAGAAAGGACTCTAAGGAAGAAGGAACCTCCACCCCTTCCCAGTCTCCTTCTGAGGCTGGTGTGAGATTGCTAGTAGTGGGATTGGTTGGCTGCATCGTTGTAGGCTCCGAAAAGAGGCATCTGATACTGACCACTGAAAGCTCACCAGAGGCTGTCCTTTGTGTGTGATGGTACTCCACACCCCCACCCTGTCCCACTATGGGCTCTGGTGACTGGTTTTGGAACAACAGGAAAAGTTCCATTCAGCCTTCTGTTACAGTCATTAAAAAATATGGATGTTATGGATGGACCTAGAGAATATCATACTAAGTAAGTCAGACAGAGAAAGACAAATACTATATGGTATCACTCATATGTTGAATCTGAAAAATAATACAAATGAATCTATATACAAAACAGAAACAGACTCACAGACATAGGAAACAAATTTATGGTTACCAAAGGGGAGAGGGAGGCAGGGGGAGGAATAAATTAGGAGCATAGGGTTAACAGGTACTAACTACTATGCATCAAATAGATAAAAAACAAAGACCCGCTGTATAGCATGGGGAACTATATTCAGTATCTTGTAATAACCTATGATGAAAAAGGTCTGAAAAAAATGTATATAAATATAACTGAATCACTTTGCCACACACCTGAAACTAGCAATATTGTAAATCAGCTGTACTTCAATTCAAAAAAATTAAAAATAATAAATAAATAATGTTTAGAGGGAGGTTCTGATATGATCACATGTCTCTGCATTCTCTGACAGACCCTGGTTGAATATGGAGCAAATGTCACCATGCAGAACCACGCGGGGGAAAAGCCCTCCCAGAGCGCTGAGCGCCACGGACACACCCTGTGCTCCCGGTACCTGGTGGTGGTGGAGACCTGCATGTCGCTGGCCTCCCAGGTGGTGAAGCTAACCAAGCAGCTGAAGGAGTGAGTGACCTGTTCGTTCCATGAGAACCAAGTCTGGCTACTCATCGTTGTGCTTAGGTTTCAGCCAGGTCTTTGGAAGGCTCCCTCCTGCTAGTCTTACAGGAATTCCCTAGTATCCTCCTCATCTTCTTTTCTTCCTCCGCCCCAAGTCCTCAGGGCCAGCATTCATGCCATTTCTGCAGAAGCAAAATGATATTTAAACAAAAAAGATGCAGAGCTAGCTTCCTAAGCAGAGAACTTAAGCCACAGTGGACAAGGGGAGGGAGCCTCTCTCTGTGTTCACATCTCAGGGTCAGATGACGTGGCAGGTGCAGAAAGCACACGTGGGCATCATTCCAAACTTCTGTCCTTAACAGTCTAGCAAATCATCAAAAGCAAGAAAGAGAGAGAAGGGCTAGAGATGGGCCAGTTTCTCAGTTTTCTCAAAAAGAAAAAATGTATATTTGGGAAATTACAGACAGGTCACCTGGTAAATATCACTGGCAAATTTATTATAAAAATTAATCAGACGATTCATGAATCCTCAGAATTTAAAATCCTCAGAATGTAAACTTAGCGTGATGTTACTTAAAACACTCTTTGTCTGGCTAAAATCAGTTCTTTTTTAGTGAGATGATTCAGCTGGTACACACTGCATACCTAGATGCCAGGGAAGCATTTCTGGGAGGCTGCCATGATATGCTTGAAGAAAGGAGGACCAGAGGAGAGGCCATCCAAGGGGTCTCCAGCAGGTTGAAGGATAAAGGAGCTGATGCTCGTCTGAGGGGACTGAGGTCAGCCCTTGGAAAACACATCAGCCAAATGACAGCTGCCATACCAGGAAGGGAATCACTGAACATCAAAAATAGTACTCAAAGTAATGGTGACAGATTAGGAGGACAAACCTTAAAAATTAAATTTTAAGGAAAAAAATGAAGTTTTACTTTAAAGTTATAAAAAATATATTTTTTCCTTCTTTCCTTGTGAAAAAAGACCTGTGGTTGGTAGGAGGCCTTAACTGATTAGAAGTGTAATTCATGCAACAATATGACAAGTCCTGAGATCCTCTGGTTCCTCGCTAAGCTCGGGGAATTGTTTTCTCTCTCTGCTTCTACTCTCTTGCCTTAGAGGTAAGAATCTCTGTACTCCTCTGCCTCTCCCCCTGCCAGTACCTAGAATACTCTCTTTAATGAATTTAGGCTCTTACTAGGAAAAAAAAATAAAATAAAATTTAAACTTAAAAATTAGAACGGTTCCTTTACCTCCAAGAATCCTCTGCCCAGTTACACAAGACTCCCCCGGGACAGGTGAGCTAAGCGAGCTTGAAGGCCTGGGGAAAATGCACACAGATTCATAACTCAGTAAGTTACCTTGCCACAGCGAACATACCTGTACACCTGTCTTTATGTACATGTATTGGTGTTTCTGAAAAGAAGTTCCTAGAAAGGGAATTGCCAGAACAAAGTGCACACGTATTTAAAACGTGGATAGATGTTGCCTACTGTCCTTCCAGAACTGTTGTACCACTGGACACTCCCCCCAGTAGTATATGGACATATCCATCAAGAGGAACTTAAAAATGGTCCAATGGAATGTTTTTTCTTAAGGTTCGTACTCAGAGAAAAGATCACAAAACCTTGCCCTGTCTCTTACCACGGAGTCGGAGAAGCTTTCATGAGTTATAGTATCTGTTTTATTGGTAGCACTCTTCAAGATCAGGATCTTGGCTGCTCTCTCTGCTGATGATCCTGGGATAAAACATACATGTATGCTAATAGACAGCAGTTCTTCCACTATCTCCAAACTGAATGCTGTAGACAGTTGTAGTTAGGCCAATGACAAGATGAAATATGAGAGCTTACGTGTAGACCCTAGTCTTGTACTTAATCTGCGTCTCAGTGAGGTTGGCAAAACTAGAAATGAACAGAGAAATTCACCTAGTCTAGCCTCAGTACACTGTACCCTTCAGGCTCTAGGGCATCAATAACATCGAAAGGTGCAGGAAGAAGGATGGAAGACACTAGTTTTTCAGCCCAAAATTGTGAGTGGGAGACAGTCTTGAGTGCCTTTTCCTACTAGAATATTTTTACCAACCCTTTAGAGTTAATAAACATAGCTATTATTTAGAAATGTCAACCTTCAGCTCTCTTAGAGATCCTGATCTACAGGCGTAGGTATTATGGGTTGAATTGTGGCCTCATAAAATGATGTGTTGGGGTCCTAACCCCTAGTACCTCGGAATGTGAGCTTATTTGGAGATAGGGTCTTTACAAAAGTAATCAAGTTAAAATGAAGACACACACACGCACACACACACACACACACACACAGTGTATTTTACTTAAGTAAAAAAAGAAAATTACAAAATACAGTGTGCAGTATAATCTCATTATCTCATTTCTGAGAAATCCCTCTTTCTCCCCCCAGCTCTCCCTGCCGCCCCAAGATGGTATGATACACTCCAAAATGTTACTCACTGTTTCTAAATGGTTTGAATTTTTAAAGTAGTTGTATTAATTTAGCCATCAAGAAAAAAACTAAATTAAACAAAGCAAGCAAACTCTTTCCATGTTGGGTAAAAACAATTAAATAACTTGGTATTTTTTCAATAAAGAGAAAACAATGTATGGTAACACTTCATTTACTCTGGACATAGAAGCATATTATCAGAATGTGCATTAAAGTTAAGAAAACAGGTTAAAAGCCATAGGTTACAGAAAGTGAAATCTGTTTAGAAAACACATTAATTATTACAGAACTTGGAAAAAGGAAAACTGATTCTGATTTTAGAGGAGTAAGCAGTATTTACCAAACTCTGCAGTATTAGTGCGGTACCCACCCCCCACCCCCCGCAAACTGTCCCCCAAAGATGTCTATCACATCCTAATCCCCGGAAGGTATGAATATGTTACCTTACATGACAAAAAGGGAATTAAGGTTGCAGATGGAGTTAAGGTCACCCTGGATTATTGGGGTTGGTCCAATCTCATCACATGAGTAACAGTAAAGAGAAGGCAGAAAAGGAGATCAGAGAGACTCAAAGTGTGAGAAGGACTCAATCTGCTCTTGCAGACTTTGATGAGGGAGGAAGGGGCTGTGAGCCAAGAAGTGCAGTAACCTCTAGGAGCTGGCAATGACCCTCAACTGACAGTCAGCAAGAAAACAGAGACCTCAGTCCTACAACTGCAAGGAACCGATTCTGCGCCTGATTTGAATAAGCAGGACATAGACTTTCATCCTAGAGCCTCCAGAAAGGAATGCAGACTGTGGATACCTCGATTTTAATCTGGAGAGACCCATTCTGGTCTTCTGACCTACAGAACTGTAAGATACACATGTGTTGTTTTAAATCACTAAGCATGTAATAATTTGTTAACAGAAGTAGAAAGCTAATACACTTAGCATCAAAACTGGTAGGAGCTCTCGTGAGCAGGGATGAGGAACTAAACAAATGAGTTACAAGTGTTCTTAAAAGGACTGCCGAGTCTTAGATACTGGCTTGAGGAAGCCCAGTCTTCTCCTTGGCAAATGTCACTGCACATACTCAACAGCTGTCGGCTGCCTAAATTTAATTCTGTGAGAACAGATTTGGATAATAACCTTCCATCAGCCCCAAATACTCTCCTTTTCTCAGAAGTGGTCAGTCTTGGTCCTAACATTTCATCCCTAAGACCTAAGAAGTCTGTGATCTCATTTTTCTCACTTATTCTGTGACTCACGTACTGAAAACTTAATTGTCTAAAGGAGGAGCCAGCAATCTTTTCCCTAAAGAGTCAGATAATAAATATTTTTGGCTTGTGCACCACATGTTCTGTGTCATAATTACTCAACTCTGCTTTTGTAGCGTGAAATCAGCACTCGATGATATGTAAATGAATATGTATGGCTCTGTTTCAATAAAACTTTATTTACAAAAACAGATGATGGGCTGGATTTGGCCCATAGTCTATTGTCTATAGTTTGCTGACCCTAGTCTCAAGAATGAATAAAAAATAAAAATACGTAAGAGCACTCTACTTTTCCCACTTTGAAATTTGGAACTGCATGTCAAGTTTTTTAGAAAAACATTTAGTGAGGGGTTAAAACAGATGAAGAAAGATTAAAAGGAGGTTAAACTCCTTTTATAGGGTTCTTAGGTGTCAGAGTGAATTATGACACAGTCAAGAAGACTATTTGGAGGCAGTTAAATGGACTGATGACAGAAATCCCAAGTATGAATGGAGAAAAAAAGGACTCTATTCTCTAGATTCGAAAAAAGCCCTCAGAAAGGACTAATCAACTTTTAAGAATAATATATGAGCATGTGAAATATGAATATATAAAAATATGTGAGCATATGTCTAGTATATTAGTCTGCTAGGGCTGCTGTAACAAAGTACCACAAACTGCCTGGCTTAAACAACAGAAATTTATTTTCTCACAGTTCTGAAGGCTAGAAGTCTGAAATCAAGGTGTTGACAAGGTTGGTTCCTTCTGAGGGCTGTGAGGGAGAATCTGTTCTGTGCCTCCCTCCTAGTTTTTGGTGGTTTGCTACCAATCTTTGGCATTCTTTGGCTTGTAAATGAATCACCCTGATCTTTGCCTTCATGTTCACATGATGCTCTCGCTGTGTGTGTCTGTCTCTGTGTCCAAATTTTCCCTTTTCTAAAGGACACTTCATACTGTATACTTTCTACATATATACAAATATATTAGGGAAACTTTTTCTATGCAATAGATATTCAAATATATTATCATTCTTAATAGCTGCCTTCATAGAAATAATTACAAATTATTTACTCAGTCTTATTGATGATCATTTAGGTTATAGTTTTTTTACTAATGTGAATAATGAATATCTTTTTGGGTACTTTTGATTGCATCCTCAGGAAAATTCCTGAATTATAAGGATGAAAATTATGCACATTTGTAAGATTTTTAGATTTATTGCAACTTATCAAAAATTATCATGAAAAAAATTTATACCTGTTAATTTTTGATAGTAGCGATGTGTCAGAGAGCTTATATATTTTGGCTTGTTTTTCCCAGACAGACAATGCAACGTGTCACACTGCAGAACCAGCTCCAACAACTTCTGGAAGCCCAGAAATCAGAGGGCAAATCACTCCTTTCTTCACCCAGGTAATACCAGGAACGTTAGTGGTTAGAATTCTTAACTGTCTTTAATGTGTGAGCCTTCTTTTGGATTTTCTTTTAATATCTTTTAAGAAGATAACAGAAAACATTTTATTCTTATAAAGAGGAATAAAAATGAGCTATCATATGGAGAAAGGCACTGGACCTAGGGTCAGAAGACTTGAGTTTATCTCTGGCTGTGCCATTTCTTCTTTCCAGGACTATAAACAAGTCACTTACTCTTTCAGAGTCTTTTATTTCTTCATCTATGAAATGGAAATAAGGATATGTAGGTTCATAAGGTTGTTGAAGATGGGATTAATTGAGAAAATTTGTGCAAAATTAATGTATAAACAATAAAACAGTAGTTTATTGTAGTTTTATAAAACTATTTATTGTAGTTTTGTAAAACTACAAAAAAATAAATTTTGTAGTCAAAGCAAAAGGTATGAGGCATACTATACTGGTTCTGGTTGCCACCATGGAATGTTTGTAGATTGCTTGAAACAGATATTCATTATTCTTATTTCAGTCTTAGTGATTTGTAAGTTATTAGTGGCATTTAAGCCATGCAGTGATTTGTGGCTGAGTTATTTTAACCCAGTAGGAAGTCATCTCATATGTCCTTCATCCTCTTTCAGTTCACCATCCTCCCCAGCTTCCAGAAAGTCCCAATGGAAATCCCCAGATGCAGATGATGAGCCTATAGGCAAAAGCAAACCAGGAATACAAGAGGGGATTCAAGTTCTTGGAAGCCTGTCTGCATCCAGCCGGGCTAGGGCCAAAGCTAAAGACGACGATTCGGATAAAATCCTACGTCAGTTATTAGGAAAAGATATTTCAGAGAATGTCTGCACCCAGGAAAAGCTATCCTTGGAATTCCAGGATGCTCAGGCTTCTTCTAGAAATTCAAAAAAGACCCCACTGGAGAAGAGGGAACTGAAGTTAGCCAGGCTGAAGCAGCTGATGCAGCGGCCACTGAGTGAGTCTGACACAGACTCCAACAACTCTGAGGACCCCAAGGGCACGCCTGTGAGAAAGGCTGACAGGCCCAGACCACAGCCTGTCGTGGAAAGCGTGGAGAGTATGGACAGCGCGGAAAGCTTACACCTGATGATAAAGAAACACAGCTTGGCATCAGGACGCAGGTTTCCTTTTAGTATCAAGGCCTCCAAATCTCTGGAGGGCCACAGCCCATCCCCCACCTCAGAGAGCAGCGAGCCAGACTTGGAATCCCAGGGTCCAGGCTCGGGAACCGCGGCCCCAAGCCAGCCCTCTGGAGAACTCCCTCAGCCCAGCCCTGACAGCACAGCTGCCCAGAAAGTGGCCACAAGTCCCAAGAGTGCCCTCAAGTCCCCATCTTCCAAGCGCCGGACATCGCAGAACTTGAAACTCAGAGTTACCTTTGAGGAGCCTGTGGTGCAGATGGAGCAAACTAGCCCTGAACTAAATGGAGAGAAGGACCGAGATAAGGGCAGGACCCTCCAGCGGACCTCTGCAAGCAGTGAACCAGGGGATCAACTGAAAAGGCCTTTTGGAACCTTCCGATCCATCATGGAGACGCTAAGTGGCAACCAGAACAATAATAATAACTATCAGGCATCCAACCAGCTGAAGACCTCCACTCTGCCCTTAACCTCACTTGGGAGGAAGACCACAGACAGTAAGGGAAATCCCGGGAGCTCTGCTAGCAAAGGAAAGAATAAGGCGGTGAGTGCTATTTGGAGAATATCCTTTCTGTTCCTTTAAATTAATTATATTGTTCCTAACACTACAGATTGTTGCCCTTGGCCACCTTGAGGGCATCCCCAGGAGAATTCCGGAGGATTCATGAAAAGCCAAATTCATGCATTTCTAATGAGATATGTCGTGTTAGAGTATATTTTGAAAATACTCTAAGAGAGAAAGATTAAACAAATCACAGGAGATTGTATTCTGGTCCCTAAATTTCCCTAAGTAGTTTTGATCCTTGAGAATTAGGAGCCATAGACAGGGAGGCATTTCTACAAGATTAGACTACTAATTGATGTGAAATCAGGCCCTTCTTTGGCACTGACTCTGCAGCAGGAAGCCTTAGTTCTCCTCATGTGACTGAATAGTTTATTCTCAAGCCCAATTAAACAACACATAAATAGAAACTCTGTTTCTAAACTACTCAACTTTGGAAGGACCTTTAGAATGAATACACCACAGGGACCCCCTCATTGGCGTTTTACGACACAAGCCCCTAAGGAAGCTCTAGTGGTCTGAAATGCTTGCCAGCACGCAGGGGACGGCAGAGTACGCCATGAACTACATTGTGTAATTGCATTTGTTGTAAAACCATGCACTATAATCTGGATTTAAATCCAGTGAGTAAGAGATACAAACATCTTTTTAGGCAACATTTCCTGCATGCTCTGTGCATGCCATGCCCTTAAAAAACATGGTATAGCAGCCAAAATGTGAAACTCTCTGAGGAATAGAAGGATCCAGAATATCCATCCTGCTAACCAGAGAGTCACACCATTTATTATTTGCCATAAGGTAAAATCCCATTCCAGTGAGGTCTAAGAACTGTGCAAATTCTTTTTTGCAATACCAAAATCAAGTTTTAGTTAATATCACTCAAATTAACTGAACACCAATTTTAATTACACTGATTTCCACCGAGTTGTCTTTGTTATAAAAGACTTTAGCATATATTTGCTTCAGCTAGAAAAGTCACACTTGTGCCCCAAACACCAGGCCTTTTGGATTAAATATGTCCAAACTTACATTGCTGGAATAAAACTTTTCCAGGTGACTTAAGGGTTCCTCTCGCTCAAGTCAAAGTTCTCAGCAGTTCCCCAGGCTCCTTAAAGTATGTCTGAAGCTTCTACCCTTTAATCTGTCTCCTGCATGCCTTCTGTTTATTGAGACTTGTGCATGTGCTGAGCTTGTTGCATGTGTTCAGATGGTTTTTAATTGCACCTCTCTAGGAGATGTACAACAGCTGCATCAATCTTTCCTCTAACACGCTGATTGAAGAGCATCTGTGTGACTATGCACGGTACGTGGTGCTAGGGGTGTATTGCTCAGCAGTGCCATGCCTTCACTTTGAATTGCATGATCTTTTACATGCCAGTCCTGGAGCACCTTTCCCAGGGGCTGACACCAAGGAAGTAGAAAATTACAACTCTTTCCCCAAATAGAAGAAGGCAGACTTGTAACTGGGCCTTAGAAAGGGAGCCAGTACCCTATTGGAGGGGCTTCAGTCCAGCAGCAGAGGGCAGAGGAATCTACTCAGATCACAAACAGGCTGTGCTTCCCAAGTGACCTTGGCTTTCAGTCTTTGTTTTAATGGAGTCAAGTACCAAGTAAGTATAGAAATGAAATTTCCTGCCATGGGTAGAATGAGTCAACCTCCGATCAGAATCAGAACTTTGAACCAGAGCTGAGGTTTTCCTTCATTGCTGGTTATAGACTGAGAGCTCCTTTAGTCAGCAGTCTGCTGCCCTCAGGAGAAGTGAGGTCCTGCCATGCTGTAGTTGCTCTACCGCAGTGTTTGGAACCGCAATGCTGGTCCATAAGCTGGTCTCTGAGCTCCCACCAACAAAACAATGGCCTTTCTCAAACAGAATGTTTGCGATTCAAAATGTATGGATGGCGTATATAAAAGGATCATCTCCAAGGTCCCCAGTGGCTCAGTCTCCTCTTTGAGCAAAGTCCTTCTTCAGCATGGCTTTCCTTCGTCCCCCAGGGATACACACTCCCTAACTGAGCAGGAAAGAGGAGAGGGCTAAGAAGAGAGCAGCTGACGGGGAGTTAAGTCGGTGAGTGCCTCTTGACAGGTTTATTTCAGAAGAGTTAAACCCCCAACACCCTTTTAAAAGAGACTAATCATTTAAATTAAAAGAAAGCTGTGGCACGCCTTTCAGCACCCTTCCAAAATCCTCCAAAACATTTGTGTGGTTGTGTGTATGTGTATGTATATAATAATTACAGGTACACAAATACAAGTGAATGTGTTGTGAGTATAAATGTTAGTTCAGAATTCTAAGGTGTAAGAAATGTCACTCTCCTTTTTTTTCCCCTCTAAATCACGTTTAATCTGCTCCAGGTCTCCATTCAGGCTGGAGGAAGAGTAAACCTCAGTCATTTTAGGGGGTTCCCCTAGGGGTCTCATTCACTCCATAAGTTGAAGGAAGCACCTTGGAGCTTCAGTATTTACTGGTCACCAGCATTCTGCTTGGGTCAGGCTCAACATGCTGCCTAAGTCTGGGCTGCTTCTGGCCACACTGGGGCAGGGCAGCTTGGCCAGTGCTAAAAGCCCAACGCCTGGGGTGGGAAGGAGATAGAAAAAAATACCCTTTGCCCTCCCAGACACTAGTATTGGTCCACTTCTGTTTCTTCCAACCTATCTTCCCCACCCCTCTGCGTCCCCATCTTAGGTTCTGTCTTCTGGTGCCTGGAAAATTCTGCTTTTGTCCTTAAGCAGAAGTCACGAAAAATACCCTGAGGCAAGGAAGCACAAAGGCTTGGCAAACTCCTTGGGAGGGGGAGGGAGAAAACCTCTCATTTCTTCCAGGTTCCTACAGCACCAATTGTCTTGTTTCTTGTCTGGAAACAAGACAATTAGTATCCCAGTAGATTCTCCTGCCAGATATATTTCATCCTGTCTTCTTACAAGTAAGAGAACAAAGCTGACAATCTACTGTAATAGGATTACAAAAATCAGAACACAAAAGGAGGTTATGAGGTTACTCAGACATCCACAACTGGGTTAACACTTTCCTACCCAGTTTAAGGAACAGTCCTTCTGAAGGCTCAGTTTTGAACCTGTCAGATTCACTGGCTTTATGTATTAACAGAGTTTTCCTTCAGTGATAAACAGAAACCCCAAAATTATAATATTCAATGTAGTTAAATAAACATCCAGACCCCTTCCCCTCCCTACCTTATAAATTAACTTATCCCTTATCATGGCTGTCACTTGGCATGTGTTCTATGGGAAGTGAAAACCCACTAGTTTGTCCATGGCATATGAGGGAAGGTTTCTCTGATTCATCATCACACAGAGGCAGGGAGAACCAGCCCAGTCTGTTCCTTAGATAAAGCAAGGGTAGATGTATCTAGTTGAGATAAAGATTCCTCAGAGAGATGAACTAGCATGGGAATGTGGACATGAAAAATACCTAAGTGATTCTGGTGCCTGCTTCATTTTGCCTGTGGGACCCATAGAAAGGGCATCCCACAGAAAGATGCAAGAAAGAAAGGAACCCAAGTGTCCATCTGTCAGTGATGCCTTTAAATCTTGGCCCAAGAATTTGCTTGAAGGCCACATGGTTCCTCTTGGGAGCAGGGACTGCCCGGGATCATATAACTTTGGAAAGCAATGGCAGTCATTGGGTTGGAGTTGGCTCTAAGCATTATGCTGCTGGTGGCCCTATCAGTACAGCCCTGGGAGAAAGAGTGGGGCAGTGGACCCTTGTTCCAGGCCTATACTGGAATCACATTTTAGTTCCTAAGATATTTTTTTCCCTAGTAAAGTAAAAATAGGGACAATAAATACAACATTTTAAAGAATGTCAGCTCTGTGAGGGGGTTCTGTTTGCTATTTATTTTTCAAAATTGGTCACAGCTTGATAGCAAAGAATCTAAATTTCTTTTCATTGCCCTTTAAAATTAGATTCAACTCTATTACTCTGAATAGCTTTTCCAGTGTGTTTCAACTGCAGAGGATGACTTTGTTTATAACAAGCAAATTTATCTTTACTTTTTCTTATAAAGGACAAGTTGGTCTTGAATTATTACAACTCCAAGGGAATGTTTGCAGTTACTTATTTTAAAATGCCAGTAAGACATTCATTTCCCAGAGTTTAAGTCTATCCAAGATCTGTCACACTTGAAGTGAGCATTGATTCTAGTTACTGATAGGCAGAGGACATTAACCCCTGGCCACCACTGGTCACATCCCCTTTGACCACAGAGGCACTGTAGCCTGAGGGGTTAGCATCAGGAAACCCCTAATCCTAGCACCAACATGAGAGTAGACTCCTTAAAAAGACAGTAAGCAATAAACACCATTAGTGTGGGTTTTACTGCCAAAGAATTAGCCACACTGGGAATTATACATCCGGACCCAAGAGCTAGTAGCCCATATTTTACATAGATGTCAAGATTGTTCAACAGCCACTTCAAAGAGGGTGGTAAGTTTGGCCTGAGTTGATGTGAGGGTATGTCAGTGGTCATCTGCTGTGCCCAATAGGAGGTCAGAGTTCAGGGTACCCCTACCACCAGTGCACACACACGTGCACACACACACACACACACACACACATTTCTGTCCTTATTGTCAGGACATATTACTAAACAGAAAAATGAGCAAAGACATGGAAGACATTGGGAAGGTAGAGGTGAGGCCCTGGCTGAAACCTGTCCCGAGTCGAGCATACCCTCAGCCCCACTGAACAGCATTTCCAGAATCATGATAGAAAATGCAGTCGGCACAAAAAGGAATCCCTGGTAAACAAAGGCATCTTTGCCATCATTTCTCTGGATATAATCAAATAACCACATTTTAATCTTAAATTTTTGATCTTAAAGTATTTTCATAGGTTTTTAAGGATCTTGAAGGGATAATTATATAATTACTTAGTCATAGGTATGTTATCAAGCTAGCTGAGAGTATGTTGATTGCATAGTTCTAGAGTGAATCCCCTGGAGCAGACTGAATCTTACCAATGTAACAGTTCAGAAAAGTTTGTTAGAATGCTAGTACTAAAAGGGCACTGAGTAACGCTATAGACAATTAGAGTTTCTGCCCCAAAACTGTACTTTCAAGTTCTAATCTCTGATCTGAAGTATGTTTTTCTGTGTTTTCATGTCTAATATACTAGCTCTGGGGTCCAGAGCCAATGAGTCAGGAGGAGTACCAAGGTGTACCTGGGGTGACCACCTCTGCTCCAGAAACCCCTAGAGCCTGTCTGGTCTCCTTCCCCTGCACCCTTCCCCATGTTTCCCCGGTGTTCTCTGTTTCTCCTGCCCAACTATTGTCCCGCCCACCCCACCTCTGCCTCCCTAGGGTTCACATTCATTTCAGAGAGAAAACCCTTATTTCATATGGAAGCTTGGTCCCTATGACATGGAGGAAGGAGATCCGAATCTTGAACCATTTCTCCAGATTACATTCATTAAGTGACAGCTTCTCCTTTGAAATGGATCACAATTTTGCATTGTCCTTGGCTGTTGCATAGGAGGATCTTGTGTGTGTAGAAAAGTGCCCATGTTATGGGGGATTGTTAAAATATTCAGATATTTCCAGTGTCTGGGCACAACTTAGCAAACTTTATAAAAGCTGCCAGAGTTTGCAAGATTCATGAGAGCATGACTCACAAATGGAGTTTCTATTCATAAGGTCCTTATACTCTCTGGGAAAAGGAGAAAGGGTGTTCCATCACAGAAAGACAGTAGAACAAGGTTTAGTATCAAAATATAATGAGTTGAGACATAGAAAAAGCAATTGCAACTAAGACCCCATGTTCTATCTTAAAGCACTGCCCTTGGAAGGCAAGAAATAAACATGTAGAACACCCATGAGCTATAGGTAGGAGGGTGTGGGGGGAGTTCTGCCTTGGAAACCAAAATTATCCCACTAGAAATACATTCTTTCAGCATGCTAATCCTGCTTTAAGTGTAGTCCCAAAAGTTATGAACAAACAACTCCCTTCTTCCACCTCCAGCTTCCTTTCCTCCCCCTCCCCAGTCTGGTTTTGAATTGTGTAATTCCAAAGGGGATGAATATAGAACCCGTGTCATATTTGCATCACATGTCTGCCACCACTAGAGTGTCTGCACATTAAAAGAGCTGGGCCAGTCTATAAGCTATCTTAAGGCTGGACTTTTAAAGAAGCAGCAAGTCATTTGAGGTTTAAAAGTATCAGGTAGAGACTGTACTCAAATGCCTTCCAGTACCTTCACTGAGAATATCTGCTCCAACCACAGCCAGTTGGGATTTTCCTTCCCATGCTGAGAACAGTGCAGCTGTATGACTCTCCTGGATGTCAGATCCCTGGATTGCCAGTGCCCTTGTTTCAGTGATGTCCTTAGCAATAAGCCACGCATTTTGCTGGGCCAGAATAAGGCATGTCCCTTCATTCAGCAAGTTCATAATCAAGAGAAAACTAAGAGAGGATACAGTTAAAACATAGTCAACTCGATGAAAGGTACAACTTCCTGACACCGGTGACCCTTGTTGGCACTATCATATCCAAGTCTGTACCCCAATGTCTTATCTTGGTGCCTGGCACATGGTGAGGATTTCAGAATATTTGGAGAGAGAGGGAGAGCTAGAGAGGGAAAAGGAGGAAGAAGAAGGAAAAGAAAACTAAAAAGGATCAAGCCTGTCATCCCACAGAAAGGATGGTATACTCTGTAGAAATCTAGGCCTTTTGATTACAAGTCTACCCTCCTACAGTGAGTTTCATATTGGGTATTTCAAGTATATGTTTTTATTCTTTGAACCAGAATCTCATTTTTTTAGTAGATGGGATTTATAGATATGCTCTCAGTGAAGCTCTGAAGGAGATCACAAAAGTACCTAAGTAAGTCTACCTGTTTTGACTATCACTGGAAAATGTAGTGCCTACGCATGGGCCATTTTAGGCAGAGTCTCTAAATTAGCTTGCCATCTGGTCACCCTGGGCTGTAGAAGTATGGAATCCATGCCTAGATGAGTCAGCAAGTTAGATTATTTGAAAAACTGTTATTTAAATGTAAGCCTTCTTTCCAATTTTGGTCACAGAGAATGTGATTTCATATCCAAAAATGAAATCAAGCAGCAGCAAATTATCTGAATAATTCATGCCAGAATTACCCAAACACTTTTGCCTTTTTTCTTTTTTTTTTTTTTTTTTTGAATACTGGTAATTCAGGACTAAGTAATTGAAGGGTTCAGGGAGACTTGAATCATCCTGATATTATTCAGATAAATGCCTCAAATTAACATTTTACTTGGTATTGACTCAACTCTAATCATGCTGTGTTTTGTCCTGCAGAAAGTGTTTTTAGTGTTTTTGAGCACAGCACCCCTTATAGAAATACTCCATCCATGTCTAAATGATGATGATATTCTTAGACTACAACCTAAGATTTTTTAAGTTTTATTTATTTTTAGTTTAATTTTTTGTCAAAGTGCTATAGGTACATATGATAGTAATGTAGTCTTATAACAAAAACTGGCTGTCCCTGTGCCCAACCTACTCCGTTCTCTATTCCTACTCCCCTGAGTCAACCGCTTGCTTGTCTTTAGGTGTTTTCTCTAGTATTCTGTTATTTCTTTTCTTTTTTTTTAATTTTTGGCTGTGATGGGTGTTTGTTGCTGCACGTGGGCTTTCTCTAGTTGCAGCGAGCGGGGTCTACTCTTCATCACGGTGCACGTGCTTCTCATTGCGGTGGCTTCTCTTGTTGTGGAACGCAGGCTCTAGGCATGCGGGCTTCAGTAGTTGTGGCATGAGGGCTCAGTAGTTGTGGCTCACAGGCGTTAGAGCACAGACTCAGTAGTTGTGGCGCGTGGGCTTAGTTGCTCTGCGGCACATGGGATCTTCCCGGACCAGGACTCAAACCCTTGTCCCTGCGTTGGCAGGCAGATTCTCAACCACTGTGCCACCAGGCAATTCCCTGTATTTCTAAATAACATGCTCATACAGACTTTAAATTTTAGATATTATCTGTACTGTCTATTGGCATCCTACTATAGAAGATAAAAATTATAGCTACCACTTATAAAGCACTTGCCATGTACCAAAGAATATTCCAGGTTCTTCATGCATATTGACTGTTTTAATCTTCACAATGAATGACACAATATGGTAGATACTATTATTATCCAAATTTTGCAGATTGGAAACCAAGGCACAGAGAGATTATATATCTTGCCCAAGGTTACACAGTAACAGTGGTAATAAATTATGTAGCCAGGGTTTCAGCTCAGTCAGTCTGGTTCCAAAATCCATGTTGTCAACAATGAACCAAATTTATCCAGCTCCATTTTGGCAACCAACACTGCCCCCCATTTCCAACACACACACACACACACACACACACACACAAACACACACCTGCTTCGTCTTCCCACCATCAATATAGTTGTATCACTTTTGGGGGTTATAAATTAGCATTTGGTGTTTATTATTATTATGACTATCTAAATATTAATCACAGTGGATCCATGCAGCATACTATTGTTACATTTCCTTACTCATGTAACTTTGTTTTCCTTGGAGATAATAATTTTGATTTTTAAGTTTACAGTTTATTTCCAAACACTCTGCTGGAGACAGAACCCTTCTTTCAGTGCATTCAGACAAATCAGGTACCTCTCGTGTTTCAGTCTGTTCACAGAGACACCGTCTTTCCTCTTACCCAAGTCTGGACTGTGGCTATCTGGCAGTGCCACACAGCTGTCATCTGCAGTTCCCCATATACATCATTCTGGGAATTCCTTTTGCTTCTCTCCTGTGTAGAGCCCTATCTCCTGAATCTATCTTTTCCTCTTTTTTTGGTTTATTCTCTTACTTTAGTAAATATATCTTCCCATCCTATGGAGGTGAAGGGGGTGCTAAAATTTTTGAGGCCTTGCCTGGCTGAAATATCTTTGGTTTGCCCTCATATGGATTAGGAATATTTGGCTGGGTATAGAATTGTGGGTAGGAAACTATTTTCCCTTAGAATCTTGAACACATTATTTCATTTTCCTCAATGTGTCTGTCAAGAAGCTCAATTCCTCTGTAATTGCTAATCCCTTGAAAGCTTTTACGATTTTCTCTTTATCCCCGCTGTTTTGATTTCATGATATTTTGCCATGATTCCATTCTCATTCCTGGGGTGTGGGCACTCAGCCCGCTTTTTAAATCTGGAAACGTACACACTTCAATTCTGGGAAGTGTTTGGTACAATATCTTTGAAAATTTTATCCCCTCCAATTTCTCTGTTCACTTTTCTGGAAATACTATTATTCTAATGTTCAACACATTGAACTAATCCTTTTCTAACTATTTTTTTCTACTTTTCTAACTATTTTCTAACCATTCTTCTGTACTTATCCAAACTTTGGCTTTCTCTAAAAGTTCTTTCTAGAATATTTATTGAACTTTACCTTCCAACCTTTCTAATTTTTTATTTCAGCTATTATAGTGTTAATGTCTAATAAGACTTCGTTGGTTTTCTCTGTTCCTTTTTCATGACATTATATATGCACAATTTATTTAAATTTTACAATCAAATACAAGTGTATATTTTTATCTTTTCTTCCTTTTTACAATAAAGGTGGCATACTGTACACACAGTCTGTCTTCTTGCTTTTTTCCACCTAACACATTGGAGGTCTTTTTTTTTTTTTTTTTTTTTTTTTGGTATGCGGGCCTCTCACTGCTGTGGCCTCTCCCGTTGCGGAGCACAGGCTCCAGACATGCAGGCTCAGCGGCCATGGCTCACGGACCAGCCGCTCCTCGGCATGTGGGATCTTCCCGGACCGGGGCACGAACCCATGTCCCCTGCATCGGCAGGCGGACTCTCAACCACTGCGCCACCTGGGAAGCCCTGGAGGTCTTTATGTATTAGTATAGAGAGAGCTTCGTTATTCTTTTAAATAGCTACATATTATTTCATTGTATGAATGTACTATTTTTAATCCTTTCTACATTTTTATTGAGTCTGGTCTCTTGTTGATTTGTAGCAGCTCTTTATATATTACACATTATAAAAACTGACCCTTTGTGATATGAATTGCAAACATTTTCCCTGGTTTTTCTTTTCTTCTTGTTACAATTTTTTGAAGTTCTCATCACCTCCCTATATTACCTCTATTCACTTTGAATTCTGTTTCTCTGTTTATTTTGGGTTTTGTCTGTCATAGTAGCACTTCCGTCAAAAGTCTGGTGATCCCTGACTCATTCATATTTAGGAACAAGACAATAAAGCTCAATTAGAAGCTCTGGCTTTATGGGTGAGGCTTGTTGACTGGTAGATGTTTCTTCACACAGACTGATTAAGTACTAGGCTCTTTTGTTGGGAAACTCACTAACTGTCAGTATTTGTAGGACTTTTCTTTTGGCAGTTGATTTCTCAAGATAAGGAAACTCCAGTCTCCTTCTAGGGCCTATTAACCTGATTACCAGGAATCTGTAGGTCAAACTAGCAGTAGATGGGTTAATAATTGTGTTCTGTAGGGACTCTCACTTAATCCCATGGTTTCTAGCCCCTTTAGCTGAAATCAGAGTCTCTCTGGTCCATGCCTTGCAAACTGTAACCTCCAGTCTTTCTTCACATTGGGAAAGGGATAGTCACCTGGCTGCACTGGGTCAGGAAGGTAATCTGGGGTATGAACTGCTGCTTCCAAAAAGTTTCAAATAATCTTCCCATTTTCAGCACTCACACAGCACCCACTGTCACTTTCAGAAATTCATGCTACTTCTAGTTCCCGAGTCTTGCAGTGCACATCAGTTTCCTGGCTTCCCTGACTATAGGCTTAGATTTCTGCTTTTCCTGCCTGCTCTGCTAAGTCAGTTCCACATATCGATCCATCCTCCTGTTTCTGAAATATTATTGGCATTTCGTGTGTTATCATCTCCTCTCTCATTTCCCTTTATTCATTTAGGTTGATACTTTTTTATTTCTTTATTCATTTTAGTGTTGTTTTGTAAGAAAGAGATGATAAATCTATATTTTTAATCCATCATGTTTAATTGGAAGTTCCTAAAACATTTTTTAACCAACCAGGTTTTTCTTCCACCCTCTTCCCTTCCTTGCCCATGAACAACTCTCTGAAGTTCTATTCAGATGAATAAATAAAAATAAGAATTAATAGACTACATGGTCTTTGTAAGCAAGTACGATTGTGAGGCCATAAAAACCCCAGGCCACTTGGGGTTCTCCATCCAAATGTGTCTTCACGTGAGCGAGTACCATTCCCAGAAATCGTTTGTTTTTGTCTGGCATAGCAACAAGAAGGAATTTAGTAATATGTAGGCTTGCTCAAACTCAGAAGATAACTCCTCTCTGGAAGATTTATAATGGGACTAATATCTCATGAAAATGAATGCTTCTACCCAGAGGGAAATTCACTTAAAAAGCAAAACTGTTCCCAAGCTTGAGCTGGTACTTCTTTCCATAGGCTTATGAGGTATCAAGTACTGAGGGGAAAACAGCATTATTTTTCCCTAGGTTCTTCTTTTTCCCATAGAGTTACCTACTTGTGCTCATCCAACATGCTACTACTCAGTAATCACACACACAAAGAAAAAGCATTTCCTTTAAATTACTAACACTCAAGCTTACTGGAGAATAAAAGGTGTCACCAGTGAATCCAGTGAATAAAATATAAAAATCTCTTGTTTCCACTCAACCAGCAGTACTATGCTTCCTATTTTGTTTGACTCTGATAAAATTCACTCGACTGTAGAATTTTGCCTGGATTCCAATCAGCATAATTGAGAAATTACTTCCAGGGCCAAATTTAAAGGTGTCCACAAAGTATGTTATTAAGTAACAACATACTTACTAATAAGTATGTTATTACTATTTATTGTTTAAAGAGTGGTTTATATGAAAAGAGAATAATTTGCCTACTGGAATGAAGTATTCTTCAGTGTGGTTTGTGTGAGGATAATTTCCATTTTTGGTGAGCTGTTTAGTGGCGTTGTATTGTAACTTGACCATAGTTTTATCTAATTTTGGCCTATGGTTTTTCTTCCGCTTAGGCATAATGACATCAATAGAAAAATGAAGAAATCCTACAGCATAAAGCACATCGCTGAGCTAGAGTCAAAAGAATTCTTCTTATAAATCACTTTTGTATTATCTCTCATTGCTGCCCTTTGGACACCATTGGAAATGTCTGGACTATCCTCTGTGGAAATAGAATCATGAGAACAGTGCCTCACCAGCAGAAGAATAGACTATCGGGATGCCTTAAATTTATAGCACTAGAGTATATAAGACACATTTTTGGGTGATATTTGTATATATAACTTGTTTTTAAAGAGATGCTGTTTAAAAGCATGGTTGGGCAAATGTATGTTTTTTAAGGTTGATTCAACCTCCCCACAGGACATTCACCAAACCACTGTCACCATTTTGTATTTCATCAACTGCATGGGTGTTTGCTGATGTTGGTTGAACTTCCCTTTCCCCATAACATGGGAAGTTTGGGCTCAGCTTCTCAATGAGACCAGGTCAGTGCTATTGTTTTCTGTTAAGCGTGTTTTTTCTGTCATTTCTACTTTTTGTATAAAGGAAATAAAACAATGTTAACAGCCACCTATAAGCTTGGGGCACTTACCTTCTAATAAATCTGTGATATTCTAATTTCTAAGGGGCTTTAAGAGTATTTTGATGGCTGATATTTTATTTCAGGAACAAACTGCCCAGTTGAGCTGCTTTCCCATAGGGGTCAAATAAAACATTCTAGTTTTCACTAAGTACTAAAGGATCAGACAAGTATATAAAGTAAGTCAGTTCCTTCTGTCTTCTCAGATCGCAGTGTTGACATGAGAAAATACTAATGACAGCTAAGGATTTAGCCCCTTTCTTGGGTCACTTTTTTCTGCCTCTAACACATGACGAGGCCTGTCTAATTCCTTTAGGAGACAGTGTGGAGCCTGAGTTCATAACAGCTCTATTGTTGATGCAGCTCTTTGAATCCATGTAAGAGTAAGTTCCAGATGGTTTTGTCCTATCATGTAAAAATATATTTCTGTTGCAACTTCAAGAGTTTTATTTTCAAAGGGTTGCCATGGCCTGTAAGAGACCTGTCAAATTTTAGTTTGAAAGTAGAATGTATTCTTATCAGTAGGAGGCAGCAGTGTATGCTATTAACAGTTACTAGCAATGTCACTGCAGTCAAACGGGGGCCATTCTGTATCCTGGTGGACAAAATAGGCCAAGGTACTGAATTAGGAGGCGATCTTGCATAGGTGGATCATTTGACAAACTTAGGCTTGATGAGATGCAATGATGTATAGACGAAGGAGCTAATATTAAAGTGCCTTTTATGTACCAGCCATGCTTATTTGTAGGTATTATTACTTCCATTGTATAGATTAGAAAATTAAACTTCAGAAAGTGTCAATCCTGTGTCCAAGGTACTACCACTAGCAATAGCAGAATTGGCTTTGCTACAAGTTTGCTCGTTATCCTCATGACACTATCCATCTGTCCTGTACTACACTCTCTCCTTAGTGTATTGACTAGCACACAGGAAGGGAGGGTTGTGGTGTTGGCTCTACTCCTGGACAACTCTTTGGTCTTAGGCAAGGGACACTGCCTCTTTGATAAATCTGGGAAAGGGGGAGCCTGGCTTACCTACACATCTAGGAGGTAGGTTCCTTCCAACTTATAGAGCAATGTGTCTATGAATTTCGGCCACGTTGCTCTGTCCTTGTTCAGGTCCTGTGAGTTCCTGTCGTCAGAGCCCGGTGCCGTGTGTGGTTCTGCGTTTCTCACATTGTCTTTTCCTCAAATGAGATGCCCTATTCTGATTGTGGCCCCTTGGCTTCCTATGCCCTCTTTGATTGCTTCCTCACATTTCACTGCTCTGTCCTAGAGTTTGAGATTCTACTAGAGAATATATGGCAAGCATATGTGAAATGTGGATTCCTGTGTTTCCTGCTTGGTGTAGAGGAGGTTACACGGGAGTCACATGTGAGCCAGCCTTTGGGACTTAGCCCTAGAATGGGGTCTGCAAAGGACGGAGGCCCAGAGAGCGCTCTCTCTGCCCCCCAGAGGCCCCAGTTTTGTTCTTCGGCAGGCTGTGTTTTTAAACTTGAAAGTTGAAGGGGGCTGGGCATTCTGCAGGGATTTTATGAGCCAGACACAGAGTTCCCAATTAAACACAGCAAAGAAAATGTGAAGAGTTTGAAAGAAAGAGATGCTGCCTTGACCTAGAAAACTCTGGCAATTTGTTTATTGACACTATCATTTTAGATACCACAGTGCTAAGCACAGAAGAACAAAGAATTTTTTAAAAAGGTAAAATAGGGAAGTTGAGCGGAATCAGATGAGCCAGACCACATGACAATGCATTCTATGTTTAATGATGTTGCTAGGACACTAAAAATGCTGGTTCTTAAATCACACATGTACATCTTTACCATCCAAGTTCCTTATGACATGGATGAATTAGATGTGCTTGAAATTAATAGAAATGATGTTTTCCTTACCACAATCTTAGTTTTGTGCAGAATTTTAAAAATGAAAACACAAACTCTTACTTCTTTGTAGAAATCAAGACTCATTTACATGTTAAAGAAAGAGTACGTTT
This sequence comes from Hyperoodon ampullatus, assembly GCF_949752795.1. NCBI lineage: Eukaryota > Metazoa > Chordata > Mammalia > Artiodactyla > Ziphiidae > Hyperoodon > Hyperoodon ampullatus. The sequence continues at coordinate 74,477,140 of NC_136917.1, read as the reverse complement.
CCTTTTAGTAGGCCCAGCTTTGGGGTCCCGGCCCTCACTCCCTCCCATCGGGCTAGTAAAACGAGTGAAGCTCTATCTGCATGCCTAATTACATACAGCAGAGCTGGGAACTCAGCTCCGCTACAAAAAACTATCACAACATCTGTCAGCATCTTTTAAAGTCTGGCTGTTTTTATGTCACTAAAGGGACTTGTATTGCCAAAGTTCAACACTTCAAATTAAGAATGTTTCTTAAAAAAGATAACAAGATACCAAACCTTCACCGCTTTGAATGGTTTTAATTCCCATTATTAGTATCAAGACCTCAACCCTAATAAGAAAGTTCTAGATGTATATCATGGGGTCAGGAGTGTGGATGAGACTCTGAAAGTTATCTTCAAGAAGCAAATTTTTACAAGTTTTTTTTTTTCCTTAAAGTGTATATTCATAAGCCACATACTGAAAGGTACAGGCTGGAGGAAATGACCATAAAAGAAATATTTAAATAATTCCCTGAAAGACTCTTTGATACAAAATGGGTTAAATGTTATTTCTTCAATAGCCTCCTGTGTGCTTAATGTTAAGTTGATAAAGCAAAGTAAGAATAAGGAATTCATTACAACAGTGTTGATACCATTTCCCCAGATAAAAATGGACTTCGTGCTGTCTATTGCCCATAACTCTGATTTGTTGATCTATCTATGTGTCCTGTGTTATCTCTGGTAACACATTATTCTTTAACTATTGCATAGTTTTATATAACTTTTCAAGCACTTGATTTGTGTCAGCTAATGAGACCATAAGTTTGTTGATCTCAGCAGTCTTTGTCGTTGATCTCAATAGAACCACCTCTCATAGATGGTGGTTAGTGAATATCTACTAGCAATTTTTTCAATATTCTTATATCCATCTCATTTTCTTCTCATTTCTTCCCCATTCATCTTCTTCCACCCCTTCCTCTTCCTCTTTTTCTCTCCGTTTCCTCCCTTGATCTCTCTCCTTCCTGTTTGCTGTCATCTTCTCTCCCTTTTCTTCTCTCTTCTCTGCTCTCAGTTCTCAAGATCTCTAAGCCCTTTATATGGATCTGCCTTAGAAGAAACCTGGCAAAGGAACTGCAGTAAGTAGAAATGTGTTGGACCCATGTTTTCAATGAAAAGTAAATCACCTCTCCCTTCTTGCCAAAGCATGTCAACAGAACACTGATTTTTCTATAAGCTGATGTGGTCAATAACCCAGGATTGATCCATGCCAAGAATCAAGCCCTGTGCTAGGCACTCTCATTGAAAAAAAGAGACCCAGAAGTCAGTATCAACGGTAGAGGGGCTTACAAGGAGAGAGAAGTCTACCAAATTGTGTTTTTGGAGGGACTTATGGGGAAAAAAAGTCTTCTAATTGGTTTATAGCAGTGGTTCTCAAATTTTGCTGCACATTACAATCACCTGGGGAAGCTTTTCCAAATCCGATCCCCAAGCCAAACCTCATAACAAATAAATCCAACTTTCTGGATAAAACCAACATCAGCATTTATAAAAACTGCCCCTGGACTCCAATGCTCAGTCAAGTTTTAAAACCAGTGCCTCAAAGTGTGTTCGGGCACTGTCAGCATTGGCCTCAGCTGGGAGTGTATTAGAAATGCAGAATCTTCCTTCTGGCATTTACCGTAGCCTCTATTTTTAATTTTGTGATGCTGTGATCTATTGAGACAATATTTGAGAAGATAGCGTGACGGAAAAACACCCTTCCTCAAGGAGAGGGGAAGAATGATGTACCCCCTAAACCTGGGATAGGGTATGGAGAAAAGACTACTAGGTGTTCTAGGGAAGTGTCATTGGGAAGTGTCACATAATACTCTTATGTATAATGTGCCCATAAACTGAAAATCAATACTATAGTTTCATATGTAGGAAATTTATAAATCATATAATTATAGAAAGTGAGGCTTCTTTTCTGGATGGGATAGAAGACAGAACAGTAAGTTTTCCATAAAGGATGGGGTCACTGCACTTTTATGTTTAATCATAATGGGGCTAGCTTTTCAATTGTTATTGCCCCAAGTCCTAAAATCTATAGAAGTCAAGTCATCAGAAAACTACCCATCAGTCAATGGCAATAACCAAGATAAAGCACACTGAAACAAAGACTAAAACTCACTCCCCAACCACCGCTGCAGGGGCTCCCCATAATATGCCACCAAGATGCACGATGTATTTTATGACCTCATTACACGGTACAGTGCTATATTGTGTGCCAGATATGTTCCTTTGTTTACACGACATACACACACAGAGTGAACGCCTATCATGTGCACAACTCTGTCCCTAGTGGTGGAAATACAACTGTAAATCTATGGTAATGAAAGCATAGTGCTTTTGATGGAATGTGGAAAGTGGGAGTTAAAATAAATTTGAAAAGTACAGCAATCTGTTGTGATGTTGTGGTCTTACTTATATTTGTATTTTATAAATATATTTTATCTATTCTTTCTGTGGAATGCATTCTTGGAGTTGTTCAGCCAGGTAGGAACAAGGAAGGAAGGAGTTAAATTCTATTATTTGTGGTAGGCAGTGCTATTCCCTTCTCAATACCCTTTCTTCCTAATTGAGAGAAGTCAGTTAAATGTTCTCAGGTAAAATCACTTTCCCAGATGCTCTTGAAATTAGGAATGCCCATGTGACTCAGTTCTGGCCAATGAAAAGTCAGTTGAAATCATGAAGTGGTGCTTTAGAGAATTTTGTGGAGGAAGAAGCTTACCTAGCACTTGTCTTTGCCCCTGTACTTTTCCCTCTGGGGTAGAGCAGCACCTCTTGCAGCCATGAGAACAAAGTCACATGCTGAAAAAGGAAGAAAAGGAAAGAAAAGGCACCTGGTTCCGTGAGCAGCTGCTGTGTAAGCCCTGGACTGTCCTGCATATTATCTAAGTGAGTAAACTAAGTTCTTTTCATTGACCAAGTCACTGATACCCGGCTTCTGGTAGGAGTAGCCAAATATAAAACCTAATTGAGGGATTCCCTGGTGGCGCAGTGGTTGGGAGTCCGCCTGCCGATGCAGGGGGCATGGGTTCGTGGCCCGGTCCGGGAGGATCCCACATGCCGCGGAGCGGCTGGGCCCGTGAGCCATGGGCGCTGGGCCTGCGTGTCTGGAGCCTGTGCTCCGCGGTGGCAGAGGCCACAGCGGTGAGGGGCCTGCGTACCGCAAAAAAAAAAAAAAAAAAGCCTAATTGATGTACTCCTCATACAGAATAAGTAGTATACATCCGATAGTTCGCTGGGATAAAGGTACATTTCACAAATTGTGTTCCATCCACCAGTAGCTCTAGATGTTTGGCTGTGCTTTACAATTAAAGTAGGTTTTGCTAGTTTGGTAAACAGTGCATACAGAATCCCATAACGCATTGTGATGTACCACCTTCAGAAACAAAAGACTCACTCTCCCAGCTGCTGGCAGTGCTACTAGCCCCGGAGCCTTCTCCAAGAATTAGCCTTCTCCAAGAATTGCCCTTGGCTGGAGAGAGGCACCTTGCCTAAGAGCATGCCCCTTCCCAGGGCAGCCTGTATCCAACGACTGGTCAGTGTAGGGGGTTGACACGCTCAGCCCCTCACCCAACTCGAGACAACTCCAGAAAGCCATCCTAGCCCCAGAGCTCCCCGTGGGCTTGGCCCAACTTCTTCCTCTGCTTTATCCTCTCCCCTCCCCTGTTGATCCCAGGAACCATTTATAATAAACTTCCTGTACACTAATCTCCAGGTCAGAGTCCACTTACCAGGGAACTCAGACTAGGACAGCATGTTAGCATGCTCAAGTCTTGAACAATCTCAGAGTACGAAAGAAACGTTTAATTGTGTTAGGTGTTTAAACTGATTTGTAAACCAGAGGACTTTTAGAACACTTTTCACATCCCCCAGAGTGGTTTCCCTTAATATGAGTTTGGGAGCTACTGGAATCAATTTTAGATCATTGTACAAATATGGAATTTAGACTATTATGACAAAGGTTCGATGTCAAATCAAAATGCATGTGGCCACAGCAGAACTATTTAGCCAAACTTCAAAGAAATGCAACCAGAGTTATACTCTACTGGAATACAACTAATACAGCTAATAATATCGAATTGATACTTAATGTAGTAGCCTGTGGTCATTATTATTGTAACATACCTTTCTCAGGGTCCTTCCATAGGCTATGGACCCAGATGTAATCCATCAACCTCATTTCACTGCTGATGGCTGAACTACATCCTAAGTCCCCAAAGAAATGTCATCTCTGAACTATGGAATTTCTCAAAAATCAATATAAGAAATAGCCATAAAGAAAAAAGTTTCTATATATTTTTTATAAAACTCTTATTGAAACCATCATATGTTTAAAAAGCCAATGGCTCTATTAGGAGCCATAAAATAAATTCTTAGAGTTAGTGCTAGGAAAATATCTGCTTCTATAGAAAAACTGGCATGCTTCTTTTTATTAGCTAATAAGAACCTTATATAACTTGTGTTTTCCTTTTTGTCTTGCCTGCTAGGAAAAGGTCAAAAGTAAAGTTGACATTCCATCTCAGTAGCAATCCTTAGCTTAGTTCTTTCTAGTACATTCTTTCATGGGTATCCGTGTAGGATTGGTACTGGACCCTCCACGGATACCAAAGTCCAAAGATGCTAAAGTCCCATAGTTGGCCCTCTGTGTGTCCTTGGGCTCCACATTCGCAGATTCATTCAACTGCGATGGTAACAGAATACACAAGCTGCAGCTGATAGGATCCGCGGATACGGAGGGCTGGCTGTATACCAGTCTGTCTCACCTTCACCCCCTTTCTTTATTCTTACTTCTTTACGCTTTTTCAATAGTTGTGGCGCATCTGTATTATAAGCCACCCCTAGACCTTCTGAAAATAAGTAGGCTGAAATAAATATAAAGGATCCTATTATCTTTTCCCCACCTTACCCCCTGCCTCCCCAATCCTGTCCATTCATTTTATCTAACTGATGTTGAAACCCACAACAACCGTGTGTGCAAGGCAATGCTGATTCAAAGTGTAAGAGAACTGTTACCTCGAGTTGCTCACTGTCTATCCAGGATGGGAGAGATCACGTATACACGTATGTGAAATGCAAGACAAGGAGCAGTGTGTGTGGTACGGGCTCCAGGGCCAATGTTGTTGACAGAAGGGGGAGCTCACTCTTGGTCTGGCTGAGGCCAGGCATGTGCCCTGTGAGTTTCCCATTTAATAGAGGCAAACAAATATCCTCAGACACAGTGATTGGCTACCCAGTCCCCAAGGAGTGTAATCCAGTGTCAAAGTGAGGATCCCATCTGAACACCGTACTGCGTGTCCACAGCCAAATGGCCTTACTGGTAGTTTGTCCAAGTCACAGACTCTTGGCAAATGTTCAGTCAACCTTAACTTGGCCAAGCAATGCGTATTTTCTAACACAGAGACAGGTAGGAAGAGATTCAGAAATGGGTTCTCTATTTTATTCACCTGCCAGGGCCTTAGTCCTGGCCTCTCAGAGCCTTCATTGCAAGCCCTCCTGGGCCAGCCCCATGGAGTCCCGCTGGTGGTGACCGTGCAGTTAACCCTGCCCGGCTCCACTCAAGTTGCCCTGCAATGGGGAGCACCTTCAGCTCTGCTGTGGCCCACTTCTCTGAGCTTTCTTAGCTGGTGACTGAGCACAGCAGAGGCATCAGAGTCGGCAGATCTTCCTGCCAGGGAACTCTTCTAAGGGCAGGTGGTGGCCCAGGACTCCCCTCACCTGGCCAAGTCTTTCTCCAAAAGGTGCTGCAGTCTGAGACTCTTACCCCCAACCTCCCTGCACAGGTGTCTGCCCTGTGTGCCAGTCTGACGGCTCTTCATGCTCCTCCTGTTCCCTCCCCCTTCATCCTTCCCAAGGCCTGTCCCTCAATAACTCTCTTGCACTAAGTCCCATTTTGATGGCTGCTTGTCAGATGACCTTAACCGACACACCACTCCTTGACCTTCATCCTTGGACCCACCTCCTTTTAGTCTTTCACCCTCTTCAAGGTTCAGCCTCCTCTTGGGGTAAGCATTCAGCATGCGTTACCCTTTTCTCTCTACTTACCTTAGAAAGTAGAGGCTGGGTGGGAGGCTCTACTTCCCACCCAGCCTTCCCCCTAGCTGGGAGGCTGGAGTCAGGATGGTGCTTAGGATCCTGTGAGTGGAGGTGGGTAGGGATATGGGTCTTCTCCTGGCAAAGATGTACTTGGTGCTAGATGTATGTCTCCTGTAACTTGTGCCAAAAGAATCTATTTCCTTCCCCACCTTGAGTTATATCACAAAAAGCCATATTCTGTTCCCTTAAGCTGGTTGGGCAGGGAGAGGCAGTATGTGATTGAGGAAAACTCACCCTGTAACACAGGTAAAACATGCCACCTGAGTTCAAAGAAAAAACATGCCCAATAAGAGATGGAAAGGAGCTTTCATTCTACATTAAGCTCCACCCACCCCCTCCCCTTTTTTGCATTTCTTGTCCCTTATGCAAAAATTTTGCTGCTCACAGGTGAATAATTCACACTTCCCTTCTCTCACCCCAGGTCTCTCCTTCACATTTTCCATATTTGACTTAATAAATTAAGAACATGTTAATAAATTACTCAAGTTATCTCTTGTTATTTGTAGCATTTATTTCCCTTATATTCATCTTTTTTGAGAGAGATGTACTTTTAAATATAAAGATATTTTAAATTTTCATAAATTTGTTACAGGCAATGAGTAGCAGGTACAGGGAATAAATAACAAGTTAGATTGAAAGTTACTTGTCATTATGTTATTAATGGTGGTTGCCTTTGGGGAGGCCCACCTTTTTTGTGCAGGATTTATTGTCACAGCCAATTTCTAAAACCTGTAAAGACTTCAAGGAGAAAGGAGCCATTCTATTGTAGCCTGTCTGAATGGATTCCTGACATCATGGCTGCAAACCTCCCTGTTTATCTGGATCTGCAGACACATCTGCAAGAAGAATCCCATGATTTCATATTCCGAACAACTGCTGGGTTGTAATGAGGTCCCCAGGAGGAAGCAATTCATCCTTAAGCTTCAGAGTGATCAGAAGGGAATAGAAAGTGCTTCTTTCTGTCTGTCTGTCCAAAAGCAGCATTCCAAGTGAATCCCTGGCCATTGTTTCTTCCTGGACTTAAACTCTGACAGTGAAGCAAAATCACACCTCTGATTTTAAGACCATTTTACCAGAATATATTTTGGCACTTAAAATTCTTACTTTATTTGCATATCCTTCAGCCTCCTCCTAGACATTTTAAACGGCTGAGCATCCCCTTGTGTGCCCCTTTTGTTTTCCAGACACACCACAAACCATAAGGACCACATGGACTGCAGGATACTAAGTGCTCAGTCACAGGGTTTCTTGATTGGCTACCTAATTAAGTAAATCTCCTTGCCTGGAGGAAACTAAGTTAAAATAACATTGAGGTCTATCCCCAAGCCCGCAAGAGAGAAGAAAATTTAAAACCAGGGCTGAAAATTTCCTCTGTTGTGCAATGAGTATTGCAGAATGGCTGTCAGATGGAGTTTCATATATGTATTAACATTTTCCTAAACATGAGTTCAGACCCCATGGTCTCCTAAATGTTGCAGGTTTGGCTGACATTAGTTCCTGGAGGATTACCCAGTTGGAGACCGTCAGCCATGAAATGACTCTACCCACTCCGCCTGCTGTTAGATCTTCTTATTGTAAGGTAAGAGAGCACTTTCTCCTGCTTTTCAGTAATAAACACATCAAAAAGAAAAGCATGGGGCTTCTCTGGTGGCGCAGTGGTTGAGAGTCCGCCTGCTGATGCAGGGGACACGGGTTTGTGCCCCGGTCCGGGAGGATCCCACATGCCCCAGAGCGGCTGGGCCCGTGAGCCATGGCCGCTGAGCCTGCGCGTCCGGAGCCTGTGCTCCGCAATGGGAGAGGCCACAACAGTGAGAGGCTCGCGTAAGGCAAAAAAAAACAAACAAACAAAACAGAAAAGCATGGTATGCTGGGCAGAGACCTGAGAGATCCGTTGCCTCTCATAGCTTGCAAGAAGTAGCACATGGGTACCATTCCAGATAGAGGAAAGCGTGTACTTTCTTTAATAAACCTCCAGAGAATGATATTCCACATTTTTTCGGTTGGGACGACCATTAATGCCAGGACTTTCTTCCTCCAGGCCTACTCGCTTCTGTGGGCCCACCTTCTCAGAAATGCTCATTTTAGGACTAACCCTGTTGACCATGACAAGAATCCAATCCATTACAAACATAGAAAGAGGGCGGAACAGTCAGCTCCCGAAGCAGATAATAGTAAAAGAGGGATTAGATAGCCCATCAAGTGCTAAGAGAAAGAATTGGCACTTTATTTTTTAACCATAAAAGTGTAGATCCCCTCATAAAGCCATGTTTTATTGGTATGTATGTGGTTTAATAAGACGAGAACCACTTTAAAGGTAATAAATTGCTCATATTTCCCTTGACCTATGGAATAAAGACTCATGAAGGACAGACTTCCTGGGGTTATATCATCTTGTTGGTGTATTTGTAATAATTCAATGTTTAAGGTATCACACCAACATAGCCAATTCTTAATGACAAATTCATACCTGACAGCCAGCACTATCAGACCACTGGTGACAGAAAGCCCAGAATGAATTTACTACAATACATCTAAAATCTAGTTTAGGTACACCTCTCTTCCCCCACAGCCTCTGCAAAAATCTGTTATTACCTTGGAACTACCTGGTTTATTTCCATGTTAGTGTGTGATACCTAATATGGCTTGTTAACATGGCTTACCATATTTTCTGGGCATTAGTGTTTATGAGAAAAACTTCAGATTTATACAAGGTTTTGGACATGTGACTCATATAAACTGGAATAAGAGCATTGTTGCTAAAACCTGGGGCTTGCTTTGAAGCCACATCGTACTGTTCTTGTGAAACCATTAAGCAGAATGCCCTGAAGGGTAGGAAAAATTGCACTGAGCAATAAAATGTCAACAAACTGCAGAATGTGAACATCAAGCACTTTCATCTAAACATGTCCTTCTCTCCTTTCACTTGGCAGGGGTTTTGTTTTTAAAAAGTAATAAACTCTAGCACTCTAGTTGACCTGGGATGTGTTTAAGAAATTAAACCCTAGAGCCAGAAGCATTATGACCTTTAATGTGGACACCCTATCCCAGAAAAACCATAGAATGAGAAATATAAACAGAAAAGGAGAACAGAAATTTATGTCTCAGTTGTCTTGGTCTTGGATTTTTCTTAAAGAGAGTACACAACAAAACTATTGGCCAGAAGGAACAATCTTAAATCTGTTTAAACAGGTGTCCAGTACTTACCATCTCATGAACAGCAAATTAATACAATCATACCACAATTTTAGAAGGATATGAACAAGGAAAACCTATTCATAAGCCTGTATAACCTTTATAAACCTGGAGCAGACACAGTTTGGTCTCAGAGCAGGGTTGCAGTCAAGAAATATATTCCCACAGCCAAAAGTAATTCCAAAAGAACTCAAACCCTTTTGTTTCTTAAAAACCGTAAAGGGTATCCAAATTCAAAGACCATGACAATAGTTATTAAAACTCCCTTTCGTCTTCTACCCCTCCCCCTCATACTTGCTGCCAATCCAGAGCACTTCAATCCACAATTCCCCATAAAGTCTCTCAACACTTCATTCTCCTTTCTCTGGCTTTCCTCACCCTCTCTTTTCTGCATCACTTTATGATGTAGATTGACCTTACCTCTCTCCTAGCAGAAAAGAATCCCTATTTGTAGGAATAAAAGAATAGGGAAATTGATCTGATAATTAAAGAATTCTCTTTGGCTGGGTAGGGTATGGAAATAGAGAACATCCCACATTAATCATTTGATCCTAACATAATTGTATCATGAGTGAAAAAGTACTGAGAAGTGAGAGCTGTATCTTCAATATACCCTTAAAACTGAGACCTAAAAAATCTGAGCGACATTATATAGATACATTATGTTTGTATAGTTCTAGAGAAACTAGAAGAACCTAGAAAAACTTGTTTATTAAAGCACAGAGAAAATCTCTGTTCTGTATCTCAGAAGAGTGGAGTTTCCTTTTGGAAGTATAAATCTGATAGGTTACCAGATGGAGGTCTAGAATTTCTTGGAGAAGGAAGCAGGAGACAAAATATTAGTCATAGACACTAGGAAATTTCAATGTCTGCATGCAGAGATCATGTGACAATGGTTTGGGGTTGTAAATCAGGGTATGCCTATACATGGCTAGCGTTAGTTTTCTAATAGGTTCTATCCTACCAAATCAGGGGTTGTGAATCCAAATACCTATAAGAGTCAAGCTGTGTCCTAATCAAGTGACACTGGCTGAGTGAGAACTATGACAAAATAGAAAGGGGATGTTCTATCTAAAGTAATTACCCCCTTCCCACTAATTCCTATCATGTAGGAATGCTGGCCCAAATTCCCAGTTTTCCAAGAGAGCCTGAAAATCCATATGCTATCTGGGATACCCCCCAAATTTAGATGTTGGCAGTTTAATATTTTTCATCACTATGAATGCCAAATAGCCATGCATATGGGCTGATGCAGCCCACAGACCACATCAACTCTGAAAAAAAATTAACCAAGAAGCAACAAATATACCAACAAATATAATATTTGGTGTCTTTACCTGATTCAATATGAATATTTAATAGAATTTTCTGCAAAATATATCCACCAACAGATTAAAAAAAACTTAGAGGAAATAAAACAAGTGGCAATTTTGCCAAATAAATTGGTTCAACCATGTAAAAACCTGTAGGCTTAGGACCAAGAAGAAGTCATTATGAAAACAGGAAGCTGCCTTGAAAGAGGACACCCTTACCCAACAGTTCCACTTGTAGAAAATTAGACAAAGAAAAAAATTCTTAGCTGCACAAAGATTAATATATGAGAATATCACAACAATTTTTAACTGAAAAATGTGAAACAACCAAGTTATCCAATAATAGGAGCTTGGTTTAAATAAATTTTGTATAATATATCCATAACGTGCAAAACTAAGCACATTAAAAATAATTTAAGGGACTTCCCTGGTAGCGCAGTGGTTAAGAATCTGCCTGCCAATGCAGGGGACATGGGTTCAAGATCTGGTCCAGGAAGATCCCACATGCCACGGAGCACCTAAGCCCGTGCACCACAACTACTGAGCCTGAGCTCTAGAGCCCATGAGCCACAACTACTGAAGCCCTCAAGCCTAGATCCCATGCTCCACAACAAGAGAAGCCACCTCAATGAGAAGCCCGTGCACCACAACAAAGAGTAACCCCCGCTCACCACAACTAGAGAAAGCCCGCGCACAGCAACGAAGACCCAACACAGCCAAAAATAAATAAATTAAATTTAAAAAATTAATTTAAAACATAATTTAAAATAATGTTGCAGAAATTATTTAATAGAAAGATGTTCTTGATATTTTTGTTAAAAAGCAGGTAATGTATGCAAATAAAGTATAATTCCATTTTCTTATGTTATTACTCAGAGAAACTGAAGAAGACCTAAAAAACAGAGAAGTAAACCATTTTTATGGATTGAAAAATTCAATATTGTTAAGATGTCACTTGTCCCAAATTTAACTGTAACTTCAATACAATCCCAGTCAAATTCCTGACAGGATTTTATTTTTAAGATAGTAGTATGCTGATTTGAAAATGTCTGTAGAAGTGCAAAGGATCTAAAAAAGCCAAAATAATTTTTAAAAAGAGTAAAATAATTGGAAGATTTACATCTCTTGAGTTCATGATTTGCTGCAAAACTACAGAAATCAAGACAGTTGTATTGGTTTAAGGATAGGTTTATGGATCAATGGAGCAGAATAGAGTCCAAAAATAGACCCACACACATATATGGCCAATTGATTTTTGACAAATTTCCCAAAGTAATTCAGTGGGAAAAGAATAGTATTTTCAACAAGTGGCCCTAAAACAACTGGATATCTGTGTGGATGTAATGGTTATTTTTATGTGTTAACTTGGCTGGGCCATGGTATCCAGGTATGTGGTCAAACATTATTCTAGATATTTCTGTGAAGGTGTTTTTTGCATAAGAGTAAGATTTAAATCCACGGAATTTTAGTGAAGCAGATTGCCCTCCATAATGTAGGTGGGCCTCATCCAATCAGTTGAAGGCCTTAAGAGAATGAAGACTGACCTGCCCTGAGCAAGAAGAATTCAGCCAGCAGTCTTTGGACTTGAACTGCAACTCTTCTCTAAGTCTCCAGCCTGCCAGCCTCCCCCATCAGATTTTTAACTCACCAAGCCTCCACAATCACATGAGCCATTTCTTAAAATAAATCTAGATCTAGATATATAGATATAGATTTAGATAGAGGTATAGATAAAGGCATAGATATCCTGTTTGTTCTATTTCTCTGGAGAATCCGGACTAAAACTGTGGATAAAAGAAATTTGCTAGATCATAATAAAAGTTAATTCAAGATGGATCATAGACCTATATGTAAAAGTCTAATATATGAAACTTCTAGAATAAAGCTTATGATAAAAATATTTGTGACCTTGGATTGTAAGCAAGGATTTTTGTAGTTAGGACACAAAATTCCCAAACACCAAAAGAAAAAAAGATAACTTGGATTTAAGCAAAAATCTTTTGCTCTTAAAGAAGATAACATTAAGAAAATAAAAGGCAAGCCACAGGGGCTTCCCTGGTGGCACAGTGGTTGAGAGTCTGCCTGCTGATGCAGGGGATGCAGGTTCGTGCCCCGGTCCAGGAGGATCCCATATGCTGTGGAGCGGCTGGGCCCGTGAGCTATGGCTGCTCAGCCTGTGCGTCCGGAGCCTGTGCTCCGCAACGGGAGAGGTCACAACAGTGAGAAGCCCACATACCACAAAAAAAAAAAAAAAAAAAGTCAAGCCACAGACAGCATAAAATATTCACAGCAGGTATTTCTGACAAGGAATTTATATTCTGAATATATAAAGGCCTCTACTCAATTATAAGAAGGCAAACAACCCCACAAATAAATAGGCAAAATGTTTGAACCAGTATTTCACAAAAGAAGATATAGACATGGCAGACACTTGACAATAAATCCTCAACACCATTAGTCATTAGGGAAATACAGATTACAACAAGATGAGACACCATATAGTCACTAGAAAGGCTAAAATTAAAAAGGATGACAATACCAAGTGTTGTCAAAAACGTCAAGCATCTGAAACTCTCTTACACTGCTGGTGGGAATGCAAAAGGATACGGAAAATTGGCAATTTCTTACAATGTTAAACATGTACCAATTGCATGATCCAGCAGTTCTACTGTTAGGTATTTACTCAAGAGAAATGAAAACGTGTGTCCACAAAAAGCTTGAAAAAGCATATAAAATATTTATAGAAACTTTATTCATAATAGCACAAAACTGGAAAAGTCCCACATGTCCATCCACATTCATACAATGGAACACTACTCAGATATAGAAAGGAACAAACTACTCATGGATGCAACATAGTTTAATTTCAAAAACATTATGCTGAGGAAAAAGAGCCTGACACAAAAGAATATATACTGTGAATATACACAGATTTCAAGAACAGACAAAAGTAATCTAAACTGATGCAAACAAAAATAGTGGTTGCCTGGAGTGTGGATCCACGTGGTAAGGGGATTGACTGCATAGTAGCATGTAGGAAATTTTATGTGTGTTGGAACTGTTCCAGAGCATCATTAGGGTAGTTGTTATACAGACGAATATAAATATTTTTTTCAAAACTCACCAAACTGTGTAGTAAAATTTATGTATTTTATTGCATGTAAATTACACCTCAATAAATTCAATAAGCTGATTTTTAAAAAACATTTTCTAAAGACGGTCCCACTCCTGCCCCACAACTATGCAAGACCTCTTGTGTACTATAATCCCCTGCTGCAAACTCATGCAGAGCCTTTCCCTATTTTCTAGGGATCATATTCCCTATGATTCTAGGAATCAGTACACATATTTCCCAGCCTTTGTCTGCTCCACTAGAAGAGGTGCTTACAGGAAGTAATCTTAGATCTGATTGTGCATCACAATCACCTGGGGTGTTCATTAAAAATGTAGATTTCTGGGCCTTTTCCCTAGAAATTCTGATCTTAGGTCTACTTTAAATCCAAGGGAAATGCCATAGTGCTTTGTCCTGTGTTCACTGCTCACGCCCCAACTGCACTAGATTTTGAGTCATTGCTACAAGGCTCTGTACCGAAACTCAATTCCCACTCACGTCCAGGGCTGCCACTGGACACTGGTCTCACTTTTTAAATAACTGCCTTTTTCAAATGTAAGCATCTTGAGAGGAAAAGTGATGTCACTTTTATCATTTATACACCAAATTATGAGGGCCCTGAGACAAATTAAAAGCCCAGTCTTATTGTAGGCCCTCTCCCCTCTGTCATCTCAAAACTCTCCAGGAAAGGTTACATAGATGCTGAGATATGTCCTACTCATCGTCACCACTTGTCCCTGGGATCCAGGATAAGGGATAAAATCCTTTAATGGCAAAGAGAGAATGAGAGTCTCTGCTCTGGCTTCATGTCAAGATGACTTCTAAGTGATTGTTACTAAATTATTTTGTTAAATCACAGAGTACATTTTTCTGTAGTCTGTTCCATAAGACCATAAAAATTGCAATGGTTAAGAAATCCCTTTTTCTGAAAACCATTATTTGCTAGTTTGTTCTGATTAGAAAAATGTCAAAGATTATACCTTCAAACCCAGGAATATCAGGATACACATGAGCATGCATATGCTACTCTTAGCATGTAGACAGCCATGACTGCTCACTTAGGCTTTCTACCAAGGCAAACTTTTGTTTGTTGTCGCCTAGCCTGCAGGGTAACTTTAACAGCGGAATAGGATGTTTGTGTGTGTGTGTGTGTGTGTGTGTGTGTGTGTGTGTGTTTACACATGTATGTCAGGTTGCAATCCTAATTCCATGAATTTCAGGTCTTAGAAGACCAGTAAGACATTGGACCATTTTTCAAACTGCAAATTTTCTTTAGGTCCAATTGACCCTTTAATATAAATGTTTTTAATCATTTGGGCTACCATGAGAATCAGGGGATTGGAACTATAGCTGGGTGAGAAAGAAACAAAATAAATCTCTGTGCAGAGCAGTAGAGCAGTCAAGGAGGGGAAAGATTTAGAAGGCAAATGCAGCACAAGGAAATTCAATAGCTAGAGTACAATAAATGGGGAGAAAAGTGGACTCAGAAAGAAAAAGGTGGGTTGGAATGCAGAACACAAACCTGACCTTCTCTGCAACTCTGCCTGGGGCCCTGGTGACAGCTGTTAACTCTCAAACTTCTCTACGTGTTTGGCAACACAGGCACTTTGAAGAGTATAGAGCACACCTCCTATGTTTTAGCCCAGTTTCCACTATTAAAACTCTCTTTTTTATGTCTTCCTGGAAAAGAAAAAAAGAGACACAAGCTTATTACTTCCCTAAGCATTCTCTCTTGTCAATATGAAATTGATGAAATTGCTCTAGTCTAGGATCTCATAGGAATTCCAAAGACATCCTATTTCACTAAATTGATGACACTTCTAAGATTTTAAAGACACATAAAATTTTACAATTAGAGAAGACATTAGAAATTATCTAGTTCCAACTCTTAATTTGAAGCATTTAATCATTTATGTGAAAATAGATATTGTTAAGTGCCTACTGTAAGCCAGGAATCAGAAAGAGCCAGAAACCCACCCTGAAATACCAGTCTCCTTTGTTTACCTACTCTAAGCTGGTGGCCATAAATTTTTCTCATTGTGAGGTTGTAAGTTCTTTAGGTAACTACCTACTATATTCTTTATATTAATTCCTTAAATAGTTCCTAACTTTACCTCTTTGGGCTTCTAGAGATATAATACTAGAGACACAGTAGTAGGTAAAACAGATAAAAATCCTGCCCCAAGTGAGATTATATTCTAGAAGAGAAAAGAGTCAACAAAAATAAATATATACTATAACATCAAATAGTGATAATGAAAGAAGAAAAAGTCAAGATGATATTTCAGGTCCTAGAAGAACAGTAAGACATTGGACCAGTGAATGAGTGTGAGGCTGGTTACTTGTTAGTCAGAGTGGTTAGGAAAGGCTTCTCTGAGGTGGTGATAGCTAAATAGACATCTAAATGAAGTAAGAGAATGAACAAGGTAGAAATCTGGGAACAATGTTCTAGACCAAAAAAAAAAAAAAAAACCTCTGAGTTAAAAAAGAGCTTGCAATTTTTAAGGAATGGAAAGAAAACCCCTTTGGCTAACATAGAGTGAATGAGGCAGAGTGATGGGACAAGAGGTCAAAGATAAACAGGGGACAAATCATGTAGAGTTATAGGACCTTGAAGGGAATGTAGGAACAACTTAAGTGATTTTCCAAGGGCAGAGGTATAATTTGTCCTGCCCCCACCAGACTCCACAGAAGCTTTTAAAGGTAACTTAGAATCACCCTAAGTTTCTGAAGTCAAAGAGTGTCTTTATTACATCCTATTGTCCCAGTATCAAACATTATATTATTTTATTTATTTATTTACTTATTTTGCGGTACGCGGGCCTCTCACTATTGTGGCCTCTCCTGTTGCGGAGCACAGGCTCCAGACGCACAGGCTCAGCGGCCATGGCTCACGGGCCCAGCTGCTCCGTGGCATGTGGGATCTTTCCGGACCGGGGCACGAACCCGTGTCCCCTAGCATCGGCAGGCGGACTCTCAACCACTGTGCCACCAGGGAAGCCCTATCAAACTTTATAAAATAGACCACCAGAGTAAAAGCAGATTGTGGGAAGGATGAGTAATCTCCAGAATGAATAGGATGACTAATACAATTTGAAGGGAAAAGTACACGATGAGAGAAGTAAGTTGAATTTTTAAAACCATGGAAGATGTGATAGGGTCACAGTTGAATTATCTATCATTGGAAGAGGCCAGTCACTTGTGAGCAATTCCCAAATAGTGAGCCCTGAAGGAATGGCCAGAGAGGAGCCCAGAGTAACTGGCACTGGGACCTCCAGAGTCCGACCCAGTTGGTCATCCAGAGCTGGGACCAGTGGCAGGTCAACTGGGCAGAAGACGTTGAAAACATGGCACCTATTAATTTGGATTGCTGTCTAGATCACAGATCACATTGGTAAAATATAAATAGGTCTTGCTTTCCACAAAGTACACAACTTCTCAAGCAGAACTATAAATACCACTCCTCCCAAAGGGCTATATGCCCATCACAACTGCACCAGAGAGCTGTTTACTGAGAATAAGTGATTATTTTATTATTTAAAGTTTAGATAAGATAACATGCTTCCTAAGAAATTAGTCCAGAAAAGGGAAATCCCAAGGCAATTACAAACAATTAAAAAGAAAATAAGTAATTTTACATACTTCGCATATAATCAGGTCTTAATTTTGAGCACTAAAAAAAGGTATACAACTTTTATTAATAAAAAAATCAATATTTCCTCACCCTTCTAAGTAAAGGTCAAATAAATACACGAAGAATATATCAGTTGAAGGAATTCCAAATTATTGACTCACACAGAGCCTCATATTGCTGGGTCCAGGCTTGCTATCATCTCATTTTCTCAAATGTGCCAAGGTCTAGGAACATCCTCCTTCCTCTTGCCCTAAATAGAAATGAAGACTTGATCCCAATTGATTCTAAAAACATATTTGGGCAAGAAGCAACCATTCCAACCAATAGGGAAATGAAAGACTTGGAGATATTTTTCTTTATATGCGAACTGGAATGTTTAGGGATTCAGATATGAATCTGAGAGTCCAAAAGAGGTAAACTTAGGAACAATATAAGGAGCTACTACTTACATAGCAGGTAGTGACTTAAAGAACTTACAGCCCTACACTGAGAGAAATTCATGGCCACCAGCTTAGGGTGGGTAAATAAGGGCATGTCTCAACTCTTTTTGGTTGCCTTTAGGGAAGGTAGTTGTGCCCCTTTCCTACGCATGCCTTGGTCTTTCCATCAGACATGGAATACTCACTACATAGGCAAATCTTATGCCTGTGTTCTAAAAATACACAGTTTAAGACACTAAGAGACAGTGGTTTTTATTGTCTTTCATTAGCTTGATAGTTCAAGGAGCTCAGAAGAGAATTGTAGCAATTCAAAAGAATTCATGTTGGGGGCTTCCCTGGTGGCACATTGGTTGAGAGTCCGCCTGCCGATGCAGGGGACACAGGTTCGTGCCCCGGTCCGGGAGGATCCCACATGCCATGGAGCGGCTGGGTCCGTGAGCCATGGCCGCTGAGTCTGCGCGTCCGGAGCCTGTGCTCCGCAACAGGAGAGGCCACAGCAGTGAGAGGCCCGCGTACCGCAAAAAAAAAAAAAAAATTCATGTTTAGTAGAATATTTCCTGATGAGTGTTTATCTCTTAGAAATATTTAAGTTATTGGCTAAACTGAGACCTCTGTTTCTACTCACTACTTGACATTTCGTATGTCTCTCCATGTTTGCCTCAAGGAGCTTTCTCTGAATAACCCATGCCCTGGAGTTTTCTCTAAATTCCTAAAGAATTACCTATGCCCCTCATTTGTCATTTAATGTATACTAATTTATAGGATCCTTGCTTCCTTCCTCCCTCCCTTCCTTCCTTCCCTCCCCCTCTGCTTCCTCTTCTCCTTCTCCTAAAATCTATTAACCACTTACTCTGTGTGATCACTGTTCTAATCTCTTTTCAGTCAATTTTCTAATTTAATCTTATCAATAACTCTATTATTTATTCTCTCCCAGTTAGTTTCTCTACTTCTTGGGTACCCAGATTGTCTTATTCCTGTTTGGGTCCTAGGTACCTCACACTCATATTCTTCCAAAGAAATAAAACTTTAACCAAAATCTGTGTGCAACTGAAGTGTACACTTATGTTTGACATGTGGCTCACTCCAATGTAATTGAGTAATTGATTTCGCCATTCTTATTTAGTTCAGTTATTATGTCCTAGGTCTGTACATATCATTATTCATGGCCTGTCATAGAGCAAATAAAAAGGTGTTTATAGAAAGGAAAAGGGTGGGTGGGGAGAGAGAGAAGAGGGAGGAGAATGACTCACATGTTACCTCATACTTGCGATGAACCACAAAATAGGTCTCCTCTTTCTATGCCTCTTCCCCTTTTCCTTTTCTTATAAATCAGCCAAGAGAAGAACATTAATTTCTTGAAGAATGCTTTTCAATGTAATTGTATAAAAATGTTCATAATCTCAGAATGAGAGAGAAAGAGAAGAGAATATGGGATGGAGTGGTGGAGGGAAAGGGGGAATATTCCTTAAACCCTGATCAGCAATGCTAAATGGTCATTTTCCCAGAATTATAACTTATTCCAAGAAATAGTTTCCTCTTCACAAACCCTTTACAAATGCTACTACTAAATCAGTTTGCGTCTGTCCTAAGCCCTGAATCCCAAAGGCTGGGGATTCAGACCTTGGCTTCAGGAACCATCAGTGACCTATATGCTCATAATGGGAAGTGAAGGAGGAAGTTCAAATCTCAGAGCCAGCAGTAACAAGGCCAAAGTCTCTTTATACTCACAGGGCTGCTGATCCCATTCTACAGGAATGTTGAAAACAACAGCTTTCCCAGAGAGAGACCCCAAACTGTACTTTTAGGTGATGCAATCCAAGCCAAGCTTCTTTACACGGCCAGGGACAGAGCCAAGGAAATTTCTGTCCATTCCACAGTTCTTCTTGAACACTTTGGTCACCAGAAATCTGGAATTACAACAAAATAAAATTAGGAAAATTCATAGAGTACTGAAATGGTAATAATAGCTGCCTTTGGAAGATATTCCACATGCCAGGAATTGATCAACCTTAGAGATTTCCAGTTATTATAACAACCATAGAAAATATTTTATGGACAAGCATATTGGGATTCAGAGAGGCGAAGAAACTTAACAAGTAGCAGAGCCGGGATTAGAACCCGGGCCTGAGTGTTTCTCAACAAGGGGCAATTTTGCCCCCTAGGGAACATTTGATAATAATTTGATAATCTGGAGTCATTTTTGGTTGCTATAACTAGAGGGAGTGCTACTCTCATCCAGTGGGTAGAGGTCAGGGACGCTGCTAAACCTCCTGTAATGCACAGGACAGCCCTCACCACGCAGAATTACCCAGCCCCAAAGGTCAAGAGTGCCGAGGCTGAGAATCCACACATCCCTACCCCCCACTCCCCATCTGTCTGACTCTAAGGCTGACTTCATGCTTTGCAAAGCATCCAGCACCTAGATATACAGGGCAACACAGATGAAATTGCAAAGCTGTGGCTGGGGACAAAAGAGGATGAAGGCAAGTCATCGGCTTGGGGTGGAGATTTCCACTCATGTGTAATGGAGAGATGGGGAGTGAGCAGGCAACAGAATCCGAGCCAATAAACTTCCCATCATTTAAAATAACTGTCCCCTTTTTCAGCTGATGAACACTACCCAGCATGGTGGAAGATACCAAAGACCCTGCCAATGGCTCTGAACAAAAACAAGCACTCCAGTCCAGGGAACCTTTAACCCTGGCTGCCTTCTGACCCTTGTCTGCCTGCTTTGAGATTGTTAGAGTAACCAAGGCAGCTCATTAGGCCCTGTTATCTCAGCACCCCATGGCTGGCTGGGAGTGAACCCTGCCAAGGTCTGCTTCATCACGGGCCCAGAGTCTCAGGCTATCAGCACCTGGAGCTGGGCCAGCAGGCGGCTGGGCAGGGCGGCTGGTACCAGACACCCAGGTCTGTTCCCTGTCCTCCCCCTACTAATAAATAGCTTTCCGGGCTCCGCCAGGGCATGGATCATGGGCTCCCTGTCGGCAAGACAGCCATTTTTCTATGCCAGATTGGAGCATGAAAAACAGAAACTTTCTTGGATTGTAGTTTAGTGGAAATGCTCTCTCACACATTTTCTCACACATATTAACCAGTCATAAATCAATCTACTAAGCAATGTCTATACCTCTCAGTGAAGATTTCCTCAACCCCACCAGAACCGGGCTGTGCTGGAGGAATTGCACAAGGAATTCAGTAAGAGCCTTTATGCCTTCCCCAGCACACCCTCCCCTCTGCTCCCAGCATGAGACGTAGCTCTGTCCAGACCCCAGGCTCCTCCCACAGATCCCGACCCTTCCCCAGCATAGCACTCACCTCTCTGTATCTAGTCACTCCCTGGCTGGCGTCTGAGCTTGTCCGGAGCAACTCTCCTGCCCACAGTTACATTCCGGTGGATCAGATTCTATTAGTTAAGTGAATAAATGGGATGCTATCTGCATAGATATCCTTTATAGAAGTTTATTTTATTTACTGCATTGTCACTTTTAGATATCTGGCTCATCTAAAAACAGAAAGCCATGACCATGTCTGTGCTTCTTTATATTCCCAATGCCTGGTCCATTTAAGGAGCTAACTGATTGTATGAGAGAAAAGAATTAATTGAATCAATTAATGAATCAAGGTTTGAGACTGTCTTTTTTTTTTAAGTATAGTTGATTTACAATGTTGTGTTAATTTCTGCAGCACAGCAAAGTGATTCGGTCATACAGATATATACATTCTTTTTTATATTCTTTTTCATTATGGCTTTTCACAGGATATTGAATATAGTTCCCTCTGCTATACAGTAGGACCTTGTTTTTATCCATTCTATATGTAATAGTTTGCATCTGCTAACCCCAAACTCCCACTCCAACCCTCCCCTACCACCCCCAACCTTGTCAACCACAAGTCTGTTCTCTTTGTCTGTGAATCTGTTTCTGTTTTGTAGATAGGTTCATTTGTGTCATATTTTAGATTCCACATATAGGTGATACTATATGGTATTTCTCTTTCTCTTTTTGACTTACTCCACTCAGTATGACAATCTCTAGGCCCATCCATGTTGCTGCAAATGGCAAAATTTCATTCTTTTTTATGGCTGAGTTGTATTCCATTGTATATATGTACCACATCGTCTTTATTCGTTCATCTGTCAATGGACATTTAGGTTGCTTCCATGTCTTGGCTATTGTGAATAGTGCTGATGTGAACATAGGGGTGCACGTATCTTTTTGAATTATAGTTTTATCTGGATATGCCCAAGAGTGGGATTGCTGGATCATATGGCAACTCTATTTTTAGTTTTCTTGAGGAACCTCCATACTGTTTTCTATAGTGGCTACACCAGCTTACATTCCCACCAGCAGTGTAGGAGGGTTCCCTTTTCTCCACATCCTCTCCAGCATTTGTTATTTGTAGACTTTTTAGTGATGGCTGTTCTGTCTGGTGTGAGGTGGTATCTTGTAGTTTTGATTTGCATTTCTCTAATAATTAGTGATGTTGAGCATCTTTTCATGTGCCTGTTGGCCATCTGTATGTGAGACTGTCTTTATGTTTGACTTATGACATCAAAATGGCACCAGAGGTTACATAGCTATGTGTGTTTATCAAAACTCATAGAGCTATACACAAAACAGGGGGAATTTTACTCTGTATAAATTGTTTTTAGTGAAAAATAAAATTTTAAATATACCACAGAAAATGAATCCCTTTTGTCTAGTATGTAATTATGACCATTATAAAAATTTAAAAGCAGCTTTCTCCCTTAAAAATATTATACAGGGCTTCCCTGGTGGCACAGTGGTTGAGAGTCCGCCTGCTGATGCAGGGGACACATGTTCATGCCCCGGTCCGGGAAGATCCCACATGCCGTGGAGCTGCTGGGCCCGTGAGCCATGGCCGCTGAGCCTGCGCATCCAGAGCCTGTGCTTCGCAACGGGAGAGGCCACAACAGTGAGAGGGCTGCATACAGAAAAACAAAACAGAACAAAAAAATATTATACAAAAAGAAAGATGCAGGTTTTTATAGAAGCATGACTTCATCGTTGTATAAAAGAACATTTCATAACTACCTTTGGAATGTCAACATAATCTTATTTCATATACAAAATCTTGGTAAAAATGAGGCATTTCCAGTTCCTTAAGGCAACATTCAATTACAGATACGTCTTCAGAGAGTAAATGTTCTTTTAGCAGATGCCACTCTAGCAAAGTTTTTAAATGATATGTGCTAAAATTCCTGAGTTTTAAAAATTATGCTTTGCCTCATGGATTTGTTTACCTCTGTCCCAACATATTACAGCAGAAAGTAACATGCCTGAACTGCCAGGAACAGCTTTCTAGGGACAGAGACTTTCTTGGGCACTATATTAACAGGATATTTTCAAAATTACAAATATTTCATAATTTTCAAAAAATCCCCAACTTAAGAATGGGCAAAGTGAATAATAAACAGAACACCAGGGACTTCCCTGGTGGCGCAGTGGTTAAGAATCCACCTGCCAATTCAGGGGCCATGGGTTTGAGCCCTGGTCGGGGAAGATCTCACATGCCACAGAGCAACTAAGCCTGTGCACCACAACTACTTAGCCTGTGCTCTAGAGCCCACGAGCTACAACTACTGAGCCCACATGCCACAACTACTGAAGCCCATGCACCTAGAGCCCGTGCTCCACAACAAGAGAAGCCAGTGCAATAGAAGCCCGCTCACCGCAATGAAGAGTAGCCCCCACTCACCGCAATTAGAGAAAGCCCGAGCACAGCAACAAAGACCCAACACAGCCAAAAATAAATAAATATATAAAGTAAAAAAAAAAAAAAAAAACCCTATGTTTTCTTTAAAAAACCAAAACAGAACACCAGAGATCATGTACAAAGCAAAGATTATCATGGTCCTTCTTCTTCCAGTCTTCCGTGATTCTCCCAGCTTACGTTAAAATCACCCATTTCTAAATTCTGTTGGCACTTTCTGTTTGTGTCTGTTGAGACTGGGATCATCAGCCCAAGGCAGATTCCATCTGGGCCACATGGAGAATGAATACAGTACGAGTTTTGTGTGTGTGTTCTTTTGTTTGACTTGCGGTTTTTGAAAGTTTTGAATTTGTTGTGAACATTTCCAAAATTGGCAAATTTCCTGTATAAATCCAGTGTTCCAATTTCTCTTGAGAAAACAGAAAGGTCTGGCAATGCTCAATCCACATTTCCATGTGGCTGGAGCTGAGTGGTGGCTTCTTTCTATAGAAGGAGCCTGTGCCCTGTGGTTTGCCAGTGTCTCCACAATCACTTGTCTCTAGTCCTGGTGGACTTTGAATATGCCTGGCCTAAAGAATGGCCAGGTGTATGTGACACTGTACAAACCCACTCAATGTGGGTAAGCAGGCAGAGGTCATTGGATCAAAGAATCTGCTTGTGAATGTGGTCAAAGCCATGAAGCTGGAGGAAAGGTCCACAGGCTTAGAGGATCAGGGTGTTGCTATGGAGATTGCAGGTGGCTATAGGTTGCTTTGGTTGACAGTGGACGGGGATTCCCCAAGAGGCGGCAATGACAATTACTGTGTTTAACAACATGCTGGTATCATCTGGGACCCACACGTCATGACTGTGACAGTCTGTGCCATGGCGATTTCCTTCTATAAAGGGACCAGAACCACATGGAAGCAGGGATCCCACAGGAGTTCCACCTTTCTTCAAGGTCTACAAGTTCTCATCAGTGTCACTGCTATCTTCCAAGGCAGAGGCAGGGGCTCTGGCTTCAGAAACCTCACAGTGGCCTCATTTTGACCAACTACTCCTATCCTATCTTGTATTGGCTTTCAGTATCTGCTTTATTTCTTCAGTAAGATAGTTACTTTCTGTGGACAAGGGAAATACTTTACATCTCCCTTGTTACCTTCTAGGACGAACTACTATGTGTTAGCCAAACAGCTCATACTCTTTATTTGTTCTAAATTGAATCAGCAGACTGTCTTCAGTGCCTAAGTAAGATCATAAAGACAAAATGGCTGAGCAATCATGGCAGGAACTACACTGGGGTCATATGACAGTCAGCTTGGCCCCTGCCTTGGTCTCCATGATAGCCTGGACCTGTTTGGCCCCTGCCAGGCTGGAGGGCCCACAGAGAGAAGAGACCCTTTAAGATGCATATCTAGAAGCATTCCCAAGTACTATTAGATAGTAATGGAAATGGTACGAGGTGTCACCTGATTACACCTGAGAACAGGTATTGCATGGCTGCAATATTCTCCATGGGATTTTGAGGCTAAAAGACTTCAGAGGGCAAGTCTTCTCTCTGAAGACTGTATGGTTTCAAACAATGACCAGCCAACTGTCAAAAGGAATGTGTACCTACACTCACATAGGATTCTAGTAGAAATGAGCTCAAGCATCTATGAGAAGGAAGATTCTTCTGTTGCTGTAAGCACTGCCTTATCAGCCTTGCCGCTCTATAGTATATACCCCGCCTTCTAATTATGCCTTAATTTGGACAGTGCAAACATATAACAATTCCTCCACCAACAGCTTTTCCAATTAGTAAGAAAATCAGTGGCAGATGTGAAATCCGTGGGATGCTGGATGTAAAATGTTAATTAATTTTAAAAACCTATAAAGCCTCTGGAAAAACCTTTTCTGAGAAAACTTCGTGTGATGTCCTCATTAACACAGACCCTGAAATAGCTTTTTCTTTTATCATGCTACTTTTTGAATCTGATTCTTACCATTGCTGGGCTTTTCTCTGGACTGAAGTTGTTTGAGGAATTTATTAACTCTTAAATCTTGGCCAAGTGGACCTGGAATTGGTTACTCTGGCCTCTTTGACCAAATGTCTACTGTCCTGACTCTGGTGAGCAGCAGGGACCTCCCCACCACCACTCCCATCCCCACCCCCTCAGAACAATATAAGGAAAAGCCATAGAGTCTGTGGGTTTGTCACAGTAAATGATGAGGGCCTGGGTCTCTCCTTAGGGGTTTTATCTTATCTATGATCCAAAAGTTCTCAAGATCCCTGGAGTTGCCCTTGAGAATCTGTGCAGCAGAATTGCCCCCAAAGATGGTATAATGGGAGCAATCTCTCTGCCTCCAGGCTTAATGGGTCTCATACTTCAGGGACCATCTGGAGACAAGCTGGTCAGTAAGTCAGGTCCATCTAAGTGGAAAAAGGAGTTACAAGACCTAACAATGGAGACAGTCATTTTTAGTCACCCCTACAACAAAATTGCTAGAAGTTAATTCCTATCCCTGGAACCCAGGGTGGCTGAGGCGTTCACCTTATGGCACATAAAGTTCTCCTCTGAGGCAGAAAGCTTGCAACCCTGCATGCATTTTTCCCCCTGCTGTCACTTAGGAGGACACCAGCTGGCTTTGGCTTGACTTGGCATTCTTTTCCTAGCTTGATCTCAGCCACTGCATCCTTCCAACATTTCTACTGCTGAAATTAAAGAAAGGGTCCTCACTGCAGGAGTATAAGAACTCTCCCAAACCAAAGATCACTCTCTTCATTTTTATGTACAACCCCTTTTGATTCTAGCCACTTTTGTTTTAATTAAATTTTACTTTTTTGAGACCTAAAAATGTCTCTTCAGAACTGGATCAAAAATAATGAAAATATTAACACTGAATATGTTCCTCAGTGAGTCTCAAACACTATTTCAAAGCCCTTGACATTGATTACTGTTTCTAAGCCTCTCAACAACTCTGTGAAGTGAGCGCTATCTGTTATCATTGCCATTTTACAGATGGGAAAACTGAGGCATTGACAGGTTGAGTCACAAAGTCACATAGTAATTGGCAAAGCTGGGATTCAAACTCGGGTCATCTGGCTCCAGAGTCCATGCTCTGGACTAAAACATGAGACAAGTGACACTGCAGGTTGTAGTCAAAAGCTTCCCTCCATCTAATTGCTAATTGCTGTCCCTAGACTCGCTAGATATGTTCTCCCTCTCTTCCGTTAGGGTGATGTCTCTGTGTGCCTGCACCTCCGCAGTTGGCAAGGGAGCCCTTGCTTGCTGTACTCCCCTCACCATCTCCAAACCCCCGTTCCCCAGAGACACTCATCCCCAAGGTCTGGCCAATGGCCACGGCCTGATCCTTTTATTCCCAGATGGGCTCTGGGCCTTGAACAAACAGAACCCCAGTGGCTTCCCACCAAAGTCCTTTTCCACAAATAAAGAGGCAGATTCTTCCCAGTGACCCCCACCGCACCTCTTCCCTATGAGTTGCTTCATATATTTCACAAAGACTCTCCCCTTTTAAAGCTTCCCTTGATGTTGGCTGTTGACTTGGGTTCATGTGTGTACATGTGTGTACAACTGACCCCAGGTTTTGGATCTCTGAGGGATGGCAGGGAACTTCTGCCCTCTATGTAAGCGAAGGGGATTTCAATGAGAATGGAGGCAGGTTTAGGGTCCTGAAGAGCATCACAATTGACAAAAACACTTAGTGGGACTTAAAAGTCCTTTCCCATTGTTTTCCTGATCCTTTAAATTCAGTCAAACTGCTCTGATTTCAAACATTCTTGGTTCTTAAATTGCTTTTTAGCTTGTACATCTTAGAGGTGCAAAAAGAAAAACCCAACATCATGCAGGTGTGTAGAGATACTCTTAAGGCAGTGGCTCCCAGCCTTGGCTGCACACTATTGCAGAGCACAGGCTCCGGACACGCAGGCTCAGCGGCCATGGCTCACGGGCCCAGCCGCTCCACGGCACGCGGGATCTTCTCGGACCGGGGCATGAACCCGTGTCCCCTGCATCGGCAGGCGGACTCTCAACCACTGCGCCACCAGGGAAGCCCTGGGGAGCTTTTATAAACCTCAGTATCAAGCCATACCCCAGGTCAATTATATCAGGACCTCAAAGGGTGGAGCCCAGGTTTTGACATTTTTTAAAGCTCCCCAAGCGATTCCAATATGCAACTAATTCTGAAAACCACATTTTTGTAAGGAAAGAGGGCTTCCTTTCTGCTAACCCCCATTGCTTCTGAGATAACTCTACAGTTAGCAAGCTTTCTCCCTTGATGCTGGACTCAATCTTACTCTGAGGGTGAAAAGCTCAGCTAGGACTGGAATTGATAATATGTAACATAGACTGAGGGCTTCCTCTGCATAAGCATTTACTAGGTGCTTCCTGCTGAATGGTCTCATTTGATAGTCCCAAGAACACAGTTGCGGGGGAGAGTGATCTTACTCCTTTTTTACAGAGGAGGAGACTAAGGCTCAGAAAAGTCAAATAATTTGCCCAAAGTCAAACAAACTGAAAAGTGATGGGATCAGGATTTGACCCAAGGAGTCAGTGTCTAAAATTTCTAAATTCTTCTAGTGACTAAGATCTGGGGAATTTTTTTTTTTTTTTTTTTTGCGGTACGCGGGCCTCTCACTGTTGTGGCCTCTCCCGTTGCGGAGCACAGGCTCCAGATGCACAGGCTCAGCGGCCATGGCTCACAGGCCTAGCCGCTCCGCGGCATGCGGGATCTTCCCGGACCGGGGCACGAACCCATGTCCCCTGCATCGGCAGGCGGACTCTCAACCACTGCACCACCAGGGAAGCCCTGGGGAATTTTTTTATATGTTTTTTGTATGCTTTGTGCCACCCAGGATCTGACTTTAAAATATGTGCTGTGAATTCCTACAAGGAAACTGACTCCTAATATACACACCCTCATCCTTTTATAGCTAATGTCTCCTTTGCAGATGCCTTTGGCTTGTCGGGAAAGCCATCTCCCTCATTAGTCCCAGTCCAGTGTCCTCTGACCAGAACTTCAGCAGCCTATATGGTCTCTGTACCGGGCACAGTGCAAGTGCTGATGGGGAGTGTCTCATCCACTCCTCATAAGGACCTCTGGTTCATGCAGCTCTCACCCTCATGATACAGACAAGGAAACAGGCACAGTTTCAGTGATTCACAGGATGCTTCACAGTAGACCGTGGAGCTGACATTCAACCCGAGGTGTGTGACATTCATTAAGGGTGTTCCACGGCTGCCCCAGCTGAAGCTCCCATCCGAGTCTTCGAAGGGAAAGTGTGAGCATTTTAATCAATGGAGGTTCAGCTTCTCAGAAAAATAGGGATGGCCACAGCCTTTGCAGGAATCTGGAGATAGTAAGAGTGGTCACCAGGGGGAGACAGAGCTTGAGACATAACGGGCTTTTCTGTTTCAGCACTGAACTAAGCAAAGTGCGGAACGGGGAGGAAAACGGCTGCTGATGGAACTCTTTGTTTGGGGTTTAATTTCTTCTTCTGCAGCCGCTTCCTTTTTTTCCCCTCCTTCCCCCTCTCCATTTCCTCTCCTGTTTCTAAGTGGCAAGAAACAGCTTTACCAGAGTGTACAATCCAAGGAGGTCAATCTCTTCCCTCTGCCCAGAGCCTCAGCACCTGATGTCTGAGAAAACACACTGCTTTCTGAGTTAAAAGGCACCAGTATACAGAGTTTCCATAGCTCCTGTGTCAGATCCCGGGGCTCTTGACAGAAAAACAAAAGCAACACTAGATAATTCTTTTTGAGGAAAGAAATTGAACACTGCCAAGGCAAAGGAGAGTTTGATGTGCAATTAATCTGTAGGAATTTTTTTTTTTGCCATTAAACTTTAAGTTGGATTTTCAAATACCCAAACATTCTATATAAATAACAGGTATGTGAAACTATACCCATAACATCAGAAATCTTCTTTTTAAAGATATGATTATCTAATTTCTAAATTTTAAACTTTCTTAAGGCTTCTCTCTATTTGCCATACAATAGAAAGAAAATTTTTTTTTCATTGATAGAATTAAAATAAAATTTACTCTTGATTCACAGATCTGATTAAAGAAGATATTTAGCATATTGACCCCAAGCTCCTAGAGAGGAGAGACTTGGTTTTATTCCCTAGACATCTGCAGCGCATTTCCAAGTGTGTTAGCATGAGAAAGGTGCTTTCTAAATATTTATGCAATTGATTAATGAAGGAAAGAGTCATGATTACCTGGTTTCTTCAGCACAGACCCCACACCTAAAAAGAAATGCTGATCCCTGCCTCGCCACCAGGTGGCCCATCTGAGAAGACAGGTTTGCGAGAGGAGGACTCAGTCAGAGGCCGCAATAAAGAACCCAGACAGTAGCTGGCTCAGGAGTTCTTCCTCTCACTATGTCTTCCTGCCAACTTGTCCTAGTCAAGTGTTACTTGGTTAAATATAGCAAAAAACCCACTCAACCTAGGCTAAGGGGGAGGGAGATTACCCTGGAAGGACTCAAGGATCTTTCACAGACTCAAGGGCAGGAAGTAGGGACAACAAAGCTGTTAGTAACCAAAGCAACCTCAAACTGCCCCCTGCTTCTCATCCTCCTGCCAAATGATCTGTCTTCTCATGATACATCTGCTTCTCTCTTTTCTTCTCTCTTTCCTTTCCCTTTTCTAAAGTGAAGCTTTATGTGCTTCACTGTATTTGTAGAAAAACAACTGCCCTAAACAATCCTACATGTCCCCTGAAATCAAGGTCCTGTCACTGTGTCCCCAAACAGAGAATCTGGCCCAGGTTGGATCATGTGCTCACATTTGATCTAAACAGCCGTGGCCTATGAGTGAGATTATTTCCCCTTCTACTCATTCAGGGGCACCCCCCCCCCCTTAAGGACAGCTGACCATGTCCATGGGCCTCCCATGAGGAGACGCTGCTGGTCCATGGATCTAAAGGCTACACCTCACTCTGGCCTAGTGAACCTTGATGGAATAGTGTTAAAACACTAAGGAAAAGGATTCAATGATTCTAAGTGTCTCTGATGGAAACTCCTGTATGTAAATTACAAGGGTGGCTCAAAAATTCATTCCTGTAAACAGATGGTTTGGTTGATGCTAATTTTGCAGTGTGAAATTCAATTGCATATGAATGTATTTGGCAACATCTGGAGGCATGTTTCAAGTTGCCTGTGACTCTATATCTCTTGTGCATATTTCATTTCTGCAGCATCCAGAATGTGTGATCACAAAATTACCATTTCGGAAGGTGTGCATTTCTTCTGGGGGTGGGAAGTCTTGAGTGAGAAAGCAACAGTTGTAAAACATGTGAAGTGCAGCAAAGCCAAACAAAACAGATCTTTGATGGCGGTTTGATGAGATCCAGGTTCAAGGTGATGACATATGTTTGGTTAACACTGAATGGGTTCTGCACTGTAAACCTCCTCTACGTGGTTATGCACAAATGTCACAATGAACCCCAGAGAACTAGAGAAAACAGGAGTCCTAAAGCACTGTCACCCAATTTGGTGAACATACAGGTCCAATGACAATGACCTAGATCACTGAAAATTTGACCCAGGTGAACATTCAGGAATAAAATAATGGCCAAATTTCTGTAGCCCGTCTTATAGCCTAGACCTTATGCCAGTGGTATGTTGTCGTATGGCCACTTTTCTGTGTGAATGGTGTTTCAAGACAGGATTTTACAAGTCTTTCATCACCAAACCCAAGGATAGGGTACTGTCACAAGATTCAAATGCCTGTAGCTAAGTAGTTCATAATTATCAAAAATCATGAGCTATAATTTGCATAAAATCTTGTTTCATTGTTGTTTTATTTATCACCCAGTAAGGCATAATATTATGAGAAACAAGTTTTCAGACATCTCAATAATTTTTATTTTATTTAATAAATATTTATATTTCTCAGCATTTAAAAAACAATAACAATCTTCACAACAGCCTTATTAGATGGGCAGTATTATTAATCCAGTTTAGCAGATGAGAAAACCTGAGGTCCAGAAAGTTTAAGTAACATGCCCAAGGTTACAAGCTAGTGGATGTTTTAATAAATAATGGAAGTAGACAATATTTTTGAAGGTTCCCCTCCCCAAACAGTCCTCTTTAATATCATATTACAAATTCTACAGTCCTTTCCCATTGTCCTCTTTGATTCTCAACATTCCATAAGGCTGGCCTTAGGTAACCTCATCCTTTTACAGATAAAGAGATGGGATCCCAGATGTTAAATGGCTTCCCAAGGCTCTGAGAGTTAGTAAGAGACATAGTTAGGGCCCCACTTGGCTTTCTGACTCCTCCTGGTTCAGTGTGCTTGCTCCTAATCCGAAATCTAATATGACCTTCTGGTTGTCAGCTTGCTAAAATGACAAGACCCTCCTAAGCTGAAGATGTCCTAGTGTAAATAAATGCATGTGTTGCTACATAGAAAACACTTACTTGGTGTCTTGAGCTAATTCCTGTTGGGAAGAAGAGGCTCTGTCTTTCAGCAGTTGAATTATTTTTCTGGCAGAGACAACACTCCGCATTAAAACAATAACTCATTTTCTTTGATGATCAGAGATGCTGGCTGAGCTCTGATCCCCTTCCCTTTCATCACCACAGCCCACCAAGTGAACCACCAAATCCCAAAGCAGGCTCATCCCACTAATGAGATGTGTGACTGCCCTAAGCTCTGAAGTATTATTAAACCATGTCGTGCTCAGGAAGGGGGCAAGATGAAAGTGGTAGGAGCTTCTTGGTTTGCTTTTGTTTTGTGGTGGTTTTCGCTTATTTGTTTGCTTGCTTCTTTTGCTCTTTCTCCAGTTTGACATCAGGAATCTTGTCTAGCCTCACAGAATGAAGTGAGAAGCTTTCCATTTTTTTCTTTTTCTCTAGCATCATTGTAAAAATCCATGTTTGATTATAAGATTTCTCCTATAAAACTACTAGGGCTTTCACTATGTTTTCATCTGTTTCCCAAATTATTTGTTGATTCACGTGTTTACTTCTTAATTTTAGTCTTTTATATTTTTCAGATGTATTCTCTAAGTCAAAAACCTAGAGCTTATTATAAAAGGCTTTGTGGTGGAAATACTTTTGCAGATTCATAGTTCAGAAAGTAGAGAAAACCACATGCCAACAGTGGGGAATGATATATGTATATAAGACTATGAACTTCAGGCTCTAGATAGCAAGGAGTTTGAACAAAAAGTGATGGCCATCTAACCATAGTTTGGCAGATGGCTGGAGAAGGGTAATTTATAATCAGGAAAGGTATTGAGGTTTTAGCTTCACTTGTCCCCCTCAGATGCTCTCTGTTAGAAAGATGGAACCCAATATCGAGGTAAAAAGAAAAGCCACCCAATATTGCTGAAGAGTTTCAGGCTAGACATTCCACCTTCAAGCTGTGCTCTGCCTTCCCCTTGCTGCACGATCTTCGTCAACTGACAATCTCACTGAGTTTCAGGATGCTCATCTGAACATTTTTCATGCCTCAGTTACCAAGATATCTACAGAACAGTCTCTCCGTGGCCACAACAAGCTTTTGCCCCTGTGTCTGGAGGGATGGCAAGTATGTACCTTCTCAAGCCACCAAATGGTGTAGCTATACTTTGCTGTATTGAAGAGTATTCTGGGTCATGCCCAGGCCCAACAGAAGTGAGTTCTGTGATTGACTAACAACTATCTGCCATGAAGGAGTCATTTATTTGCCATCTCTGTCCCAGACTAAGAAAACACTTGTAGTAGTTCAGTTTCCCATTTTGTAAAGTGGTAGCTTTCTCCTTCAGAGGTCACGTGAGAATCAGTGGATAATGCTTTAAGACTTTGAAACAGAAATAGACTCACAGACATAGAAAACAAACTTATGGTTACCAAAGAGGAGAGAGGTGGGGGAGGGATAAATTAGGAGTCTGAGATTAACAGATACACATTACTATATATAAAATAGATAAACAACAAGGACCTACTGTATAGCCCTGGGAACTATATTTAATATCTTGTAATAACCTATAATGGCAAAGAATCTTAAAAAGAATATATATATATGAGGAATATATATAAAAAGAATATACATGTGTATATATATATATACACACATATATATATGTATATAAAATGGAATGCTAGTGAGATAGCTCTAGCCATGGCCATGACATTGTGCTTTGGGAAAGTGCTCACGTGTCAATAACACCATAGATACTTATAGGCCATCCTTTTAAAATAATCTCACACTGAATCTTCTCCTCCTCAGTCAGGACATCCTGCTGATGACAATATGACAAATGTTCTTCAACAATGAAGACTTCCGAACATACTAGGTTAAACAGGATAAGCCAGATAAATGTTTATATCTTGTTGAGTTTATTGGGCTCTGATTATTTTTCTCAAGTCATGACAAAAGATAAAAATAACGCTAGGTAACAGCTGGATGGATGGGTGGGCAGCCTCTGTCTCTCTGCTCTGTCTGCTCACCCTGTCATGAAAATGCTAGGTTGGAAACCCCACCCCAGCAGAGAAGGGTAGATAGAAAAAGTGAATTAAGGAGATGGGGTAGAAACAGAAGTACTAGATTCAAGGTGATGGTAGCAGCTTTAGAGTAGAGTTCCCATCCAAGGGGGACACACTTCAGTTCACATTGTAGATGGTGGTTCTCTGGGATGAAGTGAAGTTCCAGTGAAACCACTCCCTGATGAGGGATTACAGCATTGTCTTCACACAGGTCCTCCTTCAGCTCTTTCACTTCATCATTTATTTGTTCAGCTAAAGATTTTGATCATCTACTATGTGCCAGGAATTGGGCTCTTTGGGGATTAAAAAAAGTGACCTAGACTGCTCTCAGAGGGTTCATAGTTTAGAAAGGAAAAGGATACATTATAGAGCAGTAAATGCTCCAGGGAAGTTATGGAGGTCTGTCTGTTAAGGAATAAATCCTCAATGCTGAGATACTCACAAGGTATGTGTACGTATATCACAGACTAAGAGCTGAAACTAGAGATAAACAAATATTTATTATGAGCTGTGGTTTTCCATAGTTATTAGATCATTGGCTTTTCCAAAGAATTTTTATGACTCTGAAAACAAGTTTTAAAGATATCCTACCCAACATATCTGATCTAATTCTAGTCTCATTTGCTTTCTGACTCTTCAGATAAGCCTTAGCAATATTGCATTCACATTTAGCTAACTGAATATCATTTGCAGATATCCAGGTCTCTTTATGCCAGCAGTGCTCACAATAATGTCAGAGCTTCTTATTTGGGGTTATTTATATGTTTATCTGAGGCCCTTTTTCCTCCATAAACAGAGCTATTTGCTTTGCTGCCATTTCAGTGTTTCTGGGAAATTTTTTGTTTTATCTCCAGCTCTGTATCGATAGGTAGGCAAGTGCCTGCCCTGGAGTAAACCTTTCTCTATAGTCTCATATAGCTACTTAGCTCTGGAATCTTAAAGAACATTTATAACTCCTTTGCACCTGGTGGAATTTTTCAGGTAAATGAAAGGAATGATTTCTGCATCCTTATTTTGCTTCAGATCCATACTCTAGACCCAATTCATGGTTTAGCATCCTGCTTATCTGACTTTTTGTAAGAGCAAAGGTCAATACTGGAACTGATGAAGTTTTAATCCAAACTGGAAAACCTTTCCTAGAGGAAATCAGGAACTTTCTCCAGGCCTGTGAGATGGTGGTGTTAGCTCTGTGGAAATAACAGGTAGTGATGACTGTGAACCTGACTGCAAGCTACTGGTGGCAGGGATATATGCTACCATCTTGCACCCTCTGCACCTGGGCCCCAAGACTGGCATGTGGTATACATGCCACTATGTGCTGAACTGGCTATATTCTTCAATTATGTTTTAATATATTTCAGAGGGGTGAATAATAGTGGAGAGAATTTTAAAGCATTTGTTTTATTATTTCAGTTCAAAAGGCTTCGACTGTTTCCTTGCTTTACAGTTTCTATAGTAAAAAAAAAACCTAGTCCTTTAGTCTTTGAGCTTACATTTCTGGAGTCATAAAGTAAACCTAGTGCTTTTAGTAAGAATTTTATGCCTAAAGTATTTCTTTGAACCAGTATATAGAGGAAAAGATTTTAAAAACTTTCTTCTATGAGCGACTGATTAGTTCTCTATCACTGAATAACTTAATGACTTAAAACAACAAATCTTATCTCACAGATTCTATGGGTCAGGAATCCAGGCACAGCCCACCTGGTTGCTTCTAGCTCATTGTCCCTCACTAGACTGAAATCAAGCTGTGGGCTGAGACATTAGCCACCTCAAGGCTTGAGTGGGGGAGGGTCAGCTTCCAAGCTCACTCAAGGCATCTCAGATCCTGGTTGACTGTTGGCTGAAGACGTTGGTTCCTTACCACATGGGCCTCTCCATAAGGCAGCTCACAACATGGCATCTGGCTTCCCTCAGAGGAACCCTTAGAGAGAACGAGAAAGAGAATGAGACAGAAGGAGAGAATGACACAGGACAGAAGCCACAGTCTTTTTGGAAACCAATCTCAGAAGCAACATCTCCTTAGTTTTCTGCTTGTTAGAATCAAGTCACTAAGTCTAGCTCACCCTGAAGAGGAGGGAATTTACACAAGGGCAAGAATTCTGGGGAAGGGGGTTCAT
The DNA here is from genome assembly GCF_949752795.1 of Hyperoodon ampullatus. Classification (NCBI taxonomy): domain Eukaryota; kingdom Metazoa; phylum Chordata; class Mammalia; order Artiodactyla; family Ziphiidae; genus Hyperoodon; species Hyperoodon ampullatus. Next base: position 74,441,035 of record NC_136917.1, on the reverse strand, counting down.
TGGGAACCCATCATAAAGGCTGCCTACCACAGGTTAGATGTAGGTGTGTGTGAGTGTGTGTATATACATATACATATATATACACATATCTATACATATATACACATACACACATATGTGTGTATATATATGTATATACACACATACCTATATATGCCTACACACACACACACACACACACACACACACACACACACACAGACACAGGGGTTAAATTTAAATATCCTCCAAAACAAGATTCCACCTCTGATACAAGAAGATGATCCCTGTAGCTTCATCAGTCTGTTAGATGTCATCAAACACCTTCTTGATAGACAGGCTTTATGTTTTTAAGAGGACTTTCTGCTTTGAGATTTTTCTCAAGTTTGAAAATAAAATATTTACTTCTGTGTACTGAAGGAAACAGGCAATCAATAACTTTAGTTTTTGTTCCTGGGAAAGATGAAATGCGACCTTCATATTTGTTAGATAAACAAACAATCTGGGTTCATTTTCTCCAAGTCTAAACAGTGAGTTTTTCAAGTGAATAATTATAAAACCTTGCTGGGCAGTAAAGAAAACAAGCTGCTCTTAGGAAGTACTTAATATTAATAAATTATTAATAGTACTGGATGGAGAAGGCAGAATGAGTGTTGGGTTGGAATTTATTCAAATGCCTTCTCTCAACCAGATATCCCAAGTTTCAGTTCCCCTGAGTCTTAAGTTTTCCAGAATCAAGGAGAGGGCAATCGATGGTCATGAAATGGAATGATTTTCAAGGTTGCTACTGGATACAGGTGCCAAGCAGGGCTAAGGAGAAAGAACCAAGGAGGAGAAAACTGGCTCTTCCCGCTACACAGCTTCCCCACTCATTGACTGGTCCTTCCAATGCCTTGCGGTCCCAGCACACATGCGCTGGCTCCCAGACACTTCGGACTCCCGGCCTCACCCACACTCCAGTCTTGCCTGCCACTGCTCCAAAGTCCAAGTGCGCTCAAAGCCTGGTGCTCGCTGATCTTCCTGTTTAGAACACTCTTCCTGTGATATCCCAGGGCTCATCTCCTGTACTTCACTCAGGTCTCCTCCCAAATGCCATTTTCCCAGAGAAGACTTCCCTGTCATAAAGAAGAGAAGGGCTTCCCTGGTGGCGCAGTGGTTGAGAGTCCGCCTGCCGATGCAGGGGACACGGGTTCGTGCCCTGGTCTGGGAAGATCCCACATGCCGTGGAGTGGCTGGGCCCGTGAGCCATGGCCGCTGAGCCTGCACGTCTGGAGCCTGTGCTCCGCAACAGGAGAGGCCACAACAGTGAGAGGCCTGCGTACCACGAAAAAAAAAAAAAGAAGAAGAGAAGCTTGCCCTCTGTTAAAAACAGTGCCCCTGTCACTGTCTCAAAGTGCTTACTCTGCTTTGTCTTCACAGCACTTCCCTCCAGATAGAGTATATCTTACAAGTTTAGCATCTGTCTTTCCCAACTAGACTGTGGGCTCTCTGAGAGCTGGGAGCTCTTTCATTCGATACTGAATCTCCAGAAAGTGGATCAGTGCCTGGCACATAGTAGGTGTGTGATTGATTTTTGTTAAATAAGTGAGTGCTTTAATTGCTTATTCTGTGCCAGACACAGTGACCAGCAGTTTCCATACAATATCTTCTATAACCCTCACAAGGGTTGGCAGGAGAGATCTGGTTATCATTACCCCTATTTTAGGGTTGAAGAACTAAAGGAAGTTAACAAATTATCTAACGCTGCCTGGCAAGTAAATGACTCATGGGGATGTTCCTGTCTCAGTCTGTGCCCTTAACCAACTGACCTCTTTGAATGAAATGATTATACAAATTCAGTCAGCCTTGAGGTAGTTCCAGAAACTCCTGTCCAAATGTATATATCAGTAGGACTTTGCCTGGTCCCCATTGGTGAAAATGCCACCTAAATAAGATAGAAAACCACATCCAGGCCAGTACTGGCAGATCCTGTCAGGCCTGTAATTGAGTTCCTCTTCTCTCTGGAGCCCTAACTTCTCTCCTTTTCAGGAAGAGAGCTATCAAGGAAAAGTTTTGGTGAATTTTCTCTAATTTGAAAGTAAAGGGGAGAAAAGAAAACTCTCTTGGTAATTGCAAGAGGATTGATGGGAAAAATATTTTAAATGACAGGCTTGTTTCTGATGCCAGGAGAAGGCTGATGATTCCAGCATTACCAAGGGCAGGTGATTGGCACAGGGGGTGAAATGCTGGGCAATCAGATTCTCGTGCCAAAAAGCCTGCCAATGCCTAATCTGTGGAAGCAAGTTAGGAGATGAGAGAGCTTATAATGGTCCTGAGAACATAATGGCTTAGTTTTGTTTTTTGTTCTAGCAACTCTTTATTACTTGCTGTCTGAGTGGCAGGTACCATGCAGTGCACATTACATGTGATGTCTCCGTAAACCCTCAGTGAGGGCAGGGATTTGACTATCAATGTGTTCATCATATAGAAACACCAACATTTGCTCATGATACTAGACACTGAATATGTAGTGGTCATTGAACCCTGTCTATTTGACCTCTGGAGTTAGATGCCAAGAGCTGCTGGGTTTCTCCCCTAGAGAATACATCTGGTTACCATGGTATATGTAGAAACACAAAGCTTAGGTGGGGTCAGATGTGGTGTCAAGAGCTCCGATTGACTCCAGCAGAGCTGAGATGAGGGGGACTCACACCGGAAAGATCTCTGTGTATGTGCTTATACCCCTTTCACCCTCCCACTCACTAGCACCCCCAAAGCATATGGCCTGGGCTACAGTACTCACAGAGGTAGTGATTCTCAGTAAGGGGAAGCCTGGGGAAGAACATGCTAGAACCCCGTAAGTCTGGGTCCACCCCTGTCTTACCCTGGGTAGCGTCACAAGGTTTTCAAAGACCAAGGATGACTTTCTAATAAAATGTAAATGAGAGACATAAGGACACAAGGGTACCCTTTTCTTTCTTTTTTTTAAATAAAGGAGGAGGAGGTGGGTAATCAAACTCTGCTGATATAGAAAGTCTAATGGTAAAGAAACCTTTAGCAACTGCCATGCGGCCACTTTCAGTTCTTTTTGAGGCCAGCAGAGAGCGCTGTTGTCATGCACATGTGATGATTCATGTCCAACCTATCTAAGCTTCAAGTTTAGTCTTCCTAGAAAAAGATTTGATACAGTGAGGACAGTTTAGGTTAACGGAAAAAGCACTAGACTCAGAATCAGGAGATTTAAGTTTCCACCCCACCCTGCCCCTTGGCAAGTCACTCTCTGTGAATCCGTTTGGGATCTATCAAATGAGGGATGGGCTAGACTAGTACATTTCCATTTCTGAGTACTGCCAGCCTTCCAGACCCCTGCTAGACCTTTCCATCAGCAGGGGTTCAAATCCTGCCTCTGTAGCACATTTAGTATCTGGATGATTTGGGACAAGTTACTTAATCTCCTTAAACCTCAGTTTCCTTACCTACAAATTAGGGATAACAAGTCATCATGGGATTATTCTGAGGATTAAATTAAGTAAATGTGTGTAAAGCACTTAGCACAGCATCTGACACATACCTGTCAATAAATGGCAGCTATCATGATTTACTAATTTCATTTCATCTTCACAGCAGTCCTGCCAGGTACTTAGTACATTTTCTTTTAATATATCAGTAAGGAAACTGAGGCTCAGAGAGGTTCAGAATGTAACTATGTTGACCCAGCTGAAAAGTAGCGTCCCCTGGATCTAAATCCAGCTATGCTCTTTCTACTACACTATGCCAAGCATTCTCAGATATTACATGCTGTATTTCTGCTGTTCCATCTTTTGGAGTATAAGTCAACGGTGAAAATAGCCTAGATGGAAGCAGAGACTGACTGGCATTCGCAAGATGTCCAAAGCTGAGCAAGCCTCGCCACCCGCCAGGATCAGACAAGCTTATGATGGAAGGATTGGGGTTGGTGCTGAAACTTGCGATTTGTTATCAGCCGCTGTAAACTGAGCTCTTAGCAGCTTTTTCTTGTTTTGGCCCACTTCCTTTCACCCTTACAAGTCTGTGTTGAAACTAACTCTCAAAGAGGATATAAGCCACCTTTTTCCTAAAGATCTCTGAAGGAGCTGGGTTAACTCGAGGACTATTGGATAAAGTCTGACAAAATGCCATTCAGGAAGTTTCTGCTCCACCAGTGGACTTGCCATTGGCTCATCACCCACTGAGGTAGATGGAACCTCCCACAAGGGCAGGACCTCCCCACTGTTGGATGGAGTCGTGCCTGACACCCTACCTCAGGAACAATAAAGGCCACCCTTTATGTCTGCTGCCAAGTTCCAACCTCCGTGTTCAGCACCCAACACATATTGTTTTAAATTCTCCCAACAACCAACCCTGCAATGTTTATATTTTCACCCCTGTTTGACAGTTGAGGAAACAGAAGTTGGGAAAAGTGGTGAGCCCCGTAAGTAAGCGACTGAATTGGAGATTTGAACTCTAGATGCTGGACTCCATAATTTACTGCACTTCCAACCCTCAGTTTCACTTCCTGACTTGACCTTGGAGGTGAAGTCTATTCTGCACCTCCAGCTGCCCTATTCCTTTGGACGGTCATTGGGTTGTATTTGGTTCCATTTGATTTGGGTTTTGTAATCAGCATACATTCTCACCCCCCATCCTTATGCTTTATGCTGAAAAGAAGCCTGGGACACATTTCTTTAGATTCCCTTGCTGGGAATCTAACAGAGTCCTGGATAACAATTGCACTCTGGAGGCAGTGAGATGCATTCACTGGATTTAGAAAGTGGACGTTATTCTTCTGCCCCCTGTGGGGGCAAAAGAGGTATGGGCTGCACAGAGAAGAATTTTTGCAGTAGCATCCATGCCCCCTTACCAATCACCATCTCTATGCTGAGGTGGATCAGCGAGGTTGCTAACTGTTTTCTGCAGATCCTTGTTCTCTGGGTTGTGGCAACAGCTCTCTGACTCTGGGCCACAGCTATGGCAGTAAACCTGGAAGATAGGAGCAGATGCCTAGCCTTTCCAATAATTTCATAAGAACCTAAATCTCTGCTTGAAATATTAATACTTTATATCTCATTTCCAGTCTTTACCCTGACCAGTATTATTCTTAGCTTCTTCTGCATACTTCTTTTCTTCTCCCTAAATATAAGTATACTCTTAGATTACAGATCCACCCTTCTTGTCTTCTTACTTAAGACACTTCCTAAGAGAGCACTTATATCTATGGTTTCAGTTATAATCTATATGCTGCTCATGCCCATTTCAGCATTTCCAGCCAGACCTGAACTGTGAGCTCCAGCACACACAGCCAGATCTGTACTGGACATGTTCACGTGAATATCTCCCATGCATCTTGTTCCAGGTACTATCGTTTTATAGCAAACCAGCCTAAAATGTAGTGGTGTAAAACAACCGTTTTACTACGCTCATAGATTTTTGTGGGTCAGGATTTCAAAGGGGACACCATAGGGATAGCTGATCTGTAATGAACAATGTCAGAGACCTCAACTGGGAAGATTCAAGGTTGGGACAACTTGACAATTTGGACCTGGAATCATCTGGATACACTTTCACTCACATGTTTACTGGTTGATGTTCCGGTTGGCTAGGACCTCAGCTGGGCTGCTGTCTAGATGACCTGCACAGCGGCTCTCCATGTGGTCTCTCTAGCTGGTGCCAGTGTGGACTTCCTTACAATATGGCAGCTGGGTTCTGAGAATAAGCATCCCAAGAGAGCAAGGTAAAAATGCATGAAATTTTTATGATGTAGCCTTAGAAGTCACATGGCGTCAATTCCATCATATTCTGTTGTTCATGGCAGTCACAAAGGCCCACGCTATTTAGGGGGAAGGAACATAGACCCCCATATCTCAGTGATGAATGTATCAAAGTCACATTGTTCTAAGAGCATGTGGTAGGTGAGATAAGTTTGGGACCATCTCTGGAAATATGATCTACCACACAACAGAAACACAGTATGTTCAAAACGAAAATCACTGTCTTTCCTGCTCTCCAAACCTACCTTGTCTTAATTCTTTACCTTAGCAGATAACACTACTATCCCTCAGTTGCTTAAGCCAGAAACTTGGGAGTCAATCCAGAATCCTACCTTACCCATCACACAAATCCCTCATCTAAGCCCACTAAATTTCTTACCCAGTTCTTCCAATTTTGCCTTCTCATTATGTCTGGAATCCATTTCCTCCTTTTATCCCCATAGCCTCAGTTCGGGACATCAGATTAGGCCCCGTCTCTCTCCTTGTTCGACTTCCTGCTCTTCACCAACCCCCAACCTCAAACCCATGCCCTGAGCTGCTCTCAGGGTCTTTCTCTAAAATTCCGATCTGAGCAAGATACTCTTCTGCTGAAAACCCTTCACTGGCTCCTCAAGTTCCCACATTTGCTGTGCCAGCCCTCTACATGGGCTGCTTCTCCACCTCCACTCTTAACATTGATCACCCCGGCAGACCCACCTTCACTCTCAAACTACATCAACCCATTTCCAGTTCCCCAAGCTCCCTGCAGACTCTTCCACACTGCCGGGCCCTTCTGCGCGCTGCTCCTTTCTCTCTCCCTTGTCTGTCCACCTCCTCTCTGTCCTACACGACTCAGCTAAGCAATTCCCTCCCCCAGGAAGCCTTCCCAGTGTCTCTTCCCCCAGCCTGAGTAGGGGCCCTTCATTTGAGTTTTTGCTCACTTCTTCTTATATTTGGCCAAACCATTAGTTTGCTTTGATTTTAGCTACCTTCCAATTCTGATCGCTCCGAGGAAATTACGTTATACAGAACTTTAAAGCTGGAAGGAACCTCAACAATCATGTAATCTGCTCCTCTTCTAAAGCGAGCATCTCATAGTCTGTATCCTTAGCACCTCAGGGCCTGGTATATAGTAGGTGTACAGAATGCTGTTTAATTAAATAAATGTCCAGACTTTTCCAGCCAAATCTGGATGTCATGGTTTTAGAAACCATAACGGTTGTCAACCTGGTGGGAATCCAGAAGTAGGCAGGTTGAGAACTTTCTCTTTGGACCCCTGAGAAGACATACCCCTCTCCACCAGTGTTAAAGGAGAGAAGCAGATTTTTTGGCTTTTAAAAGATCTTCAGTTTTCCCTTACTGATTTCTCCAATGAAATCGTAATTCGTGAAAAACTCAGCCATTTTATTTCTTCCTTCTTTCCAGTTTTGTCTTATTTTATGTCTTCTGCCTAAAATGAGAAGAAAAAAAACAAATCCCAGGCTTCACAGTATCAACTGCAAGCATCCAAACTAAATAAGATTTTATCTTCTCTCTTCTCTCCTTGTGCATATTTAATTTCTTCTTATAATGTTGCTGAAGGCAGTATTTTATATGGTCCGAGAAAACCATAGCATTTCTTCAAGGTAAATGTAGATGTTTTCATATTTTATGAACTAGCCATCTATATCTCTGATAAAACTTTCATAAGCTTTAAAACTCCATAAGTAGCTCTTTAATCTAAAAGTGTTCCTGGCAAAATCAAGGTGTTTTAATAGTAAAGTGATGTTTTTGCTCTCCAGAATGAAGAAGAGACTAAATGTAAAAAATAGAAGGGAAAAGGTGGTAGCATGGAAGCTGCCATTTCCTTTCCTCTTCTACAGGGAAAAAAAATGAAAGTAAAAATCATCTCTGTTGTGACCACCAGCATTTATCAGATTTGCCTGCTGTCACTACAATGATGTATAGGGTTTTAAAGAGGAGAATCCCCTGAAACTGCTTAGACCACTTTCTCCAGTAGGATGAAGTAAGGGCTGACATCTTTGCCTATGCTGAGTTCCAACTATACTTTAAATATAATATGTAGAAAAATATTTAATTCTTGTGAGAAGGGAAGGAAAAGGCAAGAAGTGTAATAGTAGCTTTTTAAAAATTATAATAACTTAACCTTTGTAATAAAAAATAACACTAACTCACTGTAGAAATTTTAGAAAATATTAATGACAACAAACAAGAAAAATCTCCCATAATCCCACCACTCAGAGATAATTATTGTGAACATTTTAGTGCATATTCTATCAGTTTCTCTCTCTCTTCCCCCTTATCTCTCCTTCTCTCTCTATCCCCGTAATGTGTGTGTGTATGTGCAGATGTGTGTATAAACATGGATACAAATACATGTGTTAACAAAATAAGATTGTACCCTATATATTGTTTTATAACCTGAGCTTTAACCAATTTTTGGTAAACATTTTTCTATAATTATATTTAATGAAAGCATAGTATTGCGAAAGGTAGAGAATCTAGCCAATTCTGTCTTGTTGTACACCAATGGCATTATAATGACAGAATTTTCAGCATCAGTGACTGGCTTAGAAGGAAGCTACTTTGGGTGGAGTTGGGAGGAAATGAGCAGCTCAGTGGTATAGAAATCTAGTCATTTCTACCCAGCATGGACTCCCCTAGCAGGTACTCCTTTGTCAGAGCTCCCTGTTGTGCTGGCAGAGACTTGGTCAGGTCGGCGTCACTGTCGGATGGTTACCCATCGAACCCTGCTTTCTCCCTTTTCCTTTCACAGATCTTACTGTGTGATAACCTTTGCCCTCCTAACTCTGCCTCAGCATCTGCTTGCTTGAGAACCACTGAGGCATTTCCTCTTTGGGTTCCAAGAGAGTTCATGTTCTCATTTGGCTTAAGAGTAGGATTGCCAAATAAAATAGAGGACACCCAGTTAAATGTGAATTTCAGATAAACAACAAATAATTGTTTAAGTATAAGTATGTCATGCAACATTTGGAACATACTTATGCTAACATAAATCATTCCTTGTTTATCTGAAATTCACATTTAACTGAAAACCCGAACTTTTTAAAAATTTGCTAAATCTAGAAAATTCCCCCTGGGGTCATCTTTGTGCCTAACTTGCTTCTTCAAGTAGATCATAAGATTCTTGTGAATATGAACCCCAGGTCTTAGAATTCTTTGTTTCCCCAGAGGCTCCTCAGGGAGCAGTGCTTTCTAACTGAGGGGTCCTTAAACAGTTCCAGCAGGCCCACAAACCTCCAAGAAAATGAAAGCAACATTTTGTGTCACATAGACAAAAATTCACATGTACCATTGTTTATGACCATCTCAGTACTCCTTGGTTGCCACAAAACGCTGTGAAGCCTCCTCAGAAAAAAGTATTGCTCTTCTCATTTTACAGGTTAAAATTAAATGGAAGTTATGCATAAGGTCATATAAAAGATCATAAATGGAAGTTATGCATAAGATCATTTAAGCCACATTCTTAGACATTGTAATCCTGCAGTCCTTTCTACAGGAAGCACGTAACATAATTTTCTCAATTGAGAGATGCCTGTAAGTTAGGTGTAGAGACAAGCCTGTTGTGAAAAGGAAATGACAGAAAATAGTGTTCCTTTGTGTGATAAACCCCCATGGGCACTTCTAAACTGAGTGAAGAAAAATGGTGAGTGTTATGGACTAATTGTGTCCCTTCCAAATTCATATGTTGAAGCCCTAAGCCCTCACTGTGATGGTATTAGGAGGTGGGCCCTTGGGAGGTAATTAGTTTTGGATGAGGACATGAGGGTGGGGGCCCCATGATGGGATTAGTGCTTTCATTAGAAGAGGAAGAGACCCCAAAGTGCATGTGCTCTCTCTCCCTCTCTCTCTACCATATGAGGATAGGAGAAGGTGGCGGTCTGCAAGCCAGGAAAAAGGTCCTCGCCAAGAACTGAATCTGCCCGCACCTTGATCTTGGATGACCCAGGTTCTAGGACTATGAGAAAAAAAAGTTTGTTATTCAAGTCACGCAGTCTATTTTGTTGTAGCAGCCGAAGCTGCTAAGACAGTGAGTTTCTGATTATCTCTGGGTCTTGACCATCACAGCATTGTAACATGAGACCTCTGTGGGGAATAAAATAAAGATTAAATAAGTTTAGGGTAAGGTTCTTTTAAGTCTAGCCATGTGCAAGAAGTTCACTTGCAATCCAGCTCTGTCTCAGCATCACTGGGGTTTCTTCCAGTTACACTACATTTTCTAGATGATGATAACAAGTTGGGGAAAGAAGTCCTGCTGGCCTGTCCTGCCAGAGTTTCTGTCCTGCACTCTAGGACTTGTCCTGGTCTGGTCCATGCAGACTGTCTCTGTTGTCAGCATTACTGCAGAAAAAGAGAATGTCCTCCTTGCTTATAAACACAAATTGCCCTATTAAAAAATAACTCCAATAGACAAAAGCATGAATTCATAAAACATAAAGTGGGAGATGACTATTCACATTACAAAAGGATTCATTGTTTACATCACTCCCTTACGAAAAGTCTTCCAAATGCCCCTTGCTCTTGATACAAAACTCCTTTATCTGGCATTAAGACCTTTGCAATCAGAGTTTTCTCCAGGACTCCCATCTCCCAGTGGCCAGTATCCTGTATTCAAATTGCCATCCATTACTAGTTTCTTTCTTTAGAAATACCACAAACATTTTTGTCTTTGTTCATGCTGCTTTCTATGTCTTCTCCCCCTTTCTTTGCTCCAGTGGCAACAATCCCACTCACCCTTTAAATACAGCTTGGTGTATATGTGTAGTAAGGAATTTAGCCTTGTCCAAAGAGAAAGTCTGAAAGCCTCAGCTTCTCAGAGATAATCTCTGGGCCCTAGTAAGTGTCATGCTTGGTAGGAGCACCTTTGTTTGCCTGGGGCTTTTAGATCAGGCCACATAGTCTAAGGTTATGATTTAGGGTGGACGTTGGCCATACCAGATAGTATTTAGAGTGGGGACTGATCAGAAAGACCAACAATAGAAGGTAGAGTGGAGCTTTTGAGTAAAGTGGTATCAGTTGCCTTGGAAACTGAGATCAACCATGTGAGCAACTGACCAATCAGTCAATCAAGCCTACATGATGGAGCCTTAATAAAAACTCTGCCAAGACAGTAGTCCACGCCACACATCAATATTATCGCACACCAACTCCGAGAGAGTGAGGCTGTCTACAACTCAGCAGGGAAAGAAAAATGGAATGTCATGTTTGGTACTTCTCCAAACTCTTCCCTAGTGCTTCCTCCCTTGGCTGATTTTAATCTGTGCCTTTTCTCTGTAATAAACTATAACCATGAGTACAACAGCTCTCAGGAGTTCTGTGAGTCCTTCTGGAGAATTATCAAAACTCAGTGGTGTGGGGAACTCCCTGAACTTACAGTTGTGTCAGAAGTGAGGTCTTGTGTAGATGGTGCTCCCTCTAACTTCATTATTGACTAGCTCCAACAGAGTGGGCTCCTCCAAGCCCTGCCTCACAGGTTCCATATTTTTTCATACCATATAATAACACTTAATACATTAAATCAGGATTCATGCCTGATTCATGCCTGATCCATGCCTGATCCCATGGCTGCTATAACAAATTACCATACATTTAGTTACCTAAAGAAACACACTTATTATCTTATAGTTTTGGAGGTCAGAATTCCGATATAAGTTTCATCAGGCTAAAATCAAGATGTCAGCTAGGCTGTGTTTCTTCCAGAGGCTATTGAAGACAGTCTGTTACTTGGCCTTTTCCTGCTTCTCAAGGCTACCTACATTCCTTAGCTTGTGGCCCCTTCTTTCATTTTCAAAGCCAGCAGCATAGCATCTTCCTGTTTCTCTTCTCTTCTCACAGTCCTGCCACCCTCCTATAAGGACTCTTGTGATTTGGGGAGACCTACACAGATGATCCAGGATAGACTTCCTATGTCGAGATTCTTAACTTAATCACATCTGCAATGTCCTTTTGCCATGTAAAGTAACATATTCACAGGTTTGGGGAATTAGAACATGAATGTCTTGGGGGGGTATTATTTTGCCTACAATGACACTTGATTTGTTTTATCAAAAATTCCTCTCAAGATTTATTTAACTATCATAAGCCTCCTATTTGTATTGATTTTTGTTATTAATGCAAGAATTATAATGATTTACTGCAGAATTATAGCTGAGATCCTTTACTGTATTGATAATGGCAGATATATTTATTGGTGATAATAATAATAACTGTAGGGTCACTGTGAAGATCAGCTGAAACAATTCATGTAAACCACTGAAAACAGTGCCTGGTGCATAGAAACTATACAAATAACATCATTTCATTGCTACTATTATTGCTATTATTGTTATTATTACTATTATGTATATATCTGATATGTGATGATGGGGCAAACTATAGTAAAGGTCAAAATGTCTTTCTGAAAGAGAAGAAATATCAGCTGTTTATTATAGATTTTCAGAGGATATAAGAAGTTATAAGGGACGATGAGAAGGGAAGAATGACAGTAAGTTGGAAGCATTTTATTCAGTTAAGAATCTCACCTTTGAGTATTTGTCCATATCTAATGTATATGGATTATTCAGAGCAGTTTGGAACCAACACTGAAGGAAAACAGAAGGTGAAGGGACAGAGAATAAGTTACTCGGGTCCTTAGTGAAAGGAGGAGCATGTCCTGCTGGGTGGTCGGGAACACATGCAATTCTCACAGAGCTTCTCATAGGCTCACCCAGGACCACCAGTTACTGTGGACCTCACTGCCTGTTCACAGTCCAGGGGCAGAGTAAGTAAGGATAATGATGTGAAAGTAAACACAACACGCTGGTAATTACTTCTAGGTGCTGCCCTTTGATAATATATAATAAAATCGGACTTTAAATGTCTATCTTTATAATGCAGCTGTGATATGTTTGTTCTGGTATTACTTTTTTGTCTGTCTCAAATTTTTTTTTAAAAAGGGTATTTCATTGGAAAACAGTACATTTTTTATTTTAAGTGGAGTAGAAAAAAATTGATTTTTTTTCTAAGCCCTAATTGCAAACATGTCAAATAACGTGTCACATTTAAAGGCTGTCATGGGAGCACAACAGTGTAATTGTATATGGACAGTGGTATCTAATTTAGCTGGGTTAGTATGATTTACTAGGATGTTTTGCTACTGGTTGCATTATTTAGATCTTTGATAATCTCTTTCTTTTCTCTAGTAATCTAAATCTAAAAATGGTTTGCTTTTGTTTTTTTTTTTCATCAGAAGGTCTTTTTGTCAATCAAATTATCAGGATGCAACAGGAACTAAGCCTAAAAAAAGGAGGTGAAGAAAGGGAAACCCAAAAATGTTAAGAGTTTACAAAGCAAGAACTGGTGTTCTGGGTGCAGAATAAATGGGCTAGTCGGAGCTTTAAAGGGTTTGTTTGCATGTGTTTTATGGAATTCTGTGATTGTAGGAAAAAGTCATGGCCAATTATTTTCCCTCACAAAACCCTTTTCTCTCCCAATATTTCTTAATATAATATAAATTCAGGTCAAACACTAATTTTCCAAACTTATATTGGGTTGTGACCTTTTCAACACAATTTGTTTTCAATGAGAATTGAGAGTAAGCTATTTCCAAGTCACTTCTCTATAGTACACTAGATAAGTTTAAACATCTTTGAACTTGATTAGTGTGAATGTGCCACTGTGTTTATGGGCCTACTGCCCTGTTAGGAGTCCTCTGGTCTCATGAAATACAAGTACCTTTGCCATAGTTGAGATGCTCATAAAATTCAATCATACTTACATCTGTGGCTTGGGACTCTTCACATGAGGCCATCCACATCCCCTTTTCTCAATTCCAGGCTTCAAGCCACATGCAGGGTAGGTGTGAACCTCAATATCAACTGTCTCAGGAAAAAACAACAGCTTAGTCAAAGGCAGCTGGTACTTCATGGAAAACTCTGGAAAAACATCTCATAAATCATTGGATTATGATACATACTATAGCTACTATGACTCCTTCTTCCTTCTTAATTTGTGGTGGCCTTTTTATCTAGAAATTGTCATGTTGTCCACAAATGTTTTCTCGTGAGTGTTTCATAAACTGGAAGCTAGCTCTTATGGTAGCTAGGTTGTTATACCTGCAAAACCTGAAAAGGTGTTGATTTTTTTTCTGAGAGAGGAAAAGTGGTTTCTGAAAGGAAATCCTGAGAAAATTGGGTAATATGATTCTGGACATCATGTAGCTCTCATCCTCTTTGATGAGACACTCTCTTTGGAAAATAGAGGGGGATTCCGGTTCTATACCACTAGGGAGGCTATCGATAGGTACCACATGATGATAAACAGCTTTTGAAAAGGAGAAAAAGTACAATAGTTGAACTACAGTTAATTGAAAAAGTGGATTAAAGTACTGACCAAGTTGGAAACACTTATGCATATCTTCATTAAATAAATTTTTAACTTAAGACATAGAAATATGCATTCATTTGCCAATCTTTTCATTTAATGACATTCCTTTGAGTGTGCAAGTACTAACTGTAATTCTTTGTTGACTTTATTTCACAAACCAGAATGCATGATCTGTGATATCTATTTCCAGTTTCTTTAAAATGCAGTGAGAGCTTTAAGAACTTGTGATATAATCTTAGTGCTAGACCTATCTAGATTTTTAGGAAACATTTGCCAATATTTCATAATTATCTTGTCTGTACTATATTTGAGGGCAATTTTTCAGAACAACTTCGTGTGCCAATACTGCAAGATTTTGACTACTCTTTCATTCAGATCCTTACTCAGTGTTGTTATGCAACAACTTTGGGAGATGAGATAACATCTCCCCCTGGACAAAGAGTAGGCTTGCTTAGTGCTTACTATAATACAGATAGATTCCCCAACTCCAATGTTCCTCCACTGCAGTGCAAGCCAACTGCATGTATAGTATCCACTGGGCCTATCACATTGCCCTCGTGAGACTTGGAAACAAGGGGAACTAATACAAATATGCTGATGCTCCTGTTGCTTGCTATGCCATGAGTAATAGAGTCCTTTGTCTCTGACCCAAGAGTCTTGTGTCCTCTGCCAGCAACCATGAAACAATAACAGGTTAATTCACAGCTTCTAAGTAGAGCAGAAATCAAATCTCAAACCCAGCAACTCTCAGTTAGATTACAGCTCAACTGGTAGTTCTGGAAATGCACAAAGATATTGAAACATAATATGTCAACTCCATGCCCTGAAAGTGCAATGGACTTCAATCAGAATGTTTTCGGTGGAAAGAAGACATGGTTATTCTGGTTAAGTTGGTTATGTACAAGTCAATTAAGACAGCAACTACCATGTGAATAAAGGACAATATTCATCTAGTTTTAATAAAAGTAAATGAGTTATAGCTGGTTACACAATACAAATAATAAACGTCATGAAAAGGAGCAATAACTGAATAATTGATACATAAAGTAAAAGTTAATGATATAAAAGAAAATTGGATATTCTCTTCTATCCTTAGTTACCTAATAATAGATGATTCTTTATATTTTCTAGGACAACTAGGCAGCCATACAGTATGATTTTTAGGACTGTTAAGAATCCAGCCATGCCACCGTCATTTGCTTGGTCAAGTCTCAATTTGATTCCTACTAGATATCTCACACACACACACACACACACACACACACACACACACACACACACACACACACATTTTGACACGGTAAATGCAGGAGTTAACCACCAGTAACATTCCTTCCATTTAAAATCCCCAGTTTTCCATTGAATAAAATCAAATTAAACTGTGAAGAAAATTAAAGGGATTTTTTTTCTTCTTCCCAACTACTTACAACATTTTATGAATATAAAAAAATGTTCTCCTATTAAAAGTATCTATCAGGACTTCCCTGGTGGTGCAGTGGTTAAAAATCCGCCTGCCAATGCAGGGGACATGGGTTTGAGCCCTGGTCCGGGAAGATCCCACATGCTATGGAGCAACTAAGCCCGTGCACCACAGCTACTGAACCTGTTCTCTAAAGCCTGCAAGCCACAACTACTGAGTCCATGCTCCCAGAGCCTGTGCTCTGCAAAAGAGAAGCCACCGCAATGAGAAGCCGGCACACCGCAACGAAGAGTAGCCCCCACTCACCGCAACTAGAGAAAGTCTGCGTACAGCAACGAAGACCCAACGCGGACAAATAAACAAATAAATAAATAAATAATAAAATAAAAGTGTCTATCACTTCTGGATGCCATCAACACTATTCACCATGAAACTCTACACATTTAATTTGATTTGTATAATATCAAAATTATAAATTTTAGGTACTAATTACAAATGTTTTACATACAAATTGTAGAAAATGAAGACTATCCAGAACAATTCAAAGAAGGAAATTAAAATCACCAATGATGTCCACCAAATAGAATGGTCACTGCAACTTTGTTAGATATTTTAGTTGTTTCCAGTTATTTGCTATTGTTTAAAAAGTTGCATATTAAGGTAGCAGTATAACAGATAAACCCCTTAATTCTCAACAGATTTCACACAATAGTGCTTATTTATTGCTCACATAGATTGCAAACCAGTGTTTCTTCTACCGAATAGCTTTCCTTCAAATGGTGATTCAGGAATAAAATATCCTTAGATGTTATGGCTCCACCATCTTTAACATGTGACTTCCAAAGTCACCATGGAAAAGAAAAGAGCATAAAAAATTACCAGTGAGACTGGAAGTGACACACATCACACATCACTTCTGCTCACATTCCATTGGATAGAACTTAATCAAACGTCCACCTCTAACTACAAAGGAAGCTGGGAAATATGTGTTAGCTGTGTGCCCTGGAAGATGAGGAAAGGGGTTTGGTGATTAGTTAATAGTTCCTGCTCTATGGTAATTGTAGATAATCCTTGTGGGTAGATCTTCTCACATTCATGATTATTTCTTTAAGAGAAATTTCCAGAAATAGAGAATAATTTTATTTTTTTCTAAGTATTTTGAACACATGTCTTCTAGATGTCTAGACAAAAGACTTCTAACTTTTCATCACAGCTCTAAGAGATACAAAGGTTGAATATGTTAGTATTCCTATCAGGAACCTTGGTTTACTTGAACTTGTTGGAAAAAATCATGAATTCGTAGACTGTCTGCCCTGTGATCATTTCCCTAATGATATGACATTCATAAAAAGCTAGACTTCTTTATATGAATGTGTGTGCATACTTATATATGTATATGCCAGAGCATAACTAAATATAATATGCAAATAAATATGCTTTACTTATTTTTAGAAACCTATTCATGTTTCTACACAACAAAAAAAATTTACAAAATTTTTGATGTTAGAAAATCATTTTCTTAAGCATACGTTTCTTCTGAAAATCATCCAAATTTTAATCTGTCTAGGATAACTTAAAAATGCAAATAATATATTTTTGAATTTTGAAATTTCTCATTCATACAGACCAAAAGTTAGTTCCCAATTTTTTTATTTACTACTTATTTCTCTACCATTCATAATGAACAAAAATAACCAATAAGTAAGGAAAATTCTAATGAGAGTGAATGTAATTCCCTGTAATCTAAAATATAATGATGTTAGCCGTACTTAATACATATTTGCTTGCTTGTTTCCTCTACCATACCATGGAATTAATTCACTCCACATGGAATTTACCACTTCCTAAGGGTGATCTGCATTGGTTCCCCTATATTTTCTCAATTGTTCTCAAATTTGATTATTGTATTTTCCTTCTTTTTGACAATTTTTCTTCTTGCTTCTCTTTGAATGATTGTGTGTTTATGAAAATTGTTTATTAAATGGGTATTTTTCACACAGTTTACCACATGCTTTTCTTATTTATACTCAGTGCTAACCATGGCATTAACTTCCCTTCTGTACTTCCTCTTTAAAGGGGTGGTTAACAACAATAATCCTGCCTCGAAATAGAAAATATGGGTCAGAGACTTGAACCAAATGACATATCGATTCAGGTTGGAGAATATTTTGATGTTTTAGTTTTGTTACAGTTCAGTTGTTTTAGAAAATATGTAGGTTTGGATTTAGTTCAGACTGGTTCACTGGGTTTTTTTGTTTTTAATGGATTTGATTTATAGTTCTGTAAAAAGTTTAATATTGGGTTTAGGTCAGAGAGGACACATTCAGCAAAATAGTTGTTTGTTTCCAATTTTGGTTGATGGGTCATTACAAGGCCTTGGTGTTGTAACTGTTTCCAGAGCCACAGCATGAAGTTTGCACCTCACTGTGGCGTCTTCCTCCATGAGGACAATAGATGCCATTCACTCCCAGCAGAACTGTGACCACTCATAGGAGACCTGATGATATACACCCTGTGTGAGACATGGGTATAACAAAGAGTTGCATGTTGGGGGGATTATTTGAGTTTTAAACTATGACAGCATTTTCTTTTTATTTTTCTACATATGAATAAGAGGGTTTCTATAATCTTATATTTTATATCTTTACAAGCTAAGTTTTAAGCTGATTTCTTCTCTTTGGTTTATTTAGTCATGCTATTTAGTGAGCCTTGCTGTCAGAATTATCATAGATTTTTAGATTTTTAGACTCAACTGAAAGGCTGGAGCTCTAAATGATTCCATATTTTCTTTCTTATTTTAGGGGCTAAATGTGGTGAAGGATGATCAAGTTATTGAGTATAGTTGTAATACTTTTCCAGCCTGGGAATGTTTTGTTACCAAACTACACTTAAAAATATTGGTGGGGTTGTCACTGGGTATAACAATACTTAAGGTGAGGAAAGAGGGCAAAATCCTCTCACTAGAAAAACTCTTTAAAGG
Source organism: Hyperoodon ampullatus (assembly GCF_949752795.1). Classification (NCBI taxonomy): domain Eukaryota; kingdom Metazoa; phylum Chordata; class Mammalia; order Artiodactyla; family Ziphiidae; genus Hyperoodon; species Hyperoodon ampullatus. Next base: position 74,422,527 of record NC_136917.1, on the reverse strand, counting down.
CTGGATAAATAGTAAGGAGAGTGTTTAATACAACTAATTTATAGATAAATGTGGTGCCAAGCTAGAGTACATTAACAAGGTAAGGCTTCAGGGTCTCTAGGTAAGATAATATATTGCTTTCATTAAAAAGCAATCTGCATGGATGATATCCACCACCACTGGAAAGTCTGCAGCTGTCACCTTTATCAGGGGAACAAGAGCAAGCCACTACATTTTAATCACTGGAGTTTGTCAGGAACAAAAAACAGCCAGCTTCCCACAAATCAACAGACATGTATCCTGATAAGGGAAGTGCCCTGGAAAAGGACAGCTACATACCACATGATACCACCTATTCTAGGGTGATCAAAGCCCAGTATTTGTTGAAGATAAATCTACTGAATTGGGCTTTAGGATGAAACAGTTGTCTTTGAACAAAGCAGATACATACTCATACAAATAACCCGTGACTTAGACGTGTTTAGATCTGTATACATTTTGCAACTTGGGAAAGGATGGACAATAGAATGACAAAGCAAGAGGCATAGGCATCCTCACAGTACGCTTGTTCAGAGAACTCGTTTCTGGCTATGTTATAAGTTGAGAAGCCATGAGGAAAAAAAATGGAATAAGAGTCAGTCAGGAAAAGCATATCTGAATAGGAAAAAAAGCCCAGGCAAATGAGACAGGAATGGGGAATATCTCCTACGTGCTTACACCTCTCATATTTGTATTTAGGGAAACAGATTGAGACTAGCCCAGGCCCAGCTGCTGCCATTCCCATCCTGTTCTGGTAGAACTGAATGTAGGGTCCTCATAATAGACCTCCTTGCTCAAGATGTCTTTAGAGAGTCTCTGTGGTTTCAATGGAAGAACTTTTAAAAAAAATAGCAACTTAAAAAAAGGTTACAAACAAGCAAAAACAAACCAAAAAGTGAATATGTATAAATACTACAATTTTTTACAGATTAATAGATCATAATGAAAAGCAGACCATATACAGTAATTTAGAGCTAACCAAACAGGGATTAGAATTTGCAAATAAGAGTGCCTCAAAATCAATGACATCTTAAAGATTACTGAAGTGTAGGAAGATAAGACATAAGAGGATAAAACACGATGGCCAAAAGGGGACCATTTACTCACAGGGAGAGAAAACTGAGGGGAAATTGAACTCCAGCTTTGGGAGTCATTGAGGGTCAAAACCAAGGGGAGTGTGATCTAATTTCAAAATCCACACAGGATCACAGACATGTCTCTGATTTAAATCACAGCTATTGAATGATGGCTCCCCAAATATCATTCAAACAAACTGCTAATCATACAAAAGAGTTTATTTCTTATCAAGGTAGGGGAAAACATCAGCTCCACAGACTTAAAAAAAATATTTTTTTAATTGAGGTGAAATTCACATAACATAAAATATACCCTTTTAAAGTGTACAGTTCAGTAGCATTTAGTAAATTCACAGCGTTGTGCGTTCATCACCTCTACCTAATTCCAAAGCATTTTTATCACCCCCAAAGGAAATCTCATACCTAGTAAGCAGTCACTCTCCATTCTCCTTCCACCACTCCAAATCCCTGGCAACTGCTAATGTGCTTTCTGTATCTATGGGTTCACCCTATTCTGGATATTTCATATAAATGGAACAGTACAATATGTGTGTGACCTTTTGTGTCTGACTTCTTTCACTTAGCATAATGTTTTTAAAGTTTATCCACATTGTAGCATGTATCAGTACTTTGATCTTTTTTAAATGACTGAATAGTATTTCAGTGTATGGATATACCACACTTTGTTTATCCACCCTTCTGTTGATGGACATTTTGGTTTTTTGTTGTTATTTTTTTCATCTTTTGGCTATTGTGAATACCATAGACTTGAGAGAAGGGCAAGTTCTGACTTATTAGAATTTTGAAGTCTGGATTCAAAGGTGGTCTTTTAAAGCCTGGACCTCAGTAGGACTGGTTAAGGATCATTATACGACAGTTTAGGATTGATAGAAATGGCAAACGTCTTTAGGCAAAGGCTCAAAGAGTCTTGGGATGTGAACTGCCTGTTGATGCTTTCGATTGAAGAGTTGATTGGTCTTTCGGGAAAGTTCTGTAATAAACAATCTAGTTATTTACTTGGGCAAGAGACTCTTGAAATAGTAGAGTTATGCTACTGACAACAATGGAATAGTAAACTCATTTTAATGTAGACAGTAAGCTATGTGATATGGTTCTCATACCGCGAAAGATGGAGATCCATAAAAAGGATGCATTTTCTGGCAATATGGGGAACAGAACTGCTCCTGAACAATTTCAATCACAAAACTGTATAAAGCAAGTTAACCAAGATCTACCCATATGGTGCCTCTAATAAGTAGTAAGATCTTTTGGGGCCAGAACCGTATCTGTCAACCCTCTGTGTCACAGAGGCATAGTAAATGATCTAGCACACAGTAGAAGCTTCCTTAAAGTCTCTGAGAGTAATAATAATATGATATTCTTGCAGTGATGATTAAGCAAACCTTCATCTCAAGATATTACATATTTTGCCAGTAAAAATGAGCACCACTCTACATATCTTAAATGAGTTGCTTCATATCATCTATGCTCACGGGAAGCTATTCTATCGTTTAATAAATAACAATCCTTTGCAGTTTGGCCATTACCCAATCTCTAAACAGATATGGGAGAAGCTGAAATGTCCTTGCAAGGTAGGAGCTGTAAAGACTAAAATAAACTTGGCAACCAGGCTAAGTATCCAATAGCTGATGCTGCTTGATAACAAAGAGCATATTTATAACGAGAATTTCCTGTAATTAAAGAAAAACTAACTGTAAAGGAGTAGAAAGAACAAATATTTCATTTCTGCTGCCTTTGGATTGATCAGAAAGAGTATTATAAAAATAAAGACTTGGCTATTTATTTTCAAACAGGAATAATCAAAGCAAATATTGTATTGCACAAGGGAAAAAACATACTGACTCCATAGAGGGTACACTTCTGAAAGCTGTGATACCTTTTCTAAGGTAGAAAGAGTGCACTAGTTTACCTGCCTTTAAACACTGTCTGTGGGGAAAGAAAGTGGAATTGCCCCCAGGCCCCCTGTTTTTGAAAAACAATTTCTTGTTTTGGAAACAAAAAGAATTACCTTTGCTAAAAATAATGAATATTACTTCAGAGAGATTATTTTTTTAGTCCATACTGAAGTATAAGGCTCATTTATATTTTTACCTTTCATAAATTTCTCCCAGTACTCTCTTTTTTTCAATTGTGGTAAAATATACTTAACATAAAATTGACCCTTTTAACCATTTGTAAATGTACAGTTCCATGGCATTAAGTACATTCACATTGTTGTGCAACCATCATCAGAATTTTTCATTTTTCCCAGCTTGAACTGTATACCCACTAAACAACAACAACCGGCTCTCCACTCCCCGCCAAGCCCTGGCAACCACTGTTCTACTTACTGCCTCTATGAATTCAACTACTGTAAGCACCACATATTAATGAAATCACACAGTATTTATCTTTTTGCGACTGGCTTATTTAGCATAATGTCTTCAAGGTTCATTCATATTATAGCATGTGTCAGAAATTCCTTCCTTTTTAAGGCTGAATAACATTCCATTGTATGTATATACTACTTTTGTTTTATCCATTCATCCATCAATGCACACTTGAGTTGCCTCCATGTTTTGGTTCTTGTGAACAGTGCTGCTATGAATATAAGTGTACAAATATCTGTTCAAGTCCCTGATTTCACTTCTTTGGCTATATACCCAGAATTGGAATTGCTGGATCGTATTGTAATTCTATGTTTACTTTTAAAAAAAATTACCATATAGTTGTTCAGAGATGCTACACCATTTTATATCCCTGCCAACAACACACAAGGCTTCCAATTTCACCACATCCTGGCCAACGCTTGTCATTTCCTGTTTGTTTTTGTAATAACCATCCCAGTGCGGGTGAAGTGATCCCCTAGTACTGTTTAGTTAAACTTCTCACTCTCTTTTGTCCTCTTTCCCCATTTTACCTCTTTGCTTTCCTTAATTTTCCCAACACTTCTTTCCCAGTTCTCCTCCTTTCTTTAGTTGAATAAGAAAATAAGCTTTTCATATACAAGGAGTACATTTTGTTTTACAGGGGAAAAAAAGGTACATGACAATTAATAAGACTCTCAGCCTCTGCTAAGAGGAATAACGATGACCAGTATTGACTGTTCAGAAAACTAACACACATACTTGGGGGAGTAATTTTAAGTTTATCTTGATCTTTCTGGGCAAGGTTTAGTTTGTGTCTCCTTAAGAGGGGGAGGCCAAAGGATATGCCAGTCTCTAACAGGGCTCACAGAAAGTTTTTAGGGAACACAGTACAATACCCTATTTCTTGTTACTCTGATTTTGATGTTACACACAAAAAAATCAGGGAGCACCACTGTATTTTATTAGGCATCTGGTCACTAGGGTTCTAACCCTGGCTTTGCTGCAAACTTGCTCAGCGGTCTTGGGCAAATACTTTCAAAGCTTCTATTTCTAGATTTGTAAAATGAGGATGTTAGAGTTTATTACTCTGAGGTCACTTCTAGTTCTGGGGTCCCCTTTAATATGCAATAATCCTCAGTAGTTATCTACAGGGATAACATTTTAGAAGTAAAGAGTTAGGCAGCAACTTGTAAGTAAAAGCAATGTAGAAAATAAAACTGGATGAGTCCATTCATTAGAAAAAGAATTATCCCATTTTATGTAACTTTCTGTGGATTGAAAGAAAGATTACAGAAAGCACACATCAGAACACAGCCCATAGCTTGCTTTGGTATAAAACCACAGAACTCTTTCATGACAATATTGGTGGTCATGGAAAAATCTGAATTTTATCATCTTTCGTCTAGATCTCTGTCATCCAAAGCTCTATCTGTCAGCAGAGGTTGTGGGATTTGAGTGACTGCTGGGTTATCTGGAATTCTTGGTTAATGAACATACCAGGAACCTTGGATAATTATAGAAAAGTTATAGAAATTTAAAGGTCTGGGTGTGTTTATTCCACAAGTACCTAGGAATTGATTCTTCCTTAACCATGAGCCCAAGACTGCTGGCAGTTAAATAGAGTCCCTTGAACAAGAATTATGATTTTCTTAGGTGATTAAAATCTATGGTTGAAATAGTTCAGAAATATCTAAACCACCAATTAATAGGAGAATTTTACTCTTATTTTCATTTTAATTTACTAAATCATGAAATCCACTGTCCTTTTGCTTGTATTATTTTCATGACATACTAAAACATATTGTTTACAAATTACAATTTTGAATGACCCCATCTCTATGCTATCTTCTTTGTGCCCTTGGCCAAGCCATTTAGTCTTTCTAAACTTGTCTCAGTATTTAGACTAAAATAGACAATGCACATTTATGGAATAAATGCATGTTTTTTACCTCCTAGACACTCTAATATTCCCCTCATGGTCATCACCGGTAAATGGTTCTGGGCAGTATTTGGTCTTCATCGGGCCATTTTTGCTTCACAGGTTGTCACTGGCACACATGCTGCGTAGGCTCTTTCTAGGCTTCTCTGTTTCTCATTCAGAAGAGCCTTCTAAAGAATGCCTATCTCGTGAATAGGATCCTTGCGCTTACCAGCACACCACTAGATATACTCACTATCTTAGATTATTTTTTAAACTACTCAACCAAAGTTTGACTGGAGCTTTTATGGTTAAAGGAAAGAGAAGTTCTCTCCAAACCCCATGCTAATCAAGGATTCATTTCCCATGATCATGCCCACTAAAAACATATGTGAGTTCTTGTGTGGTCCTATTTGTTCAGTTTAAATCCTTTCACTGATATTACAGACTTGGAATATTTTCTAGGATATTAAGAAATACTTTTTGCTAAAGTCGAGGGAAGTCAATAAAGGGAAATTGTGTATTACAAACCCATGTTTAAGAGTAGAGTTATACTCTGATATCCTGCATAGAACAAGAATTAAATGGTTTTCTTTGACTATCATTTTCTCTTGGAATAAAAATCTCTGTAATCCATCATCCAGAAAACTACTTAAATAACATCACTAGTCGTCTGTTGGCCCAGGAAAGAAGCCACATTGTCTTTTCTTTTTTCTTGTACTTTTCAAGAGAGAATCTGAGTATTTCATGTTGATTGCTTGATTGGCTGCAGAGGGACTCTTTAAAAATACTAAAAAAAATCAGGAATCCAGTACAAATCAAACATAAGCTGCTATTAATCATGTGCGCAGGGCATTATGTGAGGTTTTTACTCAGAAAGATGTCATTAAAAGTTGCAGAAATTAATTGGTGCCATTGAATGTAATGGCCTTTCCTGTCATAGTTTCTCAAATGTAAAGAAAAATTATGGATAACGTAAATTCCTAGTGGGATTCTTATAGATGTCTGCTTTGTTCTGTTATTGTTTATTGCAAATGTTATTACTGTGATCTATGGCCCTATCATGCTTTGTCTACACTGCGCTGCTCTTCTGAAGCCCACAACAACGGAGGGCTTTACTCATAAGCTAAGACTGTGTCTATTTGGAAATTCTTTGCTTTCATATATTCCAAAAGTGTCTCAAGGTGTTCATTTTGTGTGTTTAAATTTTTATACAAAAACAGATTTGTTCTGATTAAATATTGACTTACACCATTTTTAGGATAACTCTGAATCTTATTTAAGTTCAGGGTTTGTGTTCTGCTTTCCCAGAAGGCTTGAATTCAGTGTAATAATGGCTATTACTTTGTGTGAATCAATGGATTGAGATATGCAATCTTTCTCAATAACAACATTGGTTTAATTAGTAGTGGTTTAAAAATTTGACTCTTAATTAAGGAACAATTTTATGTCTCTGAAAAAAAAAGCTTAAAGAAAAGGAACTTCTTTTTGCATATTAAATGCTGTCTTATACTATATAATCTGTAACTCCGTATCTAAGTCATGTTAAAATTTTGTCTAACACCACTAAAGGTTAACCTTTTGCTTCCAGATATTTTGAAGACATTTGTGGATGCCTCATTATTCTTTTCTATTCGTTTCTGATTCTATGGTGCAAGATTCTAGAAATTCATGAAAAGTGACAGAATGCCCCTTGGAAAATGTAATGAATTAAGCTTGCAATTCTAGTTTACTCATCTTTTGGTTGTGTTTTGTGAAATTCTAGAGCATTTCTGGGTTACACTGTTTAAGACATATCTTGAGAATTTTAATAGTTGAGATCATGTCAAATATTGAAATATCTATAATAGAAAGTTAAATTCAAGGCCTAGATGGCCTTCATTCACGTATGGGGAAAAGAATTAATAGTTTACTCTGAAAATTAATCAAAACAAGTGTTAGCATATATAAAAATAATGATAATAAAACTAAAGCTCTAGAAAAAAATAACAATAATTGGTTTGGGATTGTTTGATGGTATTTAAAACTGAATAAGTTCCATGGCATGTTTGGGAAAAGTCTATAAATAATGAATAACTTAATGTTTTGTTACTAAAAATATAAATAAATATAGATATAAAATAATAGTGACCACTGAAAGAAGGTAGATGCATTGCATAGATTTCAAACCAGCAAAACAGTAGGAGAAATTTTGAAATTTTTTAACAATCCAATAAAATGCAGAAAAAAGAGGGGAAGGGGAAGCAAATAAAAGATAAATGTGTCAACAGAAAACACAAAATTTGATGGTGTAAATAAGTACAAATAGATCACTAGTCACAAAAATTCAAAAATGTTATTGACTCTATTGACAATTTATTAAAGTTTTTTCTAATTCAGCTATATCTTGATTAAAAGAAACAACTTGAAACTAGTTTGTTTTTTAAAAGTTTTGTGGGCTAAGACATGTTTATGAAAAATGAGGCTAAATCTACACAGTCCAAGAGGAAGTTAGTCAATAGGTGACTCTATCCATCAAAGTTCAACTAGAAGGACTTCCCTGGTGGCGCAGTGGTTAAGAATCCTCCTGCCAATGCAGGGGACACGGGTTCGATCCCTGGTCCAGGAAGATCCCACATGCCACGGAGCAACTAAGTCCGTGTGCCACAACTACTGAGCCTGTGCTCTAGAGCCCATGAGCCACAACTACTGAAGCCTGTGTGCCTAGAGCCAGTGCTATGCAACAATAGAAGCCACTGTGATGAAAAGCCTCCACACTGCAACGAAGAGTAGCCCCCACTCACTGCAACTAGAGAAAGGCCAGCAATGAAGACCAAACGCAGCCAAAAATAAATATATTAATTAATTTTTTTTTAAAAAAGTTCAACTAGGAAAGCAGAACCAGTGGAAGGTATATATTAAGAGATTTATTGCAAGGAGTTGGTTTATGCAACTGCCAGAGCTGGCTAGGCAAGTCCAAAATCCATATGGCAGGCCATCAGGAAGGGCAACTCCTGGGCATACACTGTCCGCAGGGGGAATTTCTTCTACTTCAGGATATCCTCAGCTCTGCTTTTGAGACCTTTCAATTGATTGAATCAAGCCACTCAGATTAACTAGGATAATCTCTTTTAGAGTCAACTGATTATGGACTTCAATCACATCTTCAAAATACCTTCTGAGCAACACCTAGATTAGTGTTTGATTGAATAACTGGGGTCTGTAGCTTAGCCAACTTAATACATCAAAAAGACCATCAGAGTAACTAAGATCTGACACTATTAGAGGTCAAAGCAGGTGTCTCTTTGTCTATAATGCTGGAAGCCACTCTTCTCAACCTAGCCACTGAACTGGATATTATCCTTGTGCTCAGATACCAGCACCATAATCAGATTCTACTAAAGCCTCTTTGGGTGACAAGTCAATTGCAAATTCTAAAAGAACAAAGATTTCATTTACCAGTATCTCCCTATCTTGTACATCATTGCTTTTAGTGGTTGGCTACTGGGCAACGCTATGCCACCCTTTGTGAACATTTTTTGTTTGCCATCTCTCTTGATACCACCCTGCCAGTGCAGGGTAACCATATTCTGCAGGCCAGGGTGAGGAAAGGACATTTAATACCCCTGTTGGAATAAAAAAATGGACAAAATATTTGAACAGTCAGTTCACCAAAGATGATATAGTGTCCTTCTCTTAGGCATGGCCCTCACAATGGACACCTGTGAGTGTCCTTTAGAATAGAGTCCCAGTGCATATAAAATAATACCATATTTCTTTCCATAAAGAGAAGCCTTTTAGAACACACTAAATACACTATGACTCTTCAGGCTGGAACTAAAGCAAAGGGATTACAGGTTAGTCAACTGCGAAATCAGCCTTTTTTAAGCATTGAATTTCTGCAAGAACTGAATGCAAACCTCATATGATCTCTAAGGGTGTCCTCTAACATTGCCCATTAGATACTGGGCTTGGGGGAATAAATGTCTCCTGGGTGTGTCTGAGTCAGGTTTGATATGCTGAGTCTCTAGGCTTGGTAAGTATCCCAGGGTAAACTAGAAACTCAACCCTCATGTTTAGTAGAGGCACCTCTATTGCCAAAATGAGCACCCCATGCTTTCCTGTTCACTAGGTATCAAGCCCTCTATGCCTGGCTGCTGCTGCTCAGGCTTCTGATTCCCAGCTCTTCCCCTCTCAGGAGTGAAGGAAAGGGCCTGCAGCATGGGCTCTATACAGTTTCAGTTTCCTTTTTTTTTTCTTTTTTTTTTTTTTTTTGCGGTACATGGGCCTCTCACTGCTGTGGCCTCTCCCGTTGCGGAGCACAGGCTCCGGACGCGCAGGCTCAGCGGCCATGGCTCACGGGCCCAGCCGCTCCGCGGCATGTGGGATCTTCCCGGACTGGGGCATGAACCCATGTCCCCTGCATCGGCAGGCGGACTCCCAACCACTGCGCCACCAGGGAAGCCCTCAGTTTTCTTTTTGTCCCTTCTTTTCTGCCTCATTGCTGTGTCATTTCTCTAGCCCTATACAGTAAAACTTCTCTCTAAAATAATATCAGCTACTCTTCAGAATTAGTAACATCACAGCTTATATCTGTCCGCTGCAGACAACATGGATCAAGTTCACATCTCCCCCAAGCACCTGAAGGCTTGCTCTTCCTGGGCTTCTTCCTAGTGACATTCTCTATCATGCGGACAATATCACTGACTACATCTTCAGAGAGAAATGAGCTTCCACCCGTCTACCTGTTCTCACATATTGTCATTTTAAGTTAAAGTATTTTTAGAGTTTTATAAATCTTAAAGATAAATTTTAGAAGTCTTTTAAAAGTGTTTAATCCACATTACCCAAAACTAAGATGTATAGCTCAATCACACATCAAGCAAAGATTCATACATCTTTATAACGCTTTTTCCAGGTAGCTTTAATATAACAGAAATTTTGTTAAAAACCCACGTCTCTAGATCTCCTTGGAAATCTGGAAGATCAGGCAACACTGGACAAGCATCCCATCATAGTAACCTCTGGAGCTGAGTCTTGGCTGCCCCTGGCATGTGCTACCCAGTTCCTCATGGTCTCCCAAGACAAAAGGTGAGTTTTCACTGCTTTTTATTACCTTATGGCTTGACCTTCTGCAGGCTGCATCTGAGTTTGCAAGCTTTGGCTATAATTATTGCATATTCAGATGGAATCAGACTTCATTAGGTCACTTCAGTAAGGGGGCTGCTTCTCTGGCTTTGTCCACACCGAGAATCAAACTGTTGCTGCCCATAACAAGGCAGTTCCCCTATTTCATATAACAACGCGGAAAAACTTAGAAGAGTCTTTGAATTCAAGACTATGAAAACTAAGACAGGAAAAGATGTGTTGAGAATGATTACTGCGTTATGGCTAACCTACCCTGCGTAAGAACAATGTACTTACCTATATATACAATAAGTATTAAAGCAGCAGTCAACCTATTTTGGGTTCTAGTCACATTTGAAAATTGTTTCCTCAGAAGGAAAGGCACATTTATACAACAACATCACAGGTTCCTCAAAGAACTTTAAAGGTTCCTGGTCCCCCTGAGACCATCTGAGGAACCTCAGGTTCACATGTCTCAGGTGTAGACCCCATGCTCTAAAAAAAGATACAGAGGCGCTGAGGTCAGATTCCTTTTTCTTCCCACTAAAGAACCTGCAAATGAACCTTTACCTATTGTGACTAAGTGGATAGTTCTGGGTTAGTCTGATTAAACCAGGATCTTCCTTTGTGTTCTCTGAGGTTTAGTCTCCCTGCTTTATGTTTCACACTATTCACCTTTTTTTTGTGCACTTAGTCAAGACATACTCTCAGCTCCTCCGGGTGTTATCCACAGAAGGCTACGCTTCTTTCCAGTGGGCACTGCAAATGCAGCTGTGCTGTGCTGCTGCCTAACTCCAGCCCTCACACCTGCAAGGCTGTGCCCACTATTTTCTCACTATAAGATGAGCGTTCCTCCACAGGCCAGCACAGAGAGATTTCATCCTCTCTGCTAGGGTTAGATCTGTGGACACCAGTGGACTTCCTGGATAATGCTGTAGAACGTTCCTCTGGTAGCAAGAGCTCAAATGTGGTTGCTCAGTTACTCTCTACTCAGCATCCATCAGGATAATACACAGATGGTGGTTACACTTCAGATAGGTGCTCCCTGCAATAAAAGCTGAGAATCCCAGCTACTTAACCCATCAGTTTCTGTAAAATGCATTGACATTAGGACTGGTTTGAGGCTTTGAAATTTTATAATGGTGCATCCAATGATGCCACGTGGAATCCTATTCCACAGCTTTTCTACCAACCAAGTCTTCAGTTCTTTCTCATTCTGGCGTCTTTGAATTTTAGCATTGCAGGGAGGAAGATAGGCTTTGAGATCCTGGATAAAATAAATAAATAGTTCTTTAAATTTTTGACAACATATTTTTTCCTTAAGCTTTTTCCTTCAGAAAACTGCTGCCAAGAAAGTCTGTATGAAGTAAGTTGCAGAGAACAATCATGAAAAGAGCTCAGAAAAAAGAGGAAATTTATCTTTTTTTCAAATGTAGCTTCTCCTGTTTTCCCTGTAGCATCAAGTCTTTAATCTTTAGCATTATAACCTCTGGCCATGTGAGGGAGTTGACATAGCTTCTGTTTGATGATAATGCCTTTTGAAGGGTCATGCCTAATATTGGGGTTTTTCAAGGGATCAAGATTGCTCATGCTTTTTGATGTTTTCCTCTCACAGGCCTGATAAGTAGATAGATGACCATGATAAATGGGTATCCTGGGAAAGTGATAAGAATTCAGAGGTCTGGCATGAGTTATGTCCTCACTAATACAGAAGCAAAGATGCTTTTATCTTTCCCCTTTAATTTCTTAATTACAATAAAAGATTTGCTATCTAAACACAGAAAGTTCTCAAAACATTTTGTGACTGTTGTCTAATACTAAAATACTTTGCTTTAAGATCCTTTCCTTGTTCCAGTTTTTGTTGTGGTTGTTTGTTTTGTTGTTGTTGATAGGGTCTTTAATAAAAGATAACATCCCCTATTAAATATTGAAGTTGTTTTCCTTTAATAGAAACACTTTGTTGCTGAAATAGCAAACAAGCAAAATCTACCATCCAACCTGAGCATAAGGATATAATATTGCATATGTAAAGATTCCAAGCTGGTCCCTTCCTTTCTCCCTCTAACCTAGCCTGGTTGCATAGTATGTTCATTGCCTCTGGTCTCACTGCCAAAGTCCTCAGTTTGTACACAAATGTGGGTTCTAACTGAAACCTACCCCCTCAGGCTTCCCCTCTTCTGCTTGAGCATGCAGAAGGAAAAGGTACAAATCCACATGTACTCATCATTATTCTCAGGTAGTAAATGCTGCTCTGGCCCAGGGATCTTAGCAGAATAAGACAGAAGACAGGTGCGTGGTCATTCATAGTGTCTGTGACTCTGACTGCCACACACTCATTCCTCATTCCTGCTTCCTTCTGACTGCTGACTGTCAAAATCATACTCCCTTCTGTTCACTCTTCTGTGAAAGATCTTTCCTTCTTTGTTGGTTTAGATGATTGATTTCCTTCTCTAGTCTCCAAAGCATCATGCTTTTACAATGGGATGAGGGAGAAGAACATGGATACGGGGGTCTTCAGATCTGGTTAAAATTCCTGCTCTGGTATTTATTAGCTATGTGATCTTGGGCACATTACTTACCCTCTCTAAAATCCAATTTTCTCATCTGTAAAATGGAGATAGTAACAATTATTTATAGGACTGCTGTGATGAGTACATGAGATAAAATACATCAAAGTGCCCATGACAATGCCTGGCACATAGCAGTATTTGATCTATGGTAGCTCCCCCATAAACATTGCATTGGCAGGGCCATGCATCTCTCCGCAACAAAGGCCTGCAAAGGAGAAATATGATAACACTATTACATGTATATTAAATTGACCATTTAAATTGTAAAATATAAGAAAGCAATGGGTCTGTTCGTTTCTTGTCTGTACAAATTGCACATTCTTTTATCTTTTGAGCTAGAAAAACAGAGACAGGCAAGCACTAGTGTAACTTCACTGATAGTCATGTGAATTACATCACCTCACCCTGGGTGTGTTATTCACCAATATATAAGCCATTAACTTTTCTTCCTGCACAGTGAAGATCCACTAATAAAGAGAAATTTTTATGTCCAATAATCCATTCTCTCACAATAGTTCTACAAATAACTTGTAGTTATCCCCTTGATTTCTTTGACTTAACACCGTGGCTGGTTAATTACATGTCCAGTCCATCTTGTCCACTAGGCTGTGAGCTTCCTGAGGTCATGCCATGGCCTTCTGTGTTTTCACCAAAGCTCCTACCAGAGTGATTTGTACCCAGTGCTTAATTAATCACTCTATCAGTCCTCTGAAAGAGAAAACTCAAAGCAAATGTGTTAGTCATCCAAGTCCAAGTACATTGGCATGAAAGTGATTCTTGTAGTCAGGAAAGAGTAAAGTTTGCTTTAATATTTCAAGCCTTCTCTTTCTTTAAATGTGCTTCTCTGGTTTGCTTTGTTCTTGTTCCATCCTAAGGGTGGGTCTAGAGAGTCTGGGGTCAGTCCTCCTGGTTTTGTAGGAACCCAGTTTCTGTCCTAGCTCTCTACCTTATTTCCCATATGACCTTAAGAAATTTCCTAATCTTTTCTAGACTAGCGTCTCCTTTATATCCAATGTTCTCATTTTAAAGATGGCATCTAAGATCCCTTAGTTCTAACAGTTTATGACAAGCATGAAAACCCATCTTGCTGATTTGGAGTATGCTGCCGAGTTTGTCCAGATAAGCGGATAAGCAACCCTCATCTGAAGATCCTAGGGAGTCACAACTGGAACTTCTGTGGGGGGCAGCAAACAAATGCTGTGACTTCCACACACCACCCTGGGCTTTAGAGACTTTCTCCTTCTTATGCGAGTGGAGGCTGCTGCATTCTAGTAATTTCTACCCCAGTGCTGTTGACAAGGCCACCCACCTTGTTTTCAGCAGCACTTAACAGCTCATATTCAGTCTTCTCTCTGATAGATCCAGAGAGAACTCAGAGAAGTCCAGCTTGTTCTGTGTGAAGAGAAAAAAAAAATAATTAAAATACTTTAATCATAATCACCCTCATTTGATATGTTTTCTAACATGGAGATGATATTCTGTGACTCTTCAATAAAAAACAGAAAGAGACAAAGCCAATTTCCCTGGATTCCATAGTCCCCTCAAATGAAAAGTGATGTAGCCCACTTTTTGGCACCTAATAAGCCCATTATAAAGATTTGCTGTTGAAACAAAGAACACACACTCATAACCCCGTGCTCATCACCTAAGAGCTTCCATGCTTCGAAGTCATCATCCTGTAGCTAGAGGTTTTATCTCCACTTTAAACTGGAATCTCTTTATTATCCCTATAAAAGTCACTTCTCAACCTAGACTTTTTCAGTGTAGAACACAGCTGGATTTTTTTTTTAAGTCTATATCTTTTACTTTTATATTGAGCAGGTCCTGAGCTGTGTGAGTAAAGATACTGCGTGCAATTCTTGGTTCTAATTTGGAAATAGGACATACTTTCAAAAACAACAAGGAAAGAATTATAGAGGTAGGAGTAGAGAGACAGCAACATGTATATAAATGGTATCTTTTGAAATTAAAAAAGAGAGCATTTTGCACCATAATTATTCAGATTTCTCCAGTCTCCTTTCAAACCAAGATTTGTTTGCTAGAGGCATTACAATTTAGTGAGACAAATTAGACTAAACTTTTTTTATCTCTGGTGGTTTGCACATGCACTGATTGAACTAGTATTTCTTCCCAAGATTGCCTGGGAAGATAAATGAACAGGTGAAGCAATTAGGGTAAGGAAAAACTAAAGATTGGCTGACATGATTTAAGTTTACCACTAAAGCAGTTTGTCATTTTGTCTCTATAATCTCTATCAGAATTGACTAAAACAGTAAACATAAATCATTATACTAATTTATTTATTTCACTACACTGTGGTCTGGGAAAAGAAGATTTCATTTTTTTCTGAGAGACTTTTGGGATTCAGGCAGCCACTTTGAACTTATTTTCATGTATGTATTGGGGGGGGGAATGAGAGAACCAAAAATGAGCACCTCAGTATCCTTAAAACAGTATTTTTTGGTGACAGGCTAAGTTATTTTTACTACCTTTTGCTAAAATAACTATGGGTTGTGCATTAAAAGCAGCTCAACATTGATTGTATTTTTTAAAAAGCAAAACAATTCTTAAGGTAGATGTGTAATCAAATATACTGCTAAAAGTGATTTTCCAAATATGTAGTACTTAATAAGTAAGCCGTTAAGCCTTTTCTCTGAAGAAGTCTCTGTCACCACAGAGTCAGAATACTATCAACTGGGAGTTCTTATGAAACATCAACACTCTTGACAATTAGGGCTGCAACTAAGCCCTCTGAATATAGGATCAAGCATTGCTGACTCACCAAAACAAAAGTACCATCAAGAGCCCCTTGGACATATGATCCAATTGGCTACTTGAACAAAAATGGGGCCATTCACTGATTAACCTGTGAAGGTAGGGTATCATTTGTGGGTTTTTCCCTTTATTTAGATTAAAATTTTTCTTTTAAAGATAATTCTAATGGTGAACCTATTATAGATAAATAATTCTGAAATTTTTATAGTTTCTGATATTTTTCAGATATTTTCATATATCTGTGTATATATACTTATGTAGTTGACCCTTGAACAATGTAGGAGCTAGGGGCACCCATACTCTATGTGGTTGAAAATCTGCATATAGCTTTACAGTCAGCACTCTGTATCCATGGATTCAACCATCCAAGGATCATGTAGTTCTGTGGTATTTGACCTTGGGAAAAAAAAATCTCTGTATAAGTGGACCCATGCAGTTCAAAACTGTGTTGTTCAAGGGTCAATTTTAATTTCAAGCCCTGTTGCCAGATTCATCTTTCTAAAGCATAGTTTGAACCTACTTGCATTAGCCTTCAAAAGTGGCTATAAAGTTCTAAGCTAAGATAGTGATTTCAGGCAGTAAAATAGTGGATGGATGCAAGATAACTGTGGGTATAGAATCAAGACCAAATTACACAATGGGGCCAAGACAGATCACACAACAGAAGTTTGCTATGGTTACTAGAAACATAACTTCAGGTAAAGACAAAGAGTGGGAAAGATATTAAATTCACTTTGGGACACTGAAATTGAGACTGCCCTGTTTGGGCGCCTAGTTAGAGATGTCTCAACAGAGAGTAAGAAGTACTAGATAGAGATAAGGGTATATGATATATGGGACTGGACACTTTTGTGCTTATTGAATTTATTTAAGATCTGCCTCTTTCTATAAGGAGGAAGAGAAAAAGGAACTAATATTGTGAGCTCCAATTCAGTGCCTTTACTCTTTACATGTTATCTCACTTAATTGTGACGAAAATCCACCAACATGTATTAAATATTAGCCACATTTTCAGTGAGAACATTGCTCAGTGGCAGAGTTAGGCTCTATCTGGCTCCAAAACTCTTTCTAAGACTACTGGTAGTCACCACTCACTGCTTCTGAAAAGATGCGAAACAGTTGCTTACAAAGAAATTTTTTAGGTCATGTGTTAAAAAGGTAAAAATGACAGCAATTGAAGATGCCAAGGGGAAAAGTATAGATAGAGAATGACTAAGGGCGAGCAAAGAACCTCAGGGGAAGACATATAGAAGTAGGGATGGGTTATAAGCAGAAAGGGGTGAACAGCTCCTTTGTGTCCTACAGAGGA
The DNA here is from genome assembly GCF_949752795.1 of Hyperoodon ampullatus. Taxonomy (NCBI): domain Eukaryota; kingdom Metazoa; phylum Chordata; class Mammalia; order Artiodactyla; family Ziphiidae; genus Hyperoodon; species Hyperoodon ampullatus. Next base: position 74,405,386 of record NC_136917.1, on the reverse strand, counting down.
GTTAAGAAAGATGAAAACCAAGAAATGGCCATTGTGTTTGGTCTATAAGGATTTATTAATGACTTTAGAGAGGGAAGTTTGCTTATAATAGAAGCCAGGTTGCAAACAGCATAATGAGATGGGAGTAAAAGAATTAGACTTAGCTACTATGCAATATTCCTCTAAAATGTTTAACACTAAAGAGAAAGAAAGAGCCATATCTTTCAAGGGAGTAGCAGGGTTAAGGAAAGAAATATTTGTTGTTTGTTCTTGGTTTTTGTTTGTTTTCTTTTATCAAAAGGTGGCTTTAGCACATTTTCATTCAGAAAGGGAAGCAGCAGAGAAAGAGAGCTCAAAGACCAGAGGGTAATTGAAAGAGCAATATCTGGGAACACCTTAAAGAACTAGGTTTAGATATAATGGTAGTGAGTCAGCCTTTCTGCCTCTCTGAGTAGGAGCTGGTCTTCCTCTAAAAACCAGAAACAAGCAACCCTGAAGGTACAGAGTGATGGTGACACAGTGAGCAGTGAAGCCAACAGGGCACACAGGAGGAGCAGTCTCTGACCAAGAGAAGCAGAGGGGAAGGCCATAATTTAAAGGAATCTCTCTGCTCCAGTGACAGATAAAACATAAACAGAAAAAATAAGCAAAACCAGCTAAATTCAAAAATAATATTAACAACTTCACAAACCAGAAACACAGCATCGAGCAGGGCTGATGGTGCAGGTTTGCTGGTGTTAAAATCCAAAATCAGATATAGGTCGCAGAAGTTCAGCTCCTATGAGGTACTTGGAACTGAAAGTTTTCCATGTAATCAAAATAAGCCTTATTCCTTAAAATCAGTGGCTATGATGGGGCTCATCTAAAGAGGCAAAGGAAGCTAAAAATGCTACAGATGTACCCTATTTAGAGTTGCAGCTAAGGAGGTGGGAGGACAACGACCTAGGCCAAGACACAGGAATTGCTGGTTGGGTGACAGCATCTTTGATACTTTCAATGTCGCCACAGAAAAGGAGTCCTAAAACACCACCTGTTTCTAGAATAAGAACACCAGGGGGCCTGGAAGGAGTAATTATAAATCTAAGGGAGATAGGGAGGAATATTTAACAGGGAGAGGGAGAGATCCCATTCAAAATAGAATGCAACAAAAGCAAATATAGACAAGTGGGACTATAGCAAACTAAAAACCTTCTGCTCTGCAGAGGAAACAATCAACAGAGTGAAAAGACAACCAATGGAGTGAGAGATAATATTTGCAAACCATGTATTTGATAAGGGGTTAATATCCAAAATATATAAGGAATTCCTACATCACAAAGGAAAGATAAATAAATTAATTAAAATTGATTAATCAATTAATTTTTTAAAAAGACAAACAAATCAAATAACCTAATTTAAAAATGTGAAAAGAATTTTAACACATTTCTTGACAGAAGATGTGCAGATAGCCAACACGTATATGAAAAAATGCTCAACATCAGTAATCATTAGTGAAATGCAAATCAAAACCACATGAGATATCATCTCATATCTGTTAGGATGTCCATTACCAAAAAAAAAAAGGAGGTGTTGACAAGAATGTGGAGAAATTGGAATCCTTGTACTCTGTTAATTGGAATGTAAAATGGTGCGGCTGCTATGGAAAACAATGTGGAGGCTCTTCAAAAAATTAAAAATAGAAGTACCATATGATCCAGCAATCCCACTTTGGGGTATTTATCCAAAAAATTGAAACCAGAATCTCAAAAATATGTATGCACCCTCATGTACATTGCAGTATTATTCACAATAGCCAAGATGTGGAAACAACCAAAATGTCCACTGACCAATTAATGGATAAAGAAAATGTGAAATATACATACAATGGAATATCATTCAACCATAAAAAAGGAAGAAACCCTGCCTTATATGACAACATGGCTGAACATTGAGAATATTATGCTAAGGGAAATAAACCAGTCACAGAAGGAAAAATACTGCATGATTCCATTTATATGAGGTAGATAAATTAGTCAAATTCACAGAAGCAGAAAGTGGAATGGTGGTTTCCAGGGGCTGAGGGAAGGGGAAATTGGGGAGTCGCTGTTCAATGGATATAAAGTTTTGGTTATACAAGAAGAAAAAGTTCTAGAGATCTGCCATACAACATTGTGCTTACAGTTAACAATACTGCACTGTATACTTTTAAAATTGTTGAGGGTAGATCTCATGGTATCTGTTCTTATCACAATAAAAAAAACATGGACTGCTATATTGAGAACTGAACAACAATCAAATACTACATATCAAAACTTGTTAGATGCAGCTAATATGGAACCCAGGAGTAAATTTACAGTCTTAAATGCATTGATGAAAGAATATAGTTCTGGTAAAGGATGGTTCATGGTAAAATTCTCATCATTTTCAGATAAATTAATTGCCTCTATAAAACAACTCAGAAAATAAATTTTATTTTATTTTTTTAACATCTTTATTGGAGGATAATTGATTTACAATGGTGTGTTAGTTTCTGCTGTATAACAAAGTGAATCAGCTATACGTAACTATATATCCCCATATCTCCTCTCTCTTGCATCTCCTTCCCACCCTCCCTATCCCACCCCTCTAGGTGGACACAAAGCATCAAGCTGATCTCCCTGTGCTATGTGGCTGCTTCCCACTAGCTATCTATTTTACATTTGGTAGTGTATATGTCCATGCCACTCTTTCACTTCGTCCCAGCTTAACATTCCCCCTTCCTGTGTCCTCAAGTCCATTCTCTACGTCTGCATCTTTATTCCTCTCCTGCCCCTAGGTTCTTCAGAACCATTTTCTGTTTTCTTAGATTCCATATATATGTGTTAGCATACGGTATTTGTTTTTCTCTTTCTGACTTACTTCACTCTGTATGACAGTCTCTAGGTCCATCCACCTCACTACAAATAACTCAATTTTGTTTCTTTTTATGGCTGAGTAATATTCCATTGTATATATGTGCCACATCTTCTTTATCTACTCATCTATCAATGGACACTTAGGTTTCTTCCATGTCCTGGCTATTGTAAATAGAGATGCAGTGAATATTATGGTACATAATTCTTTTTGAATTATGGTTTTCTCAGAGTATATGCCCAGTAATGGGATTGCTGGGTTGTATAGTAGTTTTATTTTTAGTTTTTTAAGGAACCTCCATACTGTTCTCCATAGTGGCTGTATCAATTTACATTCCCACCAACAGTGCAAGAGGGTTCCCTTTTCTCCACACCCTCTCCAGCATTAATTGTTTGCAGATTTTTTGAAAATGGCCATTCTGACCAGTGTGAGGTGATACCTCATTGTAGTTGTGATTTGCATTTCTCTAATGATTAGTGATGTTGAGCATCCTTTCATATGTTTGTTGGCAATCTGTATACCTTCTTTGAAGAAATGTCTATTAAGGTGTTCTGCCCATTTTTGGATTGGGTTGTTTGATTTTTTGATATTTAGCTGCATGAGCAGCCTGTATATTTTGGAGATTAACCATTTGTCAGTTGCTTCATTTGCAAATATTTTCTCCCATTCTGAGGGTTGTCTTTTCATCTGGTTTATGGTTTCCTTTGCTGTGGAAAAGCTTTCACGTTTCATTGGATCCCATTTGTTTGTTTTTGTTTTTATTTCCATTTCTCTAGGAGGTGGGTCAAAAAGGATCTTGCTGTGATGTATGTCATAGAGTGTTATGCCTATGTTTTCGTCTAAGAGTTTGATAGTGTCTGGCCTTACATTTAGGTGTTTAATCCATTTTGAGTTTATTTTTGTGTATGGTGTTAGGGAGTGTTCTAATTTCATTCTTTTACATGGAGCTGTCCAGTCTTCCCAACACCACTTACTGAAGAGGCTGTCTTTTCTCCATTGTATATTCTTGCCTCCTTTATAAAAGATAAGGTGACCATATGTGTGTGGGTTTATCTCCAGGCTTTCTATCCTGTTGCATTGATCTATATTTCTGTTCTTGTGCCAGTACCATACTGTCTTGATTACTGTAGATTTCTAGTATGGTCTGAAGTCTAGGAGCCCGATTCCTCCAGCTCCGTTTTTCTTTCCAAAGATTGCTTTTGCTATTCGGGGTCTTTTGTGTTTCCATACAAATTGTGAAATTTTTTGTTCTATTTCTGTGCAAAATGCCATTGGTAGTTTGATAGGGATTCCATTGAATCTATAGATTGCTTTGGGTAGTGTAGTCATTTTCACAATGTTGATTCTTCCAATCCAAGAACATGGTATATCTCTCCATCTCTTTGTATTATCTTTAATTTCTTTCATCAGTGTCTTCTAGTTTTCTGCATACAGGTCTTTTGTCTCCTTAGGTAGGTTTATTCCTAGATATTTTATTCTTTTTGTTGCAATGGTAAATGGGAGTGTTTCCTTAATTTCTCTTTCAGATATTTCATCATTAGTGTATAGGAATGCAAGAGATTTCTGTGCATTAAATTCATATCCTGCTACTTTACCAAATTCATTGATTAGCTCTAGTAGTTTTCTGGTAACATCTTTGGGATTTTCTATGTATAGTATTATGTCATCTGCAAACAGTGACAGTTTTACTTCTTCTTTTCCAATTTGGATTCCTTGTATTTCTTTTTCTTCTCTGACAGCTGTGGCTAAAACTTCCAAAACTATGTTGAATAATAGTTGTGAGAGTGAACAACCTTGTCTTGTTCCTGATCTTAGAGGAAATGGTTTCAATTATTCACCATTGAGAATGATGTTGGCTGTGGGTTTGTCATATATGGGCTTTATTATGTTGAGGTAATTTCCCTCTATGCCTACTTTCTGGAGAGTTTTTATCATAAATGCGTGTTGAATTTTGTCAAAAGCTTCTTCTGCATCTATTGAGATGATCTTATGGTTTTTCTCCTTTAATCTGTTCATATAGTTTATTACATTGATTGATTTGAGTATATTGAAGAATCCTTGCATTCCTGGGAGAAACCCCAGTTGATCACGGTGTATGATCCTTTTAATGTGCTGTTGGATTCTGTTTCCTAGTATTTTGTTGAGGAGTTTTGCATCTATGTTCATCAGTGATATTGGCCTGTAGATTTCTTTCTTTTTGACACCTTTGGTTTTGGTATCAGGGTGACGGTGGCCTTGTAGAATGAGTTTGGGAGTGTTCCTCCCTCTGCTATATTTTGGAAGAGTTGAGAAGGATAGGTGTTAGCTCTTCTCTAAATGTTTGATAGAATTCAACTGTGAAGCCATCTGGTCCTGGGCTTTTGTTTGTTGGAAGATTTTTAATCACAGTCTCAATTTCAGTGCTTGTGACTGGTCTGTTTATATTTTCTATTTCTTCCTGGTTCATTTTCAGAAGGTTGTTCTTTTCTAAGAATTTCTTCATTTCTTCCACATTGTCCATTTTATTTTATTTATTTATTTTTTTGTGGTACGTGGGCCTCTCACTGTTGTGGTCTCTCCCATTGTGGAGCACAGGCTCCGGACGCGCAGGCTCAGTGGCCATGGCTCACGGGCCCAGCTGCTCCGCGGCATGTGGGATCTTCCCGGACCGGGGCACGAACCCGTGTCCCCTGCATTGGCAGGCGGACTCTCAACCATTGCGCCACCAGGGAAGCCCCACATTGTCCATTTTAATGGCATATAGTTGCTTGTAGTAATCTCGCATGATCCTTTGTATTTCTGCAGTTTCAGTTGTTACTTCTCCTTTTTCATATCAAATTCTGTTGATTTGAGTCTTCTCCCCTTTTTTCTTGATGAGTCTGACTAGTGGTTTGTCAATTTTGTTTATCTTTTCAAAGAACCAGCTTTTAGTTTTATTGATCTTAGCTATTGTTTCTTTCTGTTTTTTTCATTTATTTCTGAGCTGATCTTTATGGTTTCTTTCCTTCTGCTAACATTGGGGGGTTCTTTTGTTCTTCTTTCTCTAATTGCTTTAGGTATCAAGTTAGGTTGTTTACTTGAGATTTTTTTTGTTTCTTGAGGTAGCATTTTATTGCTATAAACTTCGCTCTCTTTTTTTGTTTTGTTTTTTTGGTTCTTTTGCAGTACATGGGCCTCTAACTGTTGTGGCCTCTCCTGTTGTGGAGCACAGGCTCCAGACGCGCAGGCTCAGTAGCCATGGCTCACGGGCCCAGCCGCTCTGTGGCATGTGGGATCTTCCCAGACCGGGGCACGAACCCGTGTCCCCTGCATTGGCAGGCAGACTCTCAACCACTGCGCCACTAGGGAAGCCCTAAACTTCCCTCTTAGCACTGCTTTTGCTGCATCCCATAGGTTTTGGGTTGTTGTGCATTCACTGTCATTTATTTCTAGGTATTTTTTGATTTCCTCTCTGATTTCTTCAGTGATCTCTTGGTTATTTAGTAGTGTATTGTTTAGCCTCCATGTGTTTGAACTTTTTACAGTTTTTTCCTGTAATTGATATCTAGTCTCATAGTGTTATGCTCGGAAAAGATACTTGATACAATTTCAATTTTCTTAACATTACCGAGACTTGATTTGTGACCCAAGATATGATCTATCCTGGACAGTGTTCCATGAGCATTTGAGAAGAATGTGTATTCTGTTGTTTTTGGATGCAATGTCCTATAAATATCAATTAACTCCATCTTATTTAATGTATGATTTAAAACTTGTGTTTCCTTATTTATTTTCATTTAGGATGATGTGTCCATTGCTGAAAGTGGGGTGATAAAGTCCCCTACTATGATTGTTTTACTTCAATTTCCTCATTTATGGCTGTTAGCATTTTCCTTATGTAATGAGTTGGTCCTATGTTGGGTGCATAAATATTTACAATTGTTTTATCTTCTTGGTTTGAACCCTTGATCATTATGTAGTGTACTTCTTTGTCTCTTGTAGTAGTCTTTATTTTAAAGTCTATTTTTTCTGATAGGAGAATTGCTACTCCAGTTTTCCTTTGATTTCCATTTGCATTGAATAACTTTTTCCATCCCCTCACTTTCAGTCTGTATCTGTCCCTAGGTCTGAAGTGGGTCTTTTGTAGACAACATCTATACGGGTCTTGTTTTTGTATTCATTCAGCCAGTCTATGTCTTTTGGTTGGAGCATTAAGCCATTTACATTTTAGGTAATTATCAACATGTATGCTCCTATTACTATTTTTTTAATTGTTTTGGGTTTGTTATTGTAGGTCTTTTCCTTCTCTTGTGTTTCCTGCCTAGAAAAGTTCCTTTATCACCTGTTGTAAAGCTGGTTTGCTGGTGCTGAATTCTCTAAGCTTTTGCTTCTCTGTAAAGGTTTTAATTTTTCTGCCGAATCTGAATGAGATCCTTGCTGAGTAGAGTAATCTTGGTTATAGGTTTTTTTCTTTCATCAGTTTAAATATGTCCTGCCAGTCCCTTCTGGCTTGCAGAGTTTCTGCTGAAAGATCAGCTGTTAACCGTTTGGGGCTTCCCTTGTATGTTATTCGTTGCTTTTCCCTTGCTGCTTTTAATATTTTTTCATTGTATTTAACTTTTGATAGTTTGATTAATATGTGTCTTGGCATGTTTCTCCTTGGATTTACCCTGTATGGGACTCTCTGCACTTCCTGGACTTGATTGAGTATTTCCAGTCCCATATTAGGGAAGTTGTCAACTATAATGCTTCAAATATTTTCTCAGTCCCTTTCTTTTTCTCTTCTTCTTCTGAGACCCCTATTATTCGATCGTTGGTGCATTTAATGTTGTCCCAGAGGTCTTTGAGACTGTCCTCAATTCCTTTCGTTCTTCTTTCTTTATTCTACTCTGCGGTAGTTATTTCCACTATTTTATCTTATAGGTCATTTATCTGTTCTTCTGCCTCAGTTATGCTGCTATTGATTCCTTCTAGAGAACTTTTAATTTCATTTATTATGTTATTCATCATTGTTTGTTTGCTCTTTAGTTTTCTAGGTCCTTCTTAAACATTTCTTGTATTTTCTCCATTCTATTTCCAAGATTTTGGGTCATGTTTACTATCATTACTTTGAAATCTTTTTTCAGGTAGACTGTTTATTTCCTCTTCATTTTTTTAGTCTGGTGGGTTTTTACCTTGCTCCTTCATCTGCTGTGTATTTCTTTGTCTTCCATTTTGCTTAACTTAATTTGTTTGGTGTCTCTTTTTTACAGGCTGCAGTTTTGTACTTGCCATTGTGTTTGTTGTCTGCCCCCAATGGGTAAACTTGGCCCAGTGGGTTGTGTAGTCTTCCTGGTGGAGGGGACTGGTGCCTGTATTCTGGTGGATGATGCCAGATCTTGTCTTTCTGGTGGGCAGGACTGCATCCAGTGGTGTGTTTTGAGGTGTCTGTGGACTTATTATATTTTAGGCAGCTTCTCTGCTAATGGGTGGCGTTGTGTTCCTGTCTTGCTAGTTGTTTGGCATAGGGTGTCCAGCACTGTAGCTTGCTGGTCATTGAGTGGAGATGGGTCTTAGCAATGAGACGGAGATATCTGAGAGAGCTTTCGCCGTTTGATGTTACGTGGGGCCGGGAGGTCTCTGGTGGACCAATTTCCTGAACTCAGCTCTCCCACCTCAGAGACTCAGTCCTGACACCTGGCTGGAGCACCAAGACTCTTTCAGCCATCCGGCTGGTCTTGCTAAAGCTGGGCCACCTGCAGCAGCCTGACCAATCAAAGATTCAAATTGGAAATGTTGCCTTAGCACTGGATGCTAGAGGAGATCTCCATCATTCCATACCAGAAGTAAAAAAAGGATGGACAGCTCCCTCTATGTTCTAAAGACTTCTGACAAAGGCAAAAATTCAATTTAATTGGGAGAAGGAGAGTTTTCAGCAAATAGCAGAGAAATAATTGGCTATTCATATGGAGAATATTGACTTTTACTTCTTATCCATGTTGCAAAGTTAAATTCTGTTCATCCAGGGAAAATTTCAGGGCACTGCCCTGCCACCCCCAGTGATAGGGATGGCTTGGGAAACATTAGAACCACCTGAAAACATCAGTTCCCTGCTGTAAAAGGCATCTGAATGTCTCCACCTCCTCTGAGAGCTCTAAGCTGGGGTTTTTATGAATCTGAAGCGGCTCCTCCACTGTCTCTTTCACTTTCTGCCAACTGAAGCAGAAGACTCTGAGGCTTTAGAACAGGGCATTAGTCCTCAACATTGTCGAGATCATCAAAAATGAGGAAAGTATAAGAAATTGTCACAGCCAAGAGGAGCCTATGGAGACATGAAGACTAAATGTAATGCTGTATCCTTGGCTTCCCGTGGCTGCCCAGGTGTGCGTCCCCAGCAAGAATTGGCTCCTAGGCCCTAGGTTTCCAGGTACCGAATAAATTTTAACATTTAGAACCTACAGAATTCATCAAGATGGCTAGATACTGGAACAATGCACACAAAAAAATCAATAGCTTTTTGCAATTCAGTAATAATTCATTAGAAGATGCAATAGAAAAAAATAATTACATTCACCATGTCAACAACGACAAAAAAACTCCATAAAATATAGCTAACCAAAAAGTCTTCAAAGAAAAAAAATGTAAAACTTTACTGATATCCTTAAAATAAGAGCTAAAATAAATGGAACAATAAACCATGCTGTAGGATAGGAAGACTAAATATTGTAAAGGCATTAATGTCACTGAGGGAACTCATTTCTAATCCCAAAGTGATTATTAAAATCCCAAAGGATTTGTAAAAAAAAGAAAATAAATAAATAAAAGAAAGGAAAACCACAAACCAAACTATACTTCTTTAACTACATATTAATGTATGTGAGCACATTGAAAACAAAAAATAGTAAAAGTCGAGGGAAAGAGGAAGAGGGAGGATGGGGAAGCAGCTCCTGCCTTCTCTGCAGCTCAGTAGCCAAGGGTGGAAGGAAGCCACAGATGAAACCCCAAGTCAGCCCCTCCACTGCACTGTCCCACCTTCTCAGTTCTCCCCCTTCACCGTGTGACTGACAGGGTCTTGTGTTCTGACTGGGTGTCAGGCCAGTGCCTCTGAGGTGGGAGAGCCGAGTTCAGGACATCGGTCCACCAGAGACCTCCCAGCTCCCCATAATATCAAATGATGAAAGATCTCCCAGAGATCACCATCTCAACACTAAGACCCAGCTCCACTCAACAACCAACAAGCACCAGTGCTGGACACCCTATACCAAAAAACTAGCAAGACAGGAACACAACCCCACCCATTAGCAGAAAGGCTGCCTAAAATCATAATAAGGTCACAGAAACCCCAAAACACACCACCAGATATGGTCTGGACCACAAGAAAGACAAGATCCAGCCTCATCCACCAGAACACAGGCACTACTCCCCTCCACCAGGAAGCCTACACAACCCACTGAATCAACCTTAGCCGCTGGGGGTAGACACCAAAAACAATGAGAACTATGAACCTGTAGCCTGTGACAATGAGACCCCAAACACAGTAGGTTAAGCAAAATGAGAAGACAGAGAAACACACAGCAGATGAAGGAGAGAGGTAAAAACCCACCAGAGCAAACAAATGAAGAGGAAATATGCAGTCTACCTGAAAAAGAAATCTTAATAATGATAGTAAAGATGACCCAAAATCATGGCAGTAAAATGGAGAAAATACAAGAAATGTTTAAGAAGGACCTAGAAGAACTAAAGAACAAACAAACAATGATGAACAACATAATAAATGAAATTTAAAGTTCTCTAGAAGGAATCAATGGCAGCATAACTGAGGCAGAAGAACAGATAAGTGACCTGTAAGATAAAATAGTGGAAATAACTACTGCAGAGGAGAATAAAGAAAAAAGAATGAAAAGAACTGAGGACAGTCCCAGAGACTTCTGGGACAACATTAAACACACCAACATTCAAATAATAGGGGTCGCAGAAGAAGAAGAGAGAAAGAAAGGGACTGAGAAAATATTTGAATAGATTAGAGTTGACAACTTCCCAAATATGGGAAAGGAAATAGTAAACCAACTCCAGGAAGTGCAGAGAGTCCCATACAGTATAAATCCAAGGAGAAACACACTAAGACACATATTAATCAAACTATCAAAAGTTAAATACAAAGAAAAAAATATTAAAAGCAGCAAGGGGAAAGCAACAAATAACATGCAAGGGAAGCCCCAAATGGTTAACAGCTGATCTTTCAACAGAAACTCTGCAAGCCAGAAGGGACTGGCAGGACATATTTAAACTGATGAAAGAGAAAAACTTACGAACAAGATTACTCTACCCAGCAAGGATCTCATTCAGATTCGGCAGAAAAATTAAAACATTTACAGACAAGCAAAAGCTAAGAGAATTGAGCACCACCAAACCAGCTTTACAACAGATGATAAAGGAACTTTTCTAGGCAGGAAACACAAGAGAAGGAAAAGACCTACATACAAACCCAAATCAATTAAGAAAATGGTAATAGGAGTGTACATATTGATAACTACCTTAAATGTAAGTGGATTAAATGCTCCAACCAAAAGACATAGACTGGCTGAATGGATACAAAAACAAGACCCGTATAGTTGTTGTCTACAAAAGACCCGCTTCAGACTTAGGGACAGATACAGACTGAAAGTGAGGGGATGGAAAAAGATATTCCATGCAAATGGAAATCAAAAGAAAGCTGGAGTAGCAATTCTCATATCAGGCAAAATAGACTTTAAAATAAAGACTATTACAAGAGACAAAGAAGGACACTACATAATGATCAAGGGATTAATCCAAGAAGAAGATAAAACAATTGTAAATATTTGTGCACCCAACATAGGATCACCTCATACATAAGGCAAATGCTAACAACCAAAACACGGAAAATCGACAGTAACACAATCATAGTAGGGGACTTTATCACCCCACTTTCAGCAATGGACACATCATCCTAAATGAAAATAAATTAGGAAACACAAGCTTTAAATGATACATTAAACAAGATGGACTTAATTGATATTTATAGGACATTCCATTCAAAAACAACAGAATACACTTTCTTCTCATGTGCACATGGAACATTCTACAGTACAGATCATATCTTGGGTCACAAATCAAGCCTTGGTAATTTAAGACAATTGAAGTCACATCAAGTATCTTTTCCAACTGCAATACTATGAGACTAGATATCAATTACAGGAAAAATATTTGTAAAAAATACAAACACATGGAGGCTAAACAATACACTACTAAATAACCAAGAGATCTCTGAGGAAATCAAAAAATACCTAGAAACAAATGACAATGAAAACACGATGACCAAAAACCAATGGGATGCAACCAAAGCAGTTATAAGAGAGAAGTTTATAGCAATACAGTCCTACCTGAAGAAATAAGAAACAACTCAAATAAACAACCTAACCTTACACCTAAAGCAGTTAGAGAAAGAAGAACAAAAAAACCCCCAAAGTTAGCAAAAGGAAAGAAATCATAAAGACACAATCACAAATAAATGAAAAAGAAATGAAGGAAACGATAGCACAGATCAATAAAACTAAAAGTTGGTTATTTGAAAAGATAAACAAAATTGATAAACCACTAGTCAGACTCATCGAGAAGAAAAGGGAGAAGACTTAAATCAATAGATTTAGAAATGAAAAAGGAGAAGTAACAGCTGAAACTGCAGAAATACAAAGGATCATGCGAGATTACTACAAGCAACTATATGCCATTAAAATGGACAATGTGGAAGAAATGAAGAAATTCTTAGAAAAGAACAACCTTCTGAAAATGAACCAGGAAGAAATAGAAAATATAAACAGACCAGTCACAAGCACTGAAATTGAGACTGTGATTAAAAATCTTCCAACAGACCTTCCTCCCCACGGATACACCAGAAATACAGCTACACGTGGAACAACTCCTACAGAACACCTACTGAACGCTGGCAGAAGACCCCACACCTCCCAAAAGGCAAGAAACTCCCCATATACCTGGGTAGGGCAAGGCGGAGAGATTCCCGCACAGAGGAGCGGTGCCGAGCGGCACTCACCAGCCCGAGAGGCTTGTCTGCTCGCCCGCCGGGGCGGGCGGCGCTGGAAGCTGAGGCTCGGGCTTCGGTCAGAGCGCAGGGAGAGGACTGGGGCTGGCGGCGAGAACTCAGCCTGAAGGGGGCTAGTGTGCCACAGCTAGCCGGGAGGGAGTCCGGGAAAACTCTGGAGCTGCCGAAGAGGCAAGAGACTTTTTCTTCCCTCTTGGTTTCCTGGTGCGCGAGGGGAGGGGATTGAGAGCGCTGCTTGGAGGGGCTCCGCGGACGGGCGCGAGTCGCGGCTGAAAGCGCGGAGCCCAGAGACGGGCGTGGGACGCTGGGGCTGCTGCTGCCGCCGCCAAGAAGCCTGTGTGCGAGCGCAGGTCACTGTCCACGCCGCCCTTCCGGGAGCCTGTGCAGCCCGCCACTGCCGGGGTCCCGGGATCCAGGGGCGGCTTCCCTGGGAGAACGCACGGCGTGCCTCGGGCTGGTGCAACGTGACGCCGACCTCTGCCGCTGCAGGCTCGCCCCGCACTCCGTGCCCCTCCCTCCCCCCCGGCCTGAGTGAGCCAGAGTCCCGGAAGAGGCTGCTCCTTTAACCCTGTCCTGTCTGAGCGAAGAACAGACGCCCTCCGGCGACCTACACGCAGAGGCGGGACCAAATCCAAAGCTGAGACCCAGGAGCTGTGAGAACAAAGAAGAGAAAGGGAAATCTCTCCCAGCAGCCTCAGAAGCAGCGGATTAAAGCTCCACAATCAACTTGATGTACCCTGCATCTGTGGAATACATGAATAGACAACAAATCATCCCAAATTGAGGAGCGAGGAGTCAGTGCTGTGCCACTGAGGTGGGAGAGCCAACTTCAGGACACTGGTCCACAAGAGACCTCCCAGCTCCACATAATATCAAACGGCGAAAATCTTCCAGAGATCTCCATCTCAACACCAGCACTCAGCTTCACTCAACGACCAGCAAGCTACAGTGCTGGACACCCTATGCCAAACAACTAGCAAGACAGGAACACAACGCCACCCATTAGCAGAGAGGTGGCCTAAAATCATAAAAAGTCCGCAGACACCCCAAAACACACCACCAGACGTGGACCTGCCCACCAGAAAGACAAGATCCAGCCTCATCCACCAGAACACAGGCACTAGTCCCCTCCACCAGGAAGCCTACACAACCCACTAAACCAACCTTAGCCACTGGGGACAGACACCAAAAACAACGGGAACTACGAACCTGCAGCCTGCAAAAAAGGAGACCCCAAACACAGTAACATAAGCAAAATGAGAAGACAGAAAAACACACAGCAGGAGAAGGAGCAAGATAAAAACCCACCAGACCTAACAAATGAAGAGGTAATAGGCAGTCTACTTGAAAAAGAATTCAGAATAATGATGGTAAAGATGATCCAAGATTCTATTTCCAAGATCCAAAATCTTGGAAATAGAATAGACAAAATGCAAGAAACAGTTAACAAGGACCTAGAAGAACTAAAGATGAATCAAGCATAGATTAAAAACACAATAAATGAAATAAAAAATACTCTACATGGAATCAATAGCAGAATAACTGAGGCAGAAGAACGGATAAGTGAGGTGGAAGATAAAATAGTGGAAATAACTGCTGCAGAGCAAAATAAAGAAAAAAGAATGAAAAGAACAGAGGACAGTCTCAGAGACCTCTGGGACAACATTAAATGCACCAACATTCGAATTATAGGGGTTCCAGAAGAAGAAGAGAAAAAGAAGGGGACTGAGAAAATATTTGAAGAGATTATAGTTGAAAACTTCCCTAATATGGGAAAGGAAATAGTTAATCAAGTCCAGGAGGCACAGAGAGTCCCATACAGAATAAATCCAAGGAGAAATACGCCAAGACACATATTAATCAAACTGTCAAAAATTAAACACAAATCATATTAAAAGCAGCAAGGCAAAAACAACAAATAACACACAAGGGAATCCCCATCAGGATAACAGCTGATCTCTCAGCAGAAACTCTACAAGCCAGAAGGGAGTGGCAGGACATAATTAAAGTGATGAAGAAGAAAAACCTACAACCAAGATTACTCTACCCAGCAAGGATCCCATTCAGATTTGATGGAGAAATTAAAACGTTTACAGACAAGCAAAAGCTGAGAGAGTTCAGCACCACCAAACCAGCTTTACAACAAATGCTAAAGGAACTTCTCTAGGCAAGAAACACAACAGAAGGAAAAGACCTACAATAACAAACCTAAAACAATTAAGAAAATGGGAATAGGAACATACGTATCAATAATTACCTTAAATGTAAATGGACTAAATGCTCCCACCAAAAGACACAGATTGGCTGAATGGATACAAAAACAAGACCCATATATATGCTGTCTACAAGAGACCCACTTCAGACCTAGAGACACATACAGACTGAAAGTAAGGGGATGGAAAAAGATATTCCATGAAAATGGAAACCAAAAGAAAGCTGGAGTAGCAATTCTCATATCAGACAAAATAGACTTTAAAATAAAGACTACTAGAAGAGACAAAGAAGGACACTACATAATGATCAAGGGATCGATCCAAGAAGAAGATATAACAATTGTAAATATTTATGCACCCAACATAGGAGCACCTCAATACATAAGGCAAATACTAACAGCCATAAAAGGGGAAATCGACAGTAACACAATCATAGTAGGGGACTTTACCACCCCACTTTCACCAATGGACAGATCATCCAAAATGAAAATAAATAAGGAAACACAAGCTTTAAATGATACATTAAACAAGATGGACTTAGTTGATATTTATAGGACATTCCATCCAAAAAAAAAAGAATACGCATTTTTCTCAAGTGCTCATGGAACGTTCTTCAGGATAGATCATATCTTGGGTCACAAATCAAGCCTTGGTAAATTTAAGAAAATTGAAATTGTATCAAGTATCTTTTCCGACCACAATGCTATGAGACTAGACATCAATTACAGGAAAAGATCTGTAAAAAATACAAACACATGGAGGCTAAACAATACACTACTTAATAGCGAAGTGATCACTGAAGAAATCAAAGAGGAAATTAAAAAATACCTAGAAACAAATGACAATGGAGACACAACGACCGAAAACCTATGGGATGCAGCAAAAGCAGTTCTAAGAGGGAAGTTTATAGCAATACAATCCCACCTTAAGAAACAGGAAACATCTCGAATAAACAACCTAACGTTGCACCTAAAGCAATTAGAGAAAGAAGAACAAAAACATCCCAAAGTTAGCAGAAGGAAAGAAATCATAAAAATCAGATCAGAAATAAATGAAAAAGAAATGAAGGAAACGATCACAAAGATCAATAAAACTAAAAGCTGGTTCTTTGAGAAGATAAACAAAATTGATAAACCATTAGCCAGACTCATCAAGAAAAAAAGGGAGAAGACTCAAATCAATAGAATTAGAAATGAAAAAGGAGAAGTAACAACTGACACTGCAGAAATACAAAAGATCATGAGAGATTTCTATAAGCAACTCTATGCCAATAAAATGGACAACCTGGAAGAAATGGGAAAATTCTTAGAAATGCACAACCTGCCAAGACTGAATCAGGAAGAAATAGAAAATATGAACAGACCAATCATAAGCACTGAAATTGAAACTGTGATAAAAAATCTTCCAGCAAACAAAAGCCCAGGACCAGATGGCTTCACAGGCGAATTCTATCAAGCATTTAGAGAAGAGCTAACACCTATCCTTCTCAAACTCTTCCAAAATATAGCAGAGGGAGGAACACTCCCAAACTCATTCTATGAGGCCACCATCACCTTGATACCAAAACCAGACAAGGATGTCACAAAGAAAGAAAGCTACAGGCCAATATCACTGATGAACATAGATGCAAAAATCCTCAACAAAATACTAGCAAACAGAATCCAACAGCACATTAAAAGGATCATACACCATGATCAAGTGGGGTTTATTCCAGGAATGCAAGGATTCTTCAATATATGCAAATCAATCAACGTGATACACCATATTAACAAATTGAAGGAGAAAAACCATATGATCATCTCAATAGATGCAGAGAAAGCTTTCGACAAAATTCAATACCCATTTATGATAAAAACCCTGCAGAAAGTAGGCATAGAGGGAACTTTCCTCAACATAATAAAGGCCATATATGACAAACCCACAGCCAGCATCGTCCTCAATGGTGAAAAACTGAAACCATTTCCACTAAGATCAGGAATAAGACAAGGTTGCCCACTCTCACCACTCTTATTCAACCTAGTTTTGGAAGTTTTAGCCACAGCAATCAGAGAAGAAAAGGAAATAAAAGGAATCAAAATCGGAAAAGAAGAAGTAAAGCTGTCACTGTTTGCAGATGACATGATACTATACATAGAGAATCCTAAAGATGCTACCAGAAAACTACTAGAGCTAATCAATGAATTTGGTAAAGTAGCAGGATACAAAATTAATGCACAGAAATCTCTGGCATTCCTATACACTAATGATGAAATATCTGAAAGTGAAATCAAGGAAACACTCCCATTTACCATTGCAACAAAAAGAATAAAATATCTAGGAATAAACCTACCTAAGGAGACAAAAGACCTGTATGCAGAAAATTATAAGACACTGATGAAAGAAATTAAAGATGATACAAATAGATGGAGAGATGTACCATGTTCTTGGATTGGAAGAATCAACATTGTGAAAATGACTCTACTACCCAAAGCAATCTACAGATTCAATGCAATCCCTATCAAACTACCAATGGCATTTTTCACAGAAATACAACAAAAAATTTCACAAGTTGTATGGAAACACAAAAGACCACAAATAGCCAAAGCAATCTTGAGAACGAAAAATGGAGCTGGAGGAATCAGGCTTCCTGACTTCAGACTCTACTACAAAGCTACAGTAATCAAGACAGTATGGTACTGGCACAAAAACAGAAAGATAGATCAATGGAACAGGATAGAAAGCCCAGAGATAAACCCACGCACATATGGTCACCTTATCTTTGATAAAGGAGGCAGGAATGTACAGTGGAGAAAGGACAGTCTCTTCAATAAGTGGTACTGGGAAAACTGGACAGGGACATGTAAAAGTATGAGATTAGATGGCTCCCTAACACCATACACAAAAATAAGCTCAAAATGGATTAAAGACCTAAATGTAAGGCCAGACACTATCAAACTCTTAGAGGAAAACATAGGCATAACACTCTGTGATATACATCACAGCAAGATCCTTTTTGACTCACCTCCTAGAGAAAAGGAAATAAAAACAAAAATAAACAAATGGGACCTAACGAAATGTAAAAGCTTTTGCACAGCAAAGGAAACCATAAGCAAGACAAGAAGACAATCCTCAGAATGGGAGAAAATATTTGCAAATGAAGCAACTGGCAAAGGATTAATCTCCAAAATATACGAGCAGCTCATACAGCTCAATATCAAAAAGCAAACACCCCAATCCAAAAATGGGCAGAAGACCTAAACAGACATTTCTCCAAAGAAGATATACAGATTCCCAACAAACACGTGAAAGAATGCTCAACATTATTCATCATTAGCGAATTGCAAATCAAAACTACAATGAGGTATCATGTCACACCAGTCAGAGTGGCCATCATCAGAAAATCTACAAACAATAAATGCTGGAGAGGGTGTGAAGAAAAGGGTACCCTCTTGAACTGTTGTTGGGAATGTAAATTGATACAACCACTATGGAGAACAGTATGGAGGTTCCTTAAAAAACTAAAAATAGAACTACCATACAACCCAGCAATCCCACTACTGGGCGTATACCCTGAGAAAACCATAATTCAAAAAGAGTCATGTACCACAGTGTTCATTGCAGCTCTGTTTACAATAGCCAGGACATGGAAGCAACCTAAGTGTCCATCAACAGATGAATGGATAAAGAAGATGTGGCACATATATACAATGGAATATTATTCAGCCATAAAAAGAAATGAAATTGAGTTATTTATAGTGAAGTGGATGGACCTAGAGACTGTCATACAGTCAAGTAAGTCAGAAAGAGAAAAATAAATACCGCATGCTAACACATATGTATGGAATCTAAAAAAGAAACAAAAGGTTTCGAAGAACCTAGAGGCAGGACAGGAATAAAGACACAGACGTAAAGAATGGACTTGAGGACATGGGGAGGGGGAAGGTTAAGCTGCGACAACGTGAGAGAGTGGCATGGACTTATATATACTACCAAATGTAAAATAGATAGCTAGTGGGAAGCAGCCACATAGCTCAGGGAGATCAGCTCAGTACTTTGTGACCACCTAGAGGGGTTGGATAGGGAGGGTGGGAGGGAGATTCAAGAGGGACAGATATGGGATATATGTATATGTATAGCTGATTCACTTTGTTATAAAGCAGAAACTAACACACCATTGTAAAGCAATTATACTCCAATAAAGATGTTAAAAAAAAAAAGAAAGAAAAAAAAGTAAAAGTCATAAACTAAATGAGCAACAGTGATTAGTTCTGAGATGACTGGATGGGAGGAGAAAGTGAAGAAATTTAGATTTATCTAGTCTTTTAAATACATAAATGTGTTTCCATATTATTAGTACAAAGTTTTATTTATTTTAATTTAAAAAATAATAAAACATTGTCAACACTCCATTCTAAAGTGAAAGACAGAGGCAGGGCAGTTGGCATCAGAGATGCGAAGATGCTACACAGCAGGCTTTGAAGATGGAGGAGGGGGCCATAAGCTAAGAAATCAGGAAGCCTCTAGAAGATTGAATAATCAAGGGAACAGATTCTCCCCCTAGAGTCTTCAGAAGGAACGGCATCCCGAGCTACAGGCTTGATCTTAGGCAAGTGAAACCATTTCAGAATTCTGCCTTCTTGAATTGTAAAATAACGAATTTATGTCATTTTAAGCCATCAAATTTGTGTAATTTGTTAAAGCAGCAATAAGAAACTAGTATAAGTCCTTTGTAACTGCTGAGTTGCTTCTGAAACCTGCTCAGGCAGGTTTATGATGGCAGATTTTGTGTTACAAATGCCAGTATCACCTGAGGATTAATTCCCGCTCTTTGGGGTTACTATAAGATAGATAGTGTAAAAAAAAAAAAAGTAAGCTCCAAGTATTTTATTTTGCTTGGGTTAAAATTGTATGTAAAACCATATTCCCCAAGCCACCACATATTTAATGAACAACTTTGGAAGACTTACATATTTTAACAACGCAAAGCATTGGTCTAGTCATTAACCTATTTTGTAAATGTGAGACCAAAGGTTGGTAATTATTTATAAATCAACTACCATAAAAGCATAAAGATCAAAGATTGTTAGCCAGGTGGGAAGAAAGTTTAAGTTATTTCTAAACATTTTCTATATTTTGGCACCACAAATTTGGTCTTTAGTCTGTTTGCTGAAAAGGATGACAAGCTTTCCCATGTTTTCTGCTTTTTTTAAATAGGAAGAGTTAATTTTATCTACTATGGATAGTAACCTTGAACTCAGACCTTATGTTATCCTTTGAAGCATAAAATTATGTTAATGCAGTACATGATTTTTAGGAAATTATATTTGTTTTAACGTGCTTCTAGTAGGAAATTGAGTTTAGTGAACTGAGCTTTAATAGGCTCTCCAGCACCATGATGATTATTTCACTCCACCTTCACTAATTTTATTGTTTAAATCTACCAGTGTATAATTGACACAAACTCATGTCTTTTTTTTACACATCATTAAAAAAATCACACAAAATTTTGTGACTCATGACTCAAGTCAATTTGTTTTTGAAAAAAAATACAAAGCCTTTTCTTTAAAAATAGCGCCTGTTTCTTTATTCACATGTAAATCATATCTATAGCCTACTATATGGCTCTGAGAGAGGACAAGCAGGATGACTCTCACTGGGACAGGAGTGACCCCAGCCAGAAGCAAAGAAAAAGGGGGTGTGTATTTAAAATCTTGGAGATAAAACATTCAGTTTGTTTATTGCTCTGTATATCTGTAGCTCTTGAATATGCTTATTAAAAATATCAGATATTTTTAAGTTTGATAAAGCACACATTTGGCTAATTATCATTTTCAACCTTACCTTTATGGTAAATAATGATCAAAGTAATCCTTCAGAAATGCTGTAATCAAACTACAAAATGAAAAAGACTTCCAAAAAATTAGAATTAAAAGTTGACTTCAATTTTAATGAAAAATAACTATTTTAAAAGTTATGTATTTATATATTGTACTTTTATAGGCGAACAATTCACACACAGGCTATATGTATGCATACAGATCCCCCTTCTTCTTTGCTTTAAGTCACACTTTCCATGGCAGTTCTCAGACTTTTTATTTTTTAATTTTTATTTTTTTAACATCTTTATTGGAGTATAATTGCTTTACAATGGTGTGTTAGTTTCTGCTTTATAACAAAGTGAATCAGTTATACATATACATATGTTCCCATATCTCTTCCCTCTTGCGTCTCCCTCCCTCCTACCCTCCCTATCCCACCCCTCTAGCCTTTTAAAAAAAATTTTCCTAGGAGGTCTACTTTCCCCTCCCTAAAGAGGGAAGCCCTGCAGGGGAAGAGAGTATAACACGTCAGATTCTTATGAGCTAGAAAGAGAAGTCACAGCTAAGGAAACTGATTTGCTGATGAATTAATACAGTATCAGATTTCCCCACAAGTTGTTGTGGGGCAGTTTGGCCTCATACCATCAGCCATCAGATGACCATTTCATGCTGCTCTTCTTTGCTGTGAACTGTTAACACATCAACCTCTTTGGACCACCCTGTATCTATGAGAAGGAAATGTGGCTACCATGAGGTGAATAACCAGTACAAGATCTCAGGTTTGGAATTCTAGTTTCAACCCTATCCCTGTCTCATTATGTGAGTAGCTCACCAGTACTTATTCCCCAAATCACATTTAGCTCCTGTCTCCTTAATGCTACTTATACTTAAAATTAACAGAGGTGGGAGATATGAGTCTATAGATCAAAGACATAGTTAGTTAATGCATATTCTAGGCCTAATGCCTCTGGCACCAAATTCCTTTTGCTTATTTCATCAGCAAGGTCAAATGCTGCAGGTGCATAACAGTCTAAGCCCAGTACTCTTCACTTAGGGAAATGATTCTGAAAATGTTAGTCCTTGTATGTGGTACCTAAATTAGAGACCAATAAGTATTTTCAGATTTTTGAGTTTCAAATAATTTCAAAGGAGGCTGAAACATAAATAATTTGACACGTTTCTGAGGTCCTGATTTTCCTAATATCTACCCAGATGCCAATAAGGGTGCATGTAAATCCCAATCTAAACAAGAATAACGCTAAATATTGTCATGAACTAAAACTTTCCAAACTACGACATACTGTGGCATCCGACCAATATGTTGTCACCAACTAATCCCTACAATTCTTTACTTTGAATCTTGGAAATTCTGCAACTAATTCTCACTCATTAATTTCTTGTTTTGGCCTAATAAAATTGTTACCAAGGACTTCTTGTTAAGTTTTATTTTCTAAGTCAGTGCTGTGTTTTCTTTTTTACACAATAAACATCTTCCTCTATTACTAGTAAGCTAAGCCTCTGAATTTTAATTATATTTGTCCTAATCTTACCCTATTAACCCTGTGACTATATATAAATTTCCAAATTGGCCAGTAAAACAATAAATCTTACCCCTTTGAAAGTTACAAACCCTGTGAGAATCCGATAAAAGCCAAAGACCCTAGTCCTAGGAAGATACACACACACACACACACACACACACACACACACAAAGCTTTTATATTGCATTTATTATAGCCATATAACAGAATAGTTTAGAGTTTAGGCTTTGGAGAAGTTCATGCTTCATCTCTTACAAGCTGTAATGTCCTCATTTGCTAAATCAGGATATTAAACTTATAAAAATCTGTATGGGCCTATGCACTGGTTAAATTTTTTATAAATAAGATCTTTTGCATTACATTTTGCCCCCCATACAAATATGTTTTAGAGTCAAAAATCCTCACAAATAAGACCTAATCCTGGAATGACGTAGGAGGAAAGAGGTGGTTTTTTTTGGGGGGGGGGGTTTGCGTTATGCGGGCCTCTCACTGCTGTGGCCTCTCCCATTGCAGAGCACAGCCTCCAGACGTGCAGGCTCAGTGGCCATGGCTCACGGGCCTAGCCGCTCCGCGGCATGTGGGATCTTCCCGGACCGGGGCACGAACCCGTGTCCCCTGCATCGGCAGGTGGACTCTCAACCACTGCGCCACCAGGGAAGCCTGAAAGAGGTATTTTTATATGTAAGCTGCTTATGAATGTTTTACTAAATAATTTGTTCATGATTTTTCTATAATTCTTGTCTAATTTCTTTTATATAATTCTAGGCAAAATTTTAGAAACATCTATCAATCTAGTCTCTAGACACTGATTATCTCTAATGAGGGATGGAATTATCAAATGTCTAATTGAATGCACTCCTCAAACATTATGAAGATTGTTACCCATCCTTAGCTTGGGAAGTTAACAATATATCACCTTCTACATGACATATTATTAAGTTTTTCAAATACGTTTATGCCATAGAGTTTCTTTATTTTGCTGCTGGACTTTTCCTGGTTCTTCCTCTGTATCTGTACATACACAGCTTTAAAATTCAGTATCAAAGCTTGGACAAGTGTGAATTTTTGGTAATTTTCTTTTCAAACATATTTTAGATCACAATAACACAAATACGTTTCTAAGAACAAACTCATTAAAACTAAAACATGGGCTTCCCTGGTGGCGCAGTGGTTGAGAGTCCGCCTGCCGATGCAGGGGACACGGGTTCGTGCCCCGGTCTGGGAGGATCCCACATGCCACGGAGCAGCTGGGCCCGTGAGCCATGGACGCTGAGCCTGCACGTCCGGAGCCTGTGCTCCGCAACGGGAGAGGCCACAGCAGTGAGAGGCCCGCGTACCGCAAAAAAAAAAAAAATCCTAAAACATCACCAAGTCTCAGCTAATGGCCGAGTTAAGGTGACTTCATTATTAAAAATGTCAGTCTTTACCCAAATAGTGTTGTCTATGGCAGTGATTTTCAACCTAGTAGGACCCCAACACACCTGAGGAACATGGCACATGCCCAAATCACAGCAGTGAAGCTCATCTGGCTGGAAGGTGGGAGAGAACAGAGGAGGAGGGCCAGAGTTGAGAACCACTACTCTAGTAAAATGATATTTTCTCATGGTCCATACCATGTTTTAAGAATGAGCTGAAGGTATTGGCTAATCATGAAAGGAATTGCACTCTATCATCATGTAAAAAAAGAAATGAATCAGGGTATTGCCTCACTTATTGTAGGCCATGATATACATGTGGTAGGGGGATAAGAGTGTTTTTTCCTTAAAAAAAGATCTTTGGTTTACATATCAGAAAGCTTAGCTGATCATACTTCACCTAAGAATACATCATGTCTTTGTAATTATTATTAAGTGATTTATTAGTCAGTACATAGGGCTCTGTTTCCAAGTAGGACACATTTTACAGAGTTTAGAACTAATCTTAAGAAACAAACACCCGGGCTTCCCTGGTGGCGCAGTGGTTGAGAGTCCGCCTGCCGATGCAGGGGACACGGGTTCGTGCCCCGGTCCGGGAAGATCCCACATGCTGCGGAGTGGCTAGGCCCATGAGCCATGGCCGCTGAGCCTGCGCATCCGGAGCCTGTGCTCCGCAATGGGAGAGGCCACAACAGTGAGAGGCCTGCGTACCAAAAGAAACAAACACACTCTGAACTGAAGTTGGGATTAAGTCATCCATGTGTAGAAGAACCTTCCCAAGGAGATGATATGTAAACGTGTACCTGGAAAAACTAGCTAGTCTTCCAATCCAATCCACTCTCTCAAACCAGGATATACCTTAATTAGTCAGTTATTTGGTAATATGTCAGACATGAGGAGATGATAAATGGGAACTGGAGAGGAAGAATCGATCAGTTTTTTTCTCCATCCTGGCTACTGGAAAGCTCAGGCTAAAATTTAAAACCCACCTCTGTCAAGCATACAGGATTTAACAGACCTGAATTTTCCATGCAAACATCAAGTCCTCCCCACCTTTTTTTTCTTTATTGGATCCCACTTTCTTATTTTTTTTAATTGAAGTATGGTTGATTTACAGTATTTCAGGTTTACAGCAAAATGACTCAGTAATACATATATATGTACATATATGTTCTTTTTCAGATTCTTTTCCATTATAGGTTATTACAAGATATTGAATATAGTTCCTTGTGCTATACAGTAGGTCCTTGTTGTTTATCTATTTTATATATAGTAGTGTGTATTTATTAATCCCAAACTCCTAATTTATCCCTCCCCCTGCCTTTCCCCTTTGGTAAGCATACCACTTTCTTATTTAAAATGTTAAAAATCTTACAATAGTTTATTGTGTGTATTATTACAAACAATTTAAAATCACATATTAAAATTATAAACATTCCCACTATCTGGCTCTGCACAGGAGAGAGGGTTCTCCAAAGAGCAGACAAGAGTATGTCTGCAACTTGGCTCTCCAAGTACCTGACATTATTTATATTCCTGGAGACCTAACAATCCACACTCTCAAAGCTTGATTCCAACAGCATTAAGATCATGCAACTACCTACCTGGAGTCTATATTCCTAAACAACCTTTGGGCACTAATTCACATTTCTCCATAGGAGAGATTGTACTGACCAATACACATGAGTATTCTGGTTTTCTTGGCCTAATTTTCTTTGTAATTTTTCAAGTTGGCATTCCAGTTTATTAATTGAGCTCTTCTGAGTTCAATTCACATGAGTCAGTCCTCTAAAACCTTACCAATTTTTGTTGATCTGGTAGAATTTTGTTGCTGATCATTGGCAGGTGATGAATGGCCCCTGAAGCCTTTGTTCTGCACCCAAAGCCCTGCCCCACTCCCTGGGTTGGGGGGAGATCCCAGAGTAGCCAGAAAACCACTCTTTGGCTCCATTCCCCTTGAAGAGGAAAACAACCTCATTACACCTTGACATTTGCTATTAATTCATTTTGAGATGCCACTGAACTTGAACGTTTCTCAGCATGAAACCTTCTACTATGCTGTTGGTGAGGTAGCCGGTGGGACTTACTTCAGACAACAAAAATACAAAGCAGCTGTGTTTAGGTCTGAAATCTACTAAAGTAGCCCAATCTCTGGCATTTTCTTTCCTTTGCAAAAACCTTCTTTATTTTGAGATCTTCTGAATAATCCATCAGATGCCTTTGAGTAGGAGACTTGTCTGTTTATTTATTCCTTCATCTAACAAACATTTATTGAGCACCTTCTCTGTGTTAAATGCTGTCCTAGGTGTTAGTTCCTGCATTATGGAACAAAAACTCTAGTGAGGAATACAGATATTTTTAAGTACATAAATAAACGTTTCCTTATACATTGTGATAAAAGACATGAGAAAAAATAATTGGTTGCTAAAGTAGATAATAACAAGGGAGAGAACTAGTGTTAGATTTTAGAGTCAGAGCACACCCTCCTGCTCCCTAAGAGATGCCTTTTAACTGGGTGAACATATGTGCCCATTTGACTGGGACAGTCCTAGTTAATGCCAGTTGTCCCAGCATAATTATTAATAGAGCCTCCTTTCCCACTGAAAGTATCCTGGTTAAGATAATAAATTATATGGTCACACTAATTTTAAACAAAGTAGAAGCTAGGTAAACTGCTAGTCCTATAAGGGATAATGATTTCTAAGTACTTTGGAAAACATCCTGAGGTGAAGCTAAGCATTAGTAGTGTAATGGGCTGAGATTAACTTCGTTCCTGGCTTAATTCCAGGGGAAAATCACAGCTTCAAACATGATGTATTTAAGGGCATGAAATCAATGTTGAGTGAAGAGAAATGAAGAATGGGCTCTTCAGTAAATAAAACTTGAACCCTTTTCAACATCGTGAAGACAGAATTAGCAGAAGAGAAAACCCTAGGCCTTCAGCATAATGGAAACCTAGAAAAATTTTTATGTGAAAGCAGATAGCAGAATGTAGTCATAAAACACATAAACTGAAGGAATCTTGGAAATCAGCTCATACAGATCCCTCATCTTAGAGAAAATGATGCCACGGGACATAAATGTGAATGGTACACTTTGAGGCTAAGAATCACTGTATCATATAACACAAAAAACAAAGGATGTGGACACAGGCCACCTGTGTTATAGTCACAGTTGCTCAGGTTCATCACTTATTTTCTCTTTCCTCGGTTCCTTCAAAAGGAACCCCAAAATCAAAATACCCTCCCTACTATCTCCCAGGATTATTGTGGAGATGAAATAAAATCACATAAGCTATAAAGGGCTTTTCAGATGTAGTTGTTGGTAATACATTCATTAGCTTAGCCCATGTTCTAAGCAAAAAGGTCTAATGTTACCACAAAGTTATAGCAAGAAGTTTCCATGCCCTTTTGAGTTGAATAAAGGGGATACTGATGAGGGTTTTATAGCTCTCATATTCCTCCCTTCTCTCATCCCTCAAAATTCACCAAATTAAATACAAATAAAACATGGTAATTAGGCAATTGACAAAAAATAGAGCTTTACACACACTGGTTTGGGTTGAGGAGGCCATATATATAAAAAAATAATATGTACCATGGTTACACAAACATCTTCCCTTTTCGGATTGGATTACTACAAACCTAAACAGGTTCGGCAACAGTTGTTCTGAAACAACTAAACACATTTGAAACGAGGAATATAAAGCTGAGAGTGAAATCTGAGCTTTTAAAATGCGCGTGGTTATACAGGATAAATAGTCTAGCGTGAGTGCTGTGAAAGGCAGCACTAAAATGGTAAGAACTGGAGTCGTGAAAAGTTCTCCTACACAAGTGGGCCAGTGATTTTTGTTTTCAAGCTGGACAACATATTCTTTTTTTTAGGAGTTCAAGATGCATTCTTTTCTCTTTGAATAAGCTATCTTTTAAAAATTTTTTATTGGAGTATAGTTGATTTACAATGTTGTGTTAGATTCAGGTGTACAGCAAAGTGATTCAGTTATACATATAGATATATTCATTCTCTTTCAGATTCTTATATAGGTTACCACAGAATATTGAGTAGAGTCCCCTGTGTTATACAGTAGGTCCTTGTTGGTTATCTATTTTATATATAGTAGTGTGTGTATGTTAATCCAGAGCTCCTGATTTATCCCTCCCCAACCCATGTTTCTCCTTTGGTAACCATAAGTTTGTTTTCAATATCTGTAAGTATGTTTCTGTTTTGTAAATAAGTTCATTTGTATCATTTTTTAAATCAGATTCCACATATAAGTGATATAATATGATATTTGTCTTTCTCTGCCTGACTTACTTCACTTAGTATGATAATCTCTAGGTCCATCCATGTTGCGTCAAATGGCTTTGTTTCTTTTTTTATGGCTGAGTAATGTACCATTGTGTATATATTCTTAAATATATACAAGAGATCTGTTAAAACTTTATAAGGAGTTAAGTGAATCTGGTGAACATATTGAATGAGTTAAGGTAAAGTAGGCCTCAGAGACAAAAATGCTCAAGGACAAATATGATAGAAGTTTATCTGTTCATGGAAGAATCCAACCAAGAGCTCCTGGTTGGTGGGGGTTCTTCTGCACACAGTGGATGGTGGACTCTGTGGCTCTGCCCTCTCCTACATCCTCACCAT
The DNA here is from genome assembly GCF_949752795.1 of Hyperoodon ampullatus. Classification (NCBI taxonomy): domain Eukaryota; kingdom Metazoa; phylum Chordata; class Mammalia; order Artiodactyla; family Ziphiidae; genus Hyperoodon; species Hyperoodon ampullatus. Next base: position 74,376,907 of record NC_136917.1, on the reverse strand, counting down.
CAGTTGCATCCAGCCAGCAAAAAGGCAAAAAAAGTCTGGAGGAAGCACAGCTTCTTACAAAGCCATGGCTCAGACACAGCAGAGCTTGTCCTCTGATCTGACTGTCTAGAACTCAAGCTCATGGCCACACCCAACTCCAAAAGAGTCTAGGAGGCAGGTTCTAATTGGGAAGAAAAGAAGAGCATGGATTTTGATAAACAGCTAGTGTTCTCTGCTATAGATAAGATTTCTAGTTACATCAGTTCTGTGCCAGGACCGACAGTGGAGTGGAAGTAAGACCAAGAAGGGAAATAGGACATGAAATGACCCACCTTCCATTCACAGCTTTCCCCATCCTACATTGTGCCCCAAAGAATGCCCAGGTTCTTATAAAGCTGACAAAGTGTGAACAAGGGGCAGAGAGTTACTGCCCTATGTCAAATTCTTTATGTCTAATATTTTACTAATAGTTAAAAGAGATTGGTTTAAGCCATGCTGGCCTTGTGGTATCATTAGACAAAAGTCTTTGGCCAGAATATGGGCAGATCCCTTCCCTGTAACCTATATGGTACCCTGAAATCCTTAGGCTTCCTAAAATTTTTCATTTGACACCTTGGCAATGATTTGCAATTGCATAATTTTCAACCACAGAGAGTTTTAGGAACTCTAGACATTGAGACCTCTGGGACCCAAACCAATTTAAGTTATGCCCCTACTTTTCTCATCATTCTGGAAGGTGATCTCTGACTTAGCCACAAACTACTTTGAAAGTGGAGAAACCACTGGGAAAGAAGAAAGTAAGGCTTGGCTGTGGGGCTTGGTGTTTAAGTGAAAGGCAATACCTCAGGAAATTGTGAAACCACCCGTCGTTAAGTAGATGGTGTGAAGATGGAGAATATTATCTAAAAATACAAGACTCTGGCAGAAAAAGTTACTTTTCAGCTACCATTTGTGTCTCTGATTGTCTGCCTATTTTTCTCTTTCTCAAATGAGGCAGAAATTGGATTCCTAGATTTAATCTTTCCTAGCTGGTTAATAATAGGTTTATTATTTCAATCAAATTATATTTTTAATGCAAGGGACAAAGATATTTTTGAGAGAATATAATGATGTACCATGGACTTTAAGCAGAACAAGAAGGGAAATGAAGTCTGAGGGGTTTTAGGATAGAACATGGCAGGAGGTGAGGGGATATTAATGGGCTAGCTGTTTTTGTTGGAGTCACTGACATGCCAGTCTTAACCCTTCCCCTGCAGGGGGAATCAGACCCATAAATAGACCTTGCTCTATTGTTGAAATTGAAATTCTAGAACATGCTAAAATTCTAGAAACTCTACAACAATTTCTGATAAAGCTGGGTTGGGAAGCGCGGCTTGGAATTACAGCCACAGAGAGGTTGCTTAAAACTACATCCATCCTGATTCAGACTGACTTGCCCATCCACTTGAAAGGGGGCTGATCTGAGAGGGAGTTCCCAAGAGCACCCTGGAAGGGTTTGGGAGGGAGCGGGGGAGAGAGATGTGGCTGTACGGGGAGGGAGGGCAGACATGTGAGAGGTCAAGAGTTTGGGGAATGACAGATGACCTGAGAGGCTTGCGGGCAACTGCGGAAACAGAAATCAGAGGCAGAATGGATTTGGCCTTGATTCTGACAAAAATTAGAGCTTTACACACAGGCCTGAGAGAGTCCAGCTGAGGGCAGGCAGGAGCCCTGGTTTTGAGCTCACAGGTAATTGAGGAGGGTCAGTAATAGTCAACAGCAGGGAGCAATTAACCCGTGGTATGCAAGTCCATGTGCCTGATGCACAGTGAGACCAAACAATTCCAAAACTTCGGAGTTTGAAGCAGAGAAAGGTTTATTGCAGGGCCATGCAGGGAGACGGGTGGCTCATGCCTTAATATCCCCGAACTCCCCAAAAGCTTTCAGCAAAGCCCTTTTATAGGAAAGGTAAGGGAAGGGCGTGGTTAGTTGTTGCAAACTTCTGGGTGTCAGATCCTTTGTTCTTGAGGTCACAGTCAGGTCACGAAGTTCCTGTAAACTTCCACCAAAAAAAATGCTATTCTCTGTTCTGACACAAAAGGGCCAGGTCCCAAGGCTCAAGGTCCAGACTCTGGCTAAGAGGAGGGGGTCCCTGGGCTGAACCGTTACCCTGCCCGGGAGTGTTCGTCCAGCACCCAGCCTGGGTCCTCCCATCCCCAGGACCAGGTCCCCAGACCCCACCCAGCCGTCATCACTGAGGGAGCCAGGTGCCCGGGACCCAGCCGGCCCTCAGGCTCCTCAGGCCGCCCAAACGGGGCCGGATTCCGAGGACTGCGACCCATGGAGACTGCCGCGGCCATTAGATCTTGGAGGCGGGGATGGGGGAGAGGCTCACTGTCGCTTTAAGGCCTGCGCCGGGTCAGTGGGCAGCCGCAGCGAGGGCTCTGGAGCCCTGCGGAACACAGCCCGCAGCCTACGCCCGACCCCCAAGCTCACGCACCAGCCCAAGGCGGAAGGGCCTGGAGGACCCCAGGCAGAAGGCGGAGATCCACCTGATCCTCCTCTCTCTGCTCTCTCTGCTGGGAGGACCACTGTGAGCCTGCCCACAGAGCGGGACCTCTAAGCATTGCGCTAAAGGTCTAGCAATTACGGCTGCGTGCTAAGGGAGGGCGCGCCCGCCCCACCCCGCCCCGCCCCACCCCACCCCACCCCACCCCACACCAGGAGCGCGTGATTTTCCGTGAGGGTCGCTGCAGCTTCTGACTGGGCTGGGTTGCTATTCCTCACGGTTCGCAGGTTAAAGAAAAATTATTCGTGACACTTGTTAAAGAACGGTAAGGCTGACTTTAGTCAGGGGATTGTTGCCGTAGGTGTAGGGACCACTGCAATGGCGTGTTGCGGCAGGACAGAGATTAGGCGCCACTCTGAATACCACAAGGAAAAGTGGGGATTTATAGTCAAGGAGCAGAGTGGGAGCCAGTGGATGGAAAATTACTCAGAAAACATCAGGGGTGAGGAGGGATTCTGGGTAAATTGACCTAGCAGAATTCTTGCTGAAGGTAGGCCAGGGTGATCAGACGTCACCTGGCAGTGGTGGGGGGGAGGGGGGCGGGGGGAATCAGGTTCAGAGATGCGGGGTGATCAGATACCGAAATGGTGAGGCTGCCTCAACTAATTTAGCAGGGTTCTTGCTAAAAGAGGACAATGCAGAGAGGAACATGGAAGTCCAAAATCGAGGCCTAGTTGAAAAAGAGCTCAGAAGAGCCTGATTAGAGTTTGGTCGAGGTGACAATCTTTGTCAGTAGAAACATATTCAACAGCCTCAGAATGAGAGGGGACACTGGAAACTCAGAAACCAGCACGTTTTCTGGCTGGGAAGATTGTAACTATCTCTTTCTGTGAATTTGCCTCTAAATTCATTTTTCAAAATATTTGAAACTCTCTCAACATTTGTAAAACGTTATTAGTTTGAACCATATAAACCTGTCAGTTTTGAAGTAAAAAGTCTGTCAAAATCAGCAGTTTCATATGATTCAACTTAATTCTGAAGGGAAGAATAGGTTCCTTGGGCACTTTGCATTTTCAATGTCAGGCAGTAAAGACTTCAGGGTTGGGAAACCCCCAGGGTGCACCTAAAAGCCTTAGGGTTCAGGTTGTCCTCAGAGAACCGAAGAATAACCCTGATGCCCTGGTCACTGAAATCCTCAGTAATTCTATGTTACCACGGATAATAGCACACTTTCCTGGTGTGATTAACTCAGTGACCTCGGCAAATTTTTAAACCCTGAGACAAGAACCCAAACTCTACCTGCCTCACTCAATAAATGACCTTGATGCCTCGTTCTCAGAGAATAGAAACTATTGGGTAAGAATTTCCTCAGACTCCACCCAGACATCAGGTATTTGTCTGCAGATGAATTCAGTTAGATTATCTGGATGCCCTTGGGTATAGTGCTGAAGAATCAACTTGGAAACCTTCATTCTGATTCTTTTGTATCGAGCCACAATACAAATGCATGGCAATTCACACATATATAATTGTTAGGTGCTTGTACCAGAGACTGACACCACCTGCATACTGCCACCGGGGTGATCTTACTAAAATACAAATCTGAGGGTGTCATGTTTATGATTTAAAGGGATCAAATGCCTTGACTTTGTTGAGGAATCCCAGTGCTCCCTACTTCTCCAGTGTTACCCCACATGCAGCCTTGCCTTCGCATGCTCAGATACTTTGCTTCCTGGAATGCATGGTGCATTTCATGCTTCTGCATTTTCCACATGCTGATTCTTCAGCCTGTAAGTTTTCTTCCTGTCAAGATTTTATTTCTCTAAGTTTTCTCTACTGTAAGAAATATTTGAGTAAGTTGCCCTTTCTCAGTGATCCTCTTAGCATACTTCTTTCCTTGCCTTTATCTCACTGTATTTTTAGTCTTAGTTTATTAATCTCATTCACTCACCGGGCATTACATTAGATAGACACAATGAATTTTGAGTAGAAACTTCATGAAATAACATGCTCAAAATATGAGTTAAGAATGAATAATTGCCTACAGGTTTACAACTTAGCTCCCTAGGTCCAAAAAATGTAAGAATATATCTAATTTTGCATAGTTATACTTTATAATACTGAAAAGGTTCACAATTTAATCTTCTGTTAATTATTTTTGTGCACTGAGGCAATCCTTTTAAATAGTTTTGATAATAGCTAACAGTTACTGAGCCCATATTCTGAACCAGGCACCATGCTAAGTGCTATATATACCCAGCTTAATTCTTGAAACTACACTTACAGTTCTCATTTTAAAGATGAGAAAACTGAGTAGAGATTCTCTTCAATTTATTTGATTGATAAATATGGATTTTACATATCCTGTTTGTTTTTAATTCTTTTCACCTGAATTCCAACTGAAGCACTAAAATGTAATATCTGAAACATATCACATTTTGGATTAAAAATATAAATATCTTGATCTAGTAATTCAATTTCTACTTTTTAAAAATTTAGTTATTTATTTTATTTTTGGCTGCATGGGGTCTTCAGGCTTTCTCTAGTTGCGGAGAGCGGGGACTATTCTTTGTTGCAGTGTGTGGACATCTCTTTGCGGTGGCTTCTCTTGTGGAGCACGGGCTCTAGGCACACAGGCTTCAGTAGTTGTGGTGCGTGGGCTCAGTAGTTGTGGCTGGTGGGCCCCAGAGCGCAGTCTCAGTAGTTGTGGCACATGGGCTTAGTTGCTCCACAGCATGTAGGATCTTCTCCAACCAGGGCTCGAACCCATGTCCCCTGCATTGGTAGGTGGATTCTTAACCACTGCACCACCAGGGAAGTCCCTCAACTTCTACTTCTTTTTCTACTATTTCTATTTGCTTCAATAAGCATCTGGTAAAATTTCTCCTAATTCCCTTTTGGAATTTCCTTTTCCTTCAGTTTTATTTAGAGTTTCCAAGCTTAGAATCACTGAACAGCAATGGATCTATGGTGCTATCCAGATCATTCAAAAGGTATATCCCTGCCTGTAGATTTTCGATTGAAATAAAATAAGATGACATGAAAGCACGGAGAAGATGAATCGCTTGAGCTGATGGGCAGCGTTTGGAATTGGTTTTGTTTTCTTAGAGAACTGCAGTGTCATTTTTCTTTGTCCTATCCTGTCTCTGCTGATTCTGTCCAGGGGATGTCTTTTAATGTGAAAAATTGAGTAATAGCTTCATAAGAAGAAGTCCAGAGAAAATGCCTCCTGGATACCAACTTATCCTCAATTCACACAACCTGCTCCCTCAGAGTAATGGGCTTTTTTTCTTTATTCAATTAGACCTCAATTATGACCCAGGAAATCAGTCTCTGGACTCAATGGGAGTAAAGAGCAGGTAAGAAACAAACAAGACACATCACGCTTTTGCCTGGGACTTCTTTGGGTCAGTGGTTTTGTCTTTAAGAGTTCTGGTGAGGTAAGTTCTAAGTTTTCAGAATGCTCACTTAAGCTATAAATCAGAAGCTTCTGGTATCTTGTTGCTAGGACTCGAAATCGAGCTCAGGTGAGGTTATTGCACGCACGTACGGGCACATACACACACACACACCAACCAGGGCTAAAGGAAACCAAAACAGGAAATACGAATTCTTAAAACCCAATGAAATCCAAGTGTTAATAATCCTTTTGCAGGCAGGAAATGGCAGTGTGCATAAAGTAAAAGTACAAGATCAAAACAACATCACCAAGCTCCCCTTCACTCTCTTGCCCACACCGTTTTCCCCCCAGCACAGACCAAACAATCAGCTCCAGCTGTCTCCACTCAGAGGGGGCTTCTGGCACAATCTGGCTGATGATCAGAGTTATGGGTGGAACTATATATCAATAAACAAGTATATTCTCCCCTATGTATTCTGATTCCTGGTCTAGGAGAATCTATGTTTTTAAAAAGCTCCACCTATAGTGCAACGTACTAGCAAAAAAAAAAAAAACCCAGAAAGAACCTGCAGCAAATTCTCTCTTCCACTGACACCTCCTTTTGCCATCAGAAGAAGATTACAGGACCCGGAGCAAGTCTAGAACTGGCACAAGTCTGTTTTACTGAGGATTCTCAGCAGAGTCTTTCTCTGACTTTCTGATTAGCCTTATGAATTAAGGCAAGTGAGTAAATCAGGTTTCCCCAACCTGAAGTATCTATTTTCTTGCTCCTCAAAGGAGCATTGGCGTCACCTGCATGATTGGTAGCACCCACCCATTACTGAATCAGAATCTGATTTTAACAAGAGCCCCGCGGTATTTGTAGGTGCATTAAAGGTTGGGAAGCTCTGCTCTCTCTCTCCATCTTTGATAGCTTCCAAGTCGATTCTTAGAAGTTAGTCCTAGTCATGTCCTTCTGGGCTAGTGTCTTTGCCTGAAAATCTGTACAGTTCTGAGTCCCTCAGGAGCCTGCCCAATTCTTCACTCAAGAAAGGATAGAGTCTCAACCTTAAAGCTGAGCTGTTGCTTTGGGCCCTGCTGCCTGCCTGCCAAAATTCCTCATGCCAACATGGACCCCCTCCAAACTGTCTCCAAGAGGGTTATTTATAGCTGGGCCTCACTAGGAACACGCTGTTAGATGTGCAGAACATTCTGAGGACAGCTATTTGTTTAAAATGCTATCTGTTAGATGCTCTCCCTTTTATGAAATAGAAGACATAATCTCAAGTCATTCAAGAAAGGCATGAGAATCGTGCTTTGCAGCTCATAGTCCAATGCTAAGTAGTAGTCAGTTTATACATATATACAGTTCAGGATATAGAGAAATATAGCACCAAAAATTATTAATGTTGATACTAATTTAAAATTCCAAATGAAAAACATATTTGGTTAACAATTTCCTGTAAGAATTTACTCAAATAGTACTACTTAATCTATGGAGGAGTGAAGTACATATCCTTGAAGTACTTGAAATACTGATAATGGGTAAATATTAAGAAATTGAGGGAATTCCCTGGTTGTCCGACGGTTAGAATTCCACGCTTCCACTGCAGGGCGCCCAGGTTCGATCCCTGGTGGAGGAACTAAGATCCCACAAGCCACGTGGTGCAGCCAAAAAAAAAAAAAAAAATTGGAATTTGAGGTGTTAAAAGTTGTCTGATTATACCTCTTGATTACATAGCTCGGTTTCAAGTTTAATGAAAAAGGGTTATCTGCCTGTCAATCAGATATTAACTGAGAGCTTACTATATTCTGTTTGCTGTATACGGAATGACCAGTTTTCACTTAACATTTATTAAAAACCTACAATGTGTAGGATATTGTGTACTCATGATATAAAGATGAGTAAGACACTGTCCCTGCCCTCGAAGAGTTTACGACCTACAAGAGCAAGGCATGTAAACAAAAGGAATGTGGTCAAGTTCTGTGGAGCATTTGTGGGCTACAGGAATGCTCTCAAGGAGGAGGATCAGTTCTGTCTTGGGGAGGCCGCAGTTTTATAAAGGCAATACTCAAAGGATCTTCCCGGCACAGGGGTTAGAACAGCAAAGGAATGGAAACATGACACTGCCTGTTACATTCAGAGACCTGTGGGAAGTTCAATATGCTTGCAATTCAGGTTTTTTTTCAAAATGACAACATAAAATGTTTCAGAAATTCATCATAAAATAAAAAATAATTTTATGTACCACTGTTATGGTACAAAAATAATGTACACTGGATCAGACATACAAATATAATAGATTTCATATTTTGCTAACCCTTCCTTAGATCACTCTTCCTTTTAAAGAAAGAATACACTTGGACATATATACACTACTAAATGTAAAATCGATAGCTAGTGGGAAGCAGCCGCATAGCACAGGGAGATCAGCTCGGTGCTTTGTGACCACCTAGAGGGGTGGGATAGGGAGGGTGGGAGGGAGATGCAAGAGGGAAGAGATATGGGGATATATGTATATGTATAGATGATTCACTTTGTTATAAAGCAGAAACTAACACACGATTGTAAAGCAATTATAATCCAATAAAGATGTTAAAAAAAAGACTATATAAAGATCTTCAACAAATCAGTATAAAAAAGTAGACAACTCAATAGAAAAATGAATAAAAGACTTTAACAGTCACTTCACAAAAGATAATAAACAAATATAAAAAAGTTATTGGGCAATAAAAAAAAGGAAGAATACACTTAACATCCTCTTTTTTTTTCAAAACAAGCAAGTTTTTATTGAAGTATAGTTGATTTACAATGTTGTGTTAGTTTCAGGTGCACAACAAAGTGATTCAGTTATATATGTATTCGTTTTCAGATTCTTTTCCATTATAGGTTATTATAAGATATTGAGTATAGTTCCCTGTACTCTACAGTAGGTCCTTGTTTCTGTGTTATACGTAGTAGTGTGTATCTGTTAATCCCAGACTCCTAATTTATCCCTCCCCCTCCTTGCTCATTCTTAATTAACTGTGAGATGTTTGAAAGCTAGACTTTGGTATAGACAGGCATGCAGACACACAACGTAAGGCTTTACTGGGCAGGATAACAATAGTGACTACTTTCATAGATAGAATGCCAGATTTCAGTCAGACTAAACTCTCAACAATTCTTTTTACTTTGCTTTTACTTATGTTTTATGGAAATGTCGATTACAAAATTGTAAGGTCTAGCTTGGAATTTGATTTTGTGAGGTGAGGCAGGCAGATGGCACTGGAGCCGTGGGCAGGGGCTAGACCACCCATGTTAATGTTTTGGAACTTCCTTCCTTTGGGTGAAGGAGAAGCCATCAGATATTTTTGAGCAGGGAAAAGTATCAGTTCCTGAGTTAAGCCCATTATGTAAGTTAATTCTATTCTCAAAACAACTCTATGGGATAGTATTGTACCCATTTCCAGTTGAACAAACAGGTTCAATGTTTCACAGCTAACACTTGGCAGAGTTTGGACGCAAACACAGATCTGTTTGACTCTACAGTCTGTGCTTCTCTATTAAATAAAATATCCCTGATATGGATAAATTAACAAGCCAAATGTCTACCATACATAAAGCAAATGGAAAGTAAAAGCCTCACACTCCATGATCTTGACTGTAAGAGCAAGAGGCATTGGAGGTGGTAGGTAGTGATGGGAGTCTTTACCTGTTGGAACAATCAATTCCACATAGTGTGGTACTGAAGTTGGAAAGTGAGAGCAGTTGGAGAGAGAGAGAAACTTTTTCTTGTCTTCTATGTATACCATAACAATATTATGGGATATCTATACCCTCAGAGAACTCTGTGAGCTGGGTACTTCTGGCTTTTGATATGCTAAAGGGGAAACAAAGGAATCCGTAAAATACCATCCCAAGCCTAGTTTATATGGTTATTCTTCCTACTATAAAATTCTATAGTACATGTCTGGAGCTAAAGAATATGTTATTTCTACAAGCTTTCTTCCTGTAACCAAATCTTAATTTTCCTCTAGACAAATGGATTCCTTGGGTGGATTAGGGCAAAGTTAATGTGCTCACAGAGGCACCAGAGAAAGCATATTATTAACAAAATATTGCCCCCAGTTACATATCATGTGCAGTGTGTCTTTAAGAAGGATCGTGGAAAATGTTGAGTCTCCAGAATGACATAAATTGACTTACAAATGTGATTTTTATCCAAATTCCAGTTACCCCTTGCCTGGGATAGAGCTGCAAATTTAGGAGTATTTGCAAATATCATGTCTTCCCATTAAAATGAAAATACCTCCACAGTCATCATATACTCAGGCACACTTTCTTGATATAATACATGGTACTGCCCATTCACCTCAGCCCAACTTTTATATGTATCCTTACTCTGCAAATAATCTCATAGTTTACAAGGCTATATGTACATATATACCCATTCAGTCTCCATCTATGTCCATGTCCAAACCCATCAAGAAATATTTTTAATCTATCTTGCTCATTGTCTTTATTTGATATTCAGATAAAGTAAATATGAGCAATTTTAACGTGATTGGTATGTTTGAGCTTGAAATTACCGCTTTCTTTGTCTCATCAATGGATTTGAATGGTTTTCACTCATGAGCTGTTAATGAAAATTTCTGGCCCATTTATTCATAAGACTTTCTACTTAAACAGTCCTGTACCAAATCTGTACCTGTTTAATTTACTTAGGAACAAGAGCCCATACATTCATTTCCTGTTCTGCTGCCAAAGTTAACCTCCTGGAGTTTTTAAAAATGTGAGTCTCTACAGAGTGAGAACACAAGGGCAGAACATAAAAAAGAAAGAAGGGTTCTGCTTCTCCTCCCCCATTATTAACTGTCGGCACCAAAGATAGTCCAGACTCGGGTTTGATGTTGGCCCATGGGGATTTCTCATGTGCCTGTGTGTGCAAGGTGATAAGTGCAAAAAAAGTCCAGAGTTGGAAAGTGCACATTGAAATTAGGAAAAGGGGAAAAGAATATGCGCCCAACAAAATGTGCAGTCATTAGGAGACGTGCCATAACTTTCGCCCATGCTGCCGGCTCTGGCTGAGCCTCAGTCTAGGTAAATAGCGCCCAGCACTGTGAAGCATTAGGTTTTTAGAAGTGAAGTTAAACTGATAAATTAGACCTCATTTATTGAACAGCAGTTAGAGCGGATTGCCTAGGGAGTCGTTTGACACCTCTGAAGACCGTGCTAACTTAATTGGTGATAGTTTGGGGGCTGAAGGAAACATTTAAGCCAGGAGCAGCAGGACACCGTGCCGCATGAAAATGGAGAAGACAAGCATTCTCTCTGACAAGGGGAGTCATCTATAGATTTTTGTGTCCATTGTTTTCGCTTATTTGTGTGTGTGCTTTACTCAGTCAATCAAATATAATTGACACCACTGGGTTCTGTTGTTTTGTAGATGACAGGAGCTAATGCAAGGGAAAAAAGCTGCAAGTAAACTTCCCCCTGAAAGGCTGTGAAAAGGTTTTTCCACAGGGCCCGTGACATTTTTTGCTCAGTTGTATTAATTGATGTAGTGACAAGGCACTTGAAAAGATGATGGATACTGATCACTACACCCTTTTTTAAGGTTGGGCTATATCTCGCTATTAGCATAAGCACTTGTTTGTACAAGGAGTGGAGAGCAGCCAGACAGAACAAAAGAAGAAATAAGGCAGCAGCTTACCCGCCATATGCACCTGAGAGGGGAGGGCATTGGTCCGTTACATAAGGGTACCGAGGCCACACTGGAGGTGGGCATTTAGTTCAAAGACTTTGAGCTTCACATCTACTCCCCTAGACCTGTGGTCTTTAAAGAGGTTCTGCCCCAGTTTTTTAATCATTTGCTCAGAGCTACAAATGATTTCTCAGAGTTTTCTTAATGTCCTAACTGCTTAAGCGCCAGGACAAAAGACTGAGGGAAGGCTACTGGTGCTGGGGCTAGGGTGATTCAGGCTAGGGGAGCTAGAGGTTTGGGGATGCTCATTTCTCAGTCAGAGTCAGTGGCAGTGATGTGTTAGAGGAAGCCACATGGCTTAGCAAGACAGTGCCAGGGCTGAAATGACTTTGACTACTCATGGATAGAGCTATTCAAAGAAGACCTTGAATACTTAAAAGGGGAGGATAGAGGAAGGAGTCCATGTTTTGTCTGCCCAAGTCTCCCGACGACGCTTGCAAGAATAAAATCTGTGGTCAATTGAGGTATGGCACAGTTGTGCCATAGCACCTTGAGTCTTCTTTGGATCATCTCTAATGTGTAAATCACCTTGAGTTGTTTGCATTTATCCTAAATTCACAGTGCAAATGTGTTTTCAATCACACTAAGAAAACTCCTTTAATTAAAACATTGAGTTTCATTAGTTTATGAAGTTCACTCATCAAGTGCTGTCCATAATTTCTATTGTTTGGCATTTAAATTTTGAATTGCATCATTCAATATTAGGAAATTTTGAGGGAGGGCTGGAGTAAAGATTAAAGAAAAATGTCCATTATCCAAATCCTCCAGGGAAACATCAGTAGCTAAATGCACAGTTCAAGGAAGGTGAAAGCCCAGACTTGATTTTGTTCCATAAATAGTTCAAGAAAGCATTTTATAAACCTCATCACAGAAGAATTTCCACAATACATCCTGAGCAAATAGTGAAACTCCATTTTCCAGAACAATTCATCTACCCATACTATATTTTTCAGCATCAGTAGATAGTCATGGTAAGTATACAGGAGAAATCTTTAGAAGGTCTAGTCACTGGGTATCTCATGCTCTTAGAGAAAATCCTCAATTCATTCATTGAATACATATTTATTGAGCACCTGCTATGTTGCAGACACTGGAGATGTAACAATGAGAAAAAAAATGGCATCTCTGCCCTCCTGGGTTATTTAGTCTAATATGAGAGACAGGCATTAATCGGATGATAAACCCAAATAAATGTGGAATATGGCACATGCTCTGAATGAGAGGTAAATGGGACTGTTAGGTTTATAACTAAAAGTTCAGGGAAGACTTCACTAAGGAAGTAATGACTGAGCTGAGATCTGAAAAACTGAGTTACTGACACACGAAGGGCAGGGAGGGCAGAGAGGAAAGGCAGAACAAGTCCGTCATCTGCACATGGCAAGAGGGACTAATGCAGTTCTAGGAACTCCAATAAGCCAGAGTGGCTGATACACAGAGAGCAGCAGGGAGCGTGGGAGGAGGTGAGCTCCAGGTGGGTTAGACGGGGCTACGACGACCTGGGACAAACAGCTTTAAAATCCAGATACCACGCAGGTATACTGTTCTCCTCCACCAAACTCACTTCCTTATTAACCTTTTGCCATTTTTATTTTTGAGGTCTCAGACTAGTGGTACTAGGTAATCAAAATAATGGCAAAAGCCTGGTGACTGCCTCTTGCACAGATTCCTAAAATCTCTTGCTGCAGTAAGAGGCAGAGCAAGTAAATAGGGTAGGAGGAGCTGGGTAGGCTCTCTGTGGCTACGAGAAACCTGGATAGTCATGTGTCAGCTCTTCCTATTTATGTCTGGAGTTAAATGAATGTTTGTTATTGGATAGCATTGACTCTCTGCACCAACTTCAACTTGGAGAAAGATTCAGATGATTTGACAATGAAGGAATTTGCTGGAGCGGTGGGATTATACTGCAGTAACATGGAGCCATCTTGGATTGTGTTCATAATTCCATTAGAGAGCAAAATACTTCTTTTAAGTGATGTAAAAGTTAGATTTTTAAAAAGTTCTTGCTACCACAATCTTTCTAGAGAGGCTCCATTGGCAAAGGAACAAGCCTTGGCCATCACTCATTGCTGGCACCTTGGCTGTGGCAACAGCAGTGACAGAAAAGCAGATTCAGTGGACGGTCCAAGGACCTTGCAGAGAAGATGCTCGTTAGCACCAGCAGCCCCTTGCCCACTTTCACCTCTGAATTCCTACAGAAAAGCAAAACATGAAGGCATCAAAGTGTCTCTGACTTACAATTAGATACTGGAACAAAACTGAACATGAATTTAATCCTCATGGTAGAGATGCTTCTGGCACAAGGAACCATGTCTACCCTTGAGAGAGAACATGCTGAGCTGGGCCTGAGCTCCTACACACCCTCCAACCGGTGAGCACAGAACTGACACTTCACAAGTCCCCTTGATAAGACATTTTAGAAGACTCAGTGATCAGAATCCAGCATCAACAGAGATTAAATCTACACTACACCTTTGGCAAAAAACCCCTCATGGTTTTATATATGATTGGTCAAGTTTCCTTTGTTCTCCTATACACACACACAAACACACCCACACACACCCACACACACACACACACACACACACACACCCCACCTTACACTCCACTAGGGTGTTCTCCTGAAACCACCAATTACAGGGAAGGGCTGTCTTGTCCACTACCCACATTATGCTCTCATTCTCTTCTTCACACATTGACATGTGTTTTTCCTCTGCCTGGATGGCTTCACCCATATCCTCCTGCTCAGTTAGAGCCTGCATGGATGCTAAGGTCCACCCCAAATCCCGTTCTCTTTGGTATGTCCTTTTACTACCACAGCTGGCTCTAAATACTTTCTCCTTTCTAGTCAGAATTGTGGTTTAGTGTGTTCATTTGACCTCCCCAACAAGATTGTAAGAATACACATGAATAGCAAATTGTTATCTATTGCTGCGTAACAAATCACCCCCAAATTTAGTGACTTAAACAACAACGATTCACCATTGTTCACAAGTCTGCAGGTCAGGGGTATGGTTCTGCTGATCTGGGCCAGGCTAGGCTGATCTCAGCTGGACTCAGAACAGTCTGTTGTGGGATAGGCAGATGGATCTGATGATCTTAGCTGGGCTCTCTCACATCTCTGTGGCCCTGGTTGGAACAACTGGCTGCTTGGACTCTGGCATGAGGGCTCTCAAGCTCTAGCAAGGCTGGAGGGCTTATTCACCTGGTGAAGGCAGGAATCCTAAGAGAACAAGGCCTGGGCATGGCTTGGACCCTGTCACTTCTCCTTCATGCTGTTGGCCACATATGTGTACATACATGTATATAAAATGGACACAGATAATAAATAGATATAACATCAAGGCAGTTATGTCCATTTCAACTTCCCTCAGGTATGGCTGTTGGGAAATGCTGTGAGTCCCTTTCTGTCTCTAGCTTTTACCCAGATCATCTGCCATCCTCTTCTCTGTTTCAGGCCAGCCCATGATATGCTAATTCCTGTTAAGTCACATCAAAATAGTCACTTCCTTATAACAACTAAAAATTCTATACCTTTCTATTTGTTATTAATCAACGTTCAGACTCTATTATGAAGTCTTCATCTAATTAGCCATGACTCCTCACTACTGCTATAAAAATCACGCTAATCCATAAAGGGGGAGAAAATTCAGAATTGTGGCTCCTCTGAGATTCTGCAGATATGCCTGTCCCAGGTCCCTGCACATGCCAAAAACCGTCCATTTACCAGTTTCCGCATAGCTTGTAACAAAATAATAAATATTTCTGGTCTGGATGCTGTGCAAAGGTGCTCTGCCCATCAGGGGTTGGTTCTTTACTTGATGCGTACTCTGTCCCTCAAATACCCCTCTCCACTTCCCCTCCTTCCAGCATCATGGCTGAAATTGCCCGCTTGTTGTTTCATTGGCTTTTGCTGCACAACTCCTTAATTTCTGTGTATGTGCTGGCAGGAATTGTGTTTTATGCATCCCCTTTGTCCAGTGCTGTGAAATAGTTTGGATTCTCAATAAGTTTATGATTCATCTAACACCAAATCTAAATCTTTGGCAAAGAAACAAGCTGGGAATCTCCTCTAAGCCAGGGAGAACCAACCAGTTTGAAATCATTATTTCAAAACAAATTCTGTAGGTGGAGGGGGCTGAGAGCCAGAGCTTTGGAGTCTAGTTTCCTCCCATTTTTCAGTTGTTGTAGACATCAGAAGTGCAATGTTGAGCAGCACACATGGTCCGTGTCCATAAAGAGCTTATTCTAAAGGAGGGAAACGGATACGTACAAAAAAGTCAACTAAAAATTCTATGAAGAACATCAAAGTGGGTGATGTGATGGACACTGCCTGGAGGCCGTTCTAGGCTGTGTGTCAGAAAAGGCTTCACTAAGGATGTAACATTTAATCTGAGACCTGAATCGTGGAACCAGCTAGGCAAAGAGCTGTGAAAAGCACATTTCATAAAGAAACAACCACTTTGTGAAGGCGCTACTGTAGATACAGTTTCAGAGTGTTTGAGGAACAGCAGTAAAGCCAGGATCGCACATACATGATGGCTGGTGCATCAGGTCAGGAAATCCAGGAAGTAGATCCAAGACCAAAGTAGAAATACAAGCAATGTATTGGTAAAATGCCTGTGAAATATAGAGGGGAGAAGAAGCAGGTAAAGGCTGTGAGATCTCTAGGTCATGACAGCGGGGAAAGGAGAGGCAGAAGGAAGGAGGATTGGGTACAAAGGGCCTCAGCTTACAGTGCAGCTCTGAGAAAGTTTCAACCAGGCCACAGGGAGCTGGAATAAATATTGCTCATCTGAAGGGTTCCACTTTGGACAGAAATGTCCCAGCTCTAGTGCTCCCACTGTGTTGAGTCATTAGCTGAGAGCAGCATGAGGAAAGCACCGCCTCAGCCTGACTGCTGTGGCAGCTGGAGACTCCTCCCAGAAGGTTCCCTCTGGAAGGGAGACCTGAGTGGCCCACCTCTATGGCTTACGCAGTGGCTTCAGAACTTCTTGTAAATGAGACTCAGGATGCCAATCTACTGGGAAGAGGGGACCTTAAATACATGTCATATATTACTTTACCTCCGTGTTTCCCAACTGAGGGCAGTTTTGCCCCCTGGGGGACATTTGACAATGTCTGGAGATATTTTTGACAGTCATATCTTGGGGGGGGAGGGGCATCCAGCAAGTAGAGGCCAAATATGCTGCTAAATATCCTCCAATGCACAGGACAGCCCTCTACAATGAAGAATGATCTAGTTTAAAATACCAGTAATGCTCAGGGTGGGGGAAACCTGCTTTATAACTAATTGAAAAAAATATCCACCACATTTGTAAAAGAATGTAAGGTGGTGAGCGTGGGGAAGCCGATACACATGGGACACATCATGGCACATCGGAGAGCACTGTGAACCCAAAATTCCACCTTCAGATCTTGCTCATTTCCTACATCAGTGTGTATAATCTATGAAATAAATCACACACACATATTGCAAGGACGATAGAAGACAGAATGCCACATACACCCAGGAGTCCTGCTTCATCTACCAATATTAAGCCCAATATTTGGTAACTAAGTACCAAATATTGTTCTCATGGCAGGGTTGAGGAATGACGATCTTTTTGGTCAGAAGAGAAGAAAGTGGCCCCAAACTGTACATTTTTAAGTAACTCATGCAGTGTTCCTCATCGAGTTACCCTTCTAATTGAAAACATAATTATTTAACAAGTTTTAGTTATGGGTGGGGATAACAAAACCCCCATTTCCTTTCCTATAAAGGAGCCTAAACAGTGTCTCCTTTATTCCGTTTCTCCAGGGTGAAACTGTAGCTGTGAAAATGTACTCTGTTCAGTCCACTGACAGAACACACTCACGGCCAAGAGTGGAGTTTCTCAGAGAAGATATGAGAATGAGAGTCTTGGAAATAATTTATTTGAAATTATGAAAGTAGCCCAGAACATGAGATCACTCTTGGCAGCCTAAAAAAAGAAATAAAATTGACTATTGTGCTCATAATGTGCAAAACCAGGATCAGCCTTCCAAGAGCTCAGCTGAAGGTTGCAGGAAGAAATCAGGTACAGAAAAATTTTCGAAAGAAAAGGAAAGAAAAACCTGTTCAATCCCCTGCCTCTGGCCTGCACTGATGCCCACATCCTCCAGAAGGAACAGTGGATTAGACTGAGGCAAAGCAATTTCCCTGCCAGTAAATAGTTCTGGGGAAAGATGAGTTGGAAAGGATCAACTGAATTGAAGGTGGAGGTTATCTGTGCATTTCAAGTGTCTGTTTCACTTTTGTTCCACTTTATTGTAAATAATTATCAAGTGGCAGGAAAGTTTTGTACAAGTATCTAAAAGAATGAATCAGGAGAGTCGACAGAGTTATAAGATGACTCTTCTTAGTTTGTGAAATTGTTTGAGAAGCAGGTATGGCCTTATACTTAACATAGAAAGTAAAGGTTCAACTCAGCTATTATAATCTGATAATAAAATTATAGAATGTCTTTCTCCTCTCTAGCTAATGTAGGCTTTACTTAACAAGAAAAAAAACAGAATCAGTTTCCAATAGGAACCTGGCTTCCATTCCTGGCAGAGATTCAGGATACAGAGCCTCTTGGTTTGAGCTTCTTATATTATGTAAAGAAATTCACAGACAGGAGGGTATACGTTGCGTCTGGAGGGGAGGTGGGGTAATCAGACCAAACTAAGGGTTTTTCAACCTATTTGTGTCACTTACATATTTAGAAGATTCAAGAAAAGGATTTGCCTTCTCCTTTTTAAGTTGATGGGAGAAACAGACCAATTTTGGAAGCCGGAAAATGTGGACGCCATTGTGCTACTGACACCATAGCCTTGACAAGTAAGCCCAACATCGCTGAGCCTCAGATTTCTGTGTACCTGCCTGTCTTACCTCACTTAATGGGAAATAAATTCAATAAAAGAAATAAAATCCCTTTGGCTCTTTGAAAAGCAAGATGCCATGGAAGGAAGACTTTTTAGATAATTTCCTCTACTGCAGTGGGCTTAGGTCTGGAAGATAGAAGCAAACGCTGCCAGTCCCCCTGATTGTGCATTCACTGGAGTTCACTTCCCAAGGCTTCCCATTTTGACTGTTCCCGTTGATCAGAAAATGTAGAGTGCAAATGTGTGTTCTTAGATGCAGCAGAAATAAACATCCACAAGCTTCAGAAACACGCATGAGGAGACTTCAGCTTGCATGATTCACTACAGCTTTTGACACTCTTCACAAATCAAGTTTGATTGGGTTTCTCATTGAAGCGATCTGACAGCCTAACCAGGAGGCCTCCTGGGGCTGTTCTTTTTTTTTTTTTCCCACAGTAATAGATAAAAAAACAAGCCCAGAAAATAGTCAGTTGGAAGTGGTCGTATCCAAACTTTGTTTTCTTTTTTATTTATTGTCATGCATTTGCTTCTTTAACCCACTCTATTGATCTTGAGTGGGAGGAAGAGGGGGTTGGATGGAAGACAAGCATTGCTCAGAGTCAGGCATCTGTGGTTTGGTCCTGAGGGAAAGAAATAAATAGTCCCAGCCTAGAAGAAAGGTTGGGGCCGGGGGGGAAGGAGAAAAAAAACAGAAGATTGACTGGCTTGCAAGGGATCCCAGTGGATTCCTGCTTACACCAGAGCATCATTTAAGCCTATGTTCTTCCATCTACCTTGTTTGCAGTAAATAGCTGCCCATTATATCAGGTCAGGCAAGTGCCGGGGCGTCACAGCTCAGTGGCCGTGATCTGCCCACAGAGCAGCAAGAAAGGTCCCCCAGAGAGCGCTTGTGTGTGTCAAGTTCTGGAGCTGTCAAGGTTCTAAGCGACAGCTTACCTTGAGAGTTTAAAACATGCAAGATGTCCCTGCTTGCTTCTCTCCTCCCCCACCCACCACTCTCGCTCTTCTTCAGTCCCCTCCTCCATTACCCCCTCCTCCCCAGTACTTTTCCCTCTTGACAATCTGCTTGAAAGAAGACAGATGCTGGAACAGTTTTCCTTAAGTCGGCTCTAATTCCATAAGGTGCAATCCACCAAATGCAACTCTGTCCATCTTTTGAAAAGGCTAAGATCCTGAGGCAGCCCCATTTATTATTTGTCTTGACACTAACACAAATATTTTCAGATGGGTTAGAGCCTGTCACTTTACTATCCTTATGTTCTTTGCCCTCAATAAATAAGACACATTAAAGTTCTTAAAGGCAAACAAAGAACTGTATCCTGGGTACCATTTGTCCTGCAGTTGCCATGTTTAATTGAACATTTTATAGCACTCTAATGCCATGTCAGGTTCTTAATGCGACATGTGTTCCTCTCTTACATTATCAGCGGCTAAGAACATCACAGAATCTTCCTTGAATTCATGTGTATGAGAAGTAAGATTTATTCTGTGCACTTCACTGAATCATTTATGAGTTGCCTTATCTCACCCAGGCAATTTTATAACTCGTAAATGGCCCCTCTGGTCTGCTGTCTGAATTTTGTTTACTGTAAAATCCCAAAATAGTATGACTATTTTCAAGATAGCAAGCTAAATTTTGCTGCAGTATAGAATTACCCTATATCTGTCCTTTACTTTGCCATTTATTTGTCCCAGATATAGGGCATGGAACCAAATGGGGGGCGGTACTAATGTCTTGAATTTGGGGTATGTGGTCCTATGGTATAAAGGTAAGAGCCGATGTCTGTTAAATCTCAGAAAGCATTTATAGTGTTAAGCAATTATCTCTAGAGAATCTGCCCCTGTCAGAGCTGAACCGCACAGAACCTCCAGCTACTTACATTCTGACAAAAATTAGCCTTGCCTCAGGAAGAATCAATATCAAAAAAGTTAGTTAAACCAGTAAGGGATTAACTATGTTTTAAAAAGAGAAAAGAATACATGAATGGTCAAAGTGGGTAATAAAAGGAGAACTGTAGGACGTTGTGCTTGGTTGTGTCATTTTCAATGAGGGAAAACCTCATGAAGTAGTTGGATGGGCACTGAGTCCTTAAACCAATGGTTTACTGAATCCTTGCAATGGACAAAATTCCCTGCTCCACAGAGAGAGCTGTGAGTGGTCAGACAGACAGCATAACTCTATTCCAGTGCAGACAATGGACAAAATAATTTAAACATATTTCAGAGAAGGCTTATACAGACAGTGCAGTTTTTAGCAGCCCGTGGCCATAGTGTAAGGAGTCTAAGTACCCTAAATTCCCTAAGTAGTCTGGGTTTTTCTATGTATTCTGGCAATAAATGCAACTTAATGTTTATTTCTGATGTCTATTTATTTCAGAATGACCCCCTTCACTTTTAGAAGCTCCATGTAATCTATAAAATGTATGAAATAGTCTTTGCTTTGAACCAAAAGCATGTCTTTAACTTTTCAAAAATTACCTTTAAAATTCAATTATAAACACAACATTGGAAATGATTTTTTAATGTTTTTCATGGGAGGCAGTGCAGCACAGTGAATTGGATATGGATTTCATAGCTGTCTCTTGTCATTTTCCTCTCGAGTCTCAGTTTACTCATCTATAAAATGGAAATAATGAGATTCCTATTGTAAGCCAGTTATAAAGATTGCATATGAGGTGTCTAACCCAGTACCTAGAACATTCATAGGCACTAAATATATGCCTACTGTTATTTTTGTTGTTTTCACTATTATTAGATTCATGTAAGTTTGATTTGTGAAACCCCAGAATAGACTGTGTATAAAATATTGGCAGACACTTTCTCACTGTCTTTTTCTTTAACTTTCCATCATAGATCATGGTAGTAGCAGAATAAGGGTGGAGCAGTTGACTACATTCATTTATTATTTCCACCAATGTATATTGAGTGTCTAAGCATTTTGAGAAATAACAAGAGAGATGACAAATAATCCAGCTAAATAGTCATGAGAGTTAGAGTTACAACTGAAAACTTCAGTCCTCAAGTTCATATGAAATCTCCTGATAGGTGTTCAAAGGGGTGGGGAAGTTCTGGATTCTATCCATCTTGGAAAATCCATTAAATCAGATAATTCAGACTTCTTGGTCCAAAACCTCACTCCATTCCTATAGATTTATCTAAATTTCTTTAAATTTCCACCAATACCATCTTTTTTAAAAATTGAAATATAGTTCATTTACAATGTGTGTTTCAGATATACACCAAAGTGATTCAGTTGTGTGTGTGTGTGTGTGTGTGTGTGTGTGTGTATATATACTTCTCCTTTATAGGTTATTAGGTTATTACAAGATATTGAGTATAGTTCCCTGTGCTATACAGTAGGTCCTTGTTTTTCATCTGTTTTATATATAGTGTGTGTATCTGTTAATCCCAAACTCTTAATTTAGCCATCTCGCCCTTTCCCTTTGGTAAACATAAGTTTGTTTTCAATGTCTGTGAGTCTGTTTCTGTTTTATAAATAAGTTCATGTGTATCATATTTTAGATTCCACATATAAGTCATATTGTATGATATTTGTCTCTCTTTCTTACTTACTTAGTATGATAATCTCTAGGTCCATCCATGTTGCTGCAAATGGCATTGTTTCATTCTTTTTTATGGCTGAGTAATATTCCATTATATATACCATATATATATACATATATATGTATATATATATAATACACACACCACATCTTCTTTATCCAGTCATCTGTCAATGGACACTTGTTGTTTCCATGTCTTGGCTATTGTAAATAGTTCTGCTATGAACATTGGGGTACATATATCTTTTCGAATTAGACTTTTCATCTTTTCTGGGTATATGCCCAGGAGTGAGATTGCTGGATCATATGATAACTCTACTTTTAGTTTTTTAAGGAACCTCCATATTGTTCTCCATAATGGCTGCATCGATTCACATTCCTACTAAAGGGGTAAGAGGGTTCCCTTTTCTCCACACCTTCTGCAGCATTTATTATTTGTAGACTTTTTGGTGATGGCCATTCTGACCCATGTGAGGTGATGCCTCTTTGTAATTTTGATTTGCATTTCTCTAATAATTAACGATATTGAGTATCTTTTCATGTGCCTGTTGGCCATCTGTATGTCTTCTTTGGAAAAATGTCTATTTAGGTCTTCTGTTCATTTTTTGATTAGATTGTTTGTTTTCTTGATATTGAGTTGTATGAGCTGTTTGTATATTTTGGAAATTAAGCCCTTGTCAGTCGCATCATTTGCAAACATTTTTTCCCATTCTGTAGATTGTCTTTTCGTTTTGTTGTTGGTTTCCTTTGCTAGGCAAAAGCTTATAAGTTTGATTAGATCCCCTTTGTTTATTTTTGCTTTTATTTTTTTTCACCTTCACCAATACCATCTATCTTTATTTATTTATTTATTTATTTATTTGGCTGCATCGGGTCTTAGTTGCAACATGCGGGATCTTTGTTGTGGCATGCAGTCTCTTTGTTGCAGCATGCAGGCTTCTCTCTAGTTGTGGCATGCGGGCTCCTGAACACACAGGCTCAGTAGTTGCTGCACCTGGGCTTAGTTGCCCCATGGCATGTGAGATCTTAGTTCCCTGACCAGGGATCAAACTTGCGTCCCCTGCATCGGAAGGAGGATTCTTAACCACTGGACCACCAGGGAGGTCCTAATACCATTAATATAAAAATAGTATTGTATATTTTCTTAATTGAATTCATCATAAAGGAAGGCTGACAGACCCCTTCTTATCTCTCGATCCTTTCCAGTCATTGTAGCAACCCCTGTTATTAAAATATTTTTTATGGATTGGCAATTAATATCACGCCTATAATAAATCTTTCCATTTCCTCAAGATGTAAATGTGAGAAACATCAAAGAAATTCACTTATAAAAACCTATTTTCATTCAGTTAAGGTCAGGAAAATTTATTATGGGTTGCTATTTGCCATGTTTCACATGGGCATAAATGAATTTGGTTTCAATCAAGGTATCAACTCTGTCCTAAAAGCTTTTGACTGGACTAAACATAAGCCTCTTGGCTTGAGAAGATGCAGTTCTACAAGTATGCTTAGGGAAAGAAGAATTTACAAAAATAAATTAGATACCTAGACACATTTAATGTTTGGTTTTGAACATATTTAAGCAGGGTACATAGGAGGTAGGATGTTTATGATTTTGATGGGTGACTTTTG
The DNA here is from genome assembly GCF_949752795.1 of Hyperoodon ampullatus. Taxonomy (NCBI): domain Eukaryota; kingdom Metazoa; phylum Chordata; class Mammalia; order Artiodactyla; family Ziphiidae; genus Hyperoodon; species Hyperoodon ampullatus. Next base: position 74,353,237 of record NC_136917.1, on the reverse strand, counting down.
TCCCACTTTAACAGTCTATTCTTACCTGAGAAAGAAGAAGAGGAGATAGATGCCCACCACCACTCTCCTGGGCACCCATTTGTTTCTCAAAGACTTCAGCTTGGTCACTCCACCCCAAGCTGCTGAGTAAGGGATCTTGAGGTGTGCTCAAGCATCTGGCTATCTAGGGGCCTTGCCTTCTTTGTAATACGCTGGATTATTCACAGGCCAGCTGTATATCCTTTCTCTAAAAGGCCTCCTCTCTCGGCTCACTTATTACAGGAAGTAGTACCATGGAGAAGTTTAATTTTTCTTTTAGCCATAGGATCTGAGTAAAGTGTAAAAGTGAAGTTGTTCCAAAGGAAGTACAAAGCAGGTTACCTCAGCACCCCCATATCCCAGGTGGCAAAGTGGGTCGCCAGCGAGAGAGAGCATATTGGTACAATCCCTTGTAAAATAATTTGGTGTTACTTTCTTATCATTCAACATCTGCATGACTCAGGTATGTACCCAATTCCACTCCCAGGTATACACCATGGAGACTTTGTTGCCTTTGTGCACCCAAAGAACTGTATAAGAAACACCTTTGCAGTACTATTTGTAATAACAAAAACTGAGAACTCTCCATGTGTCTGACAGGAGAATGAATAAATAAACTGCAGTATTTTCACACAATGGATAGCTGCAAAGCAATGGAACTAAATAAATCCTATCTTCATGCAACAACAATATTAACAACATAATGGTGTGTGAAAAAAGCAAGTCAGAAAAGTATATAATATATACATATACAGGTAAGATACTATTTTTTTATAATGCTCAAAACCATGGAAAAACAAAATCTAAGATAGTATTTACCTCCAGGATGGTATAGGTGTACGGAGGAGTACCTTAGTAGTAACAACAATATTATTAATTTTTGAGGTCTTCAGTTGAGTAGTAGGTATGCTAATAATAATTTTATTACTATGCCACATGATTTACATATACTCTTGTGTGTATGAAATATTCACATGATAAAAATTCCATTTAAAAAAATCTTACCTAGGGAATTCCCTTGAGGTCCAGTGCTTAGGACTCCACACTTCCACTGCAGGGGGCATGGGTTCGATCCCTGGTCAGGAAACTAAGATCCCACATGCCATGTGGCATGGCCAAAATATTATAATTAATAATAATAATAAAGAAAAAGAAAAAAAGCCATTAAAAAAACTTTTAAAATAAAAATTTAAAAATCTTACCTAAAACAAAATCTTAGTGGAGTTCAGACCAAACTATATATACATAGACCTCATACTGAGAGATAATTTCTGAGCACCCAACAATGGAGACATACCTGAGTAGACGTGATGAGGATACAACACACAGTACTATTTCAGAGTTTATCTGCAACTCTTGCTTTAAATTTGCCCATGTTATTTATAGGCCTTTTTTCACATCTATTGTAGCTCATGAATGAACTTCTAAGGGTCACATTTACTAAGGAGGTTTTCATAATAATAACCCTACAGTTTAAATGCGGATGAATTCCCACAGTAGCTCTCTTTTGAAAACTCTGCTATTTTATTCTACTTCAAAATAGGATTCTATAACCTATTTTTATTTATCAGTGAGATAGAAAGTTTGTAAAAATTATATGTGTTCAAGGTTTTGAACCCCAGGGAAAGGCACTATTCAAAGTCATGAGGAATTATAATAATAAATTCATCTCCATTCCTCATATATGTAGTTGAAATGCATAAACATTAAAAGGTAAAAAATATAGAAAAAGAAATATGGGTTAACAATAGTTAATTATTTTGCAGCTGATATCATAATGGAAAATGTTTTACCCCTTTAGTCTGAAACATCAGAAATCGTTTTTATAACATTATGAAAAAAATGTCAAAATGAAAAGAAAATGTGAAAGTCAACGTTCTGGAAAAGATCCTAAAGATTCTAATGGAGCCCTATTACTGCAACTATAGCTATTTTCACCCAGTGATTAGAAAGTGCCATTATGAGAGAAATTATTGGTTGTAAAACCACCAAAAAATATGTGGACCTAATGGCAATTTCTCAAAGATAAGTCAAAATGTTCCATGAGCTTCTCTTATTGATTGTTGTTCCCATGTGCGCCTCTGGGAACAGAACAGCAAAGAAATGTTTTGATCAGAGAAAGAGTGACCTTTTCTATGGAAGCGTTTTAATGCTGTGATATGCTGAAATAACTAACTGAAAGGATAACAAAGGGGGAAAAAACCTTATTATTCTGTAACCCATGGGGAAATGGGCATTTTTATACTTTTCTACAAAATCAGGGCTCTGGTAAAATTCTTGAAGCTAGCTCTGCAATACTGTATTCTTGATTGGAGTAAGGCTTAATGTCATTACATAAGCAATGACTTCATAACTCAAATAGCTGATTAGACCTATAGAAATGAATTAGAAAGAAGATGCCATCTACCTGAATGGTAGCAAATAAATGTTTCTCAGAGTTCTTCAAATAGAGGTCTAATCAAAGTACCAAAGATTAGTACATCACAGAAGTGAAGAGCATGGATTCTGGGTTGAAATCTCAGCTCTGCTGTTTCTAATCTTTATGACCTTGGGTAATAGTTGAAACTTTTTATACTTCAGTTTTCTCATCTGTAAAATAGGGGAAATAATGCTTCTTACTACGTAGGCCTATTGTGAAGGTATATAATTTAATGCATATAGAGCCCTTATGTTACTGTTGGGTTATAAGTGCTGCTATTATTAATAATGCATACAAACATGTTATATTTAGAAAAAGAGAGCCATGAAACTGTGTTTTTCATCAAAGTGACAACTGCAAAGATACCTGTACACAAAGCTCCTATTCTATCATGGTCTGACAAAGGTATACAGGGTCAAAAATTAAGAAAAACATAAAAGGAAGTTTGACTTTAGCATTTTAGTTTTATGGCCTTCTACTCCTCTGCTTTTACAATGCTGCTACCTTATTGTAAGAGGCTAGTATTTTCTGAAATCTCATAATAACATGTTCACTTATCTATTCAACCAACATTCATTGAATATCTACCATGTGTAACACATGTTCTAGATACAGAAGACAATAGTGACTACGATAATAAAATCCTTGCTCTTCTGGAACTTAATTCTAATGTGTATGATGGGGTGGGGAGAGGTGAAAATATGTAAATAAACAAAGAAGATGGTCATAGTTCGTGACAAGTTTTAGGATGGAAATGACAGAATGAAGAGTAAGGGAGGGCAGGGTAGACACCAGTTCAGTTGGGATACATGGGTCTCTCTAAGTAACTGCTATTCGAACTGAAATCTGAAGGAGGACACAGTCATTCAAAGGCCTCGGGAAGCATCAGGTGCCAAGGCTCTGGGGCAAGAAATGGATAGTGCTCTGAGGAAACAGAAACATACATTGGCAAGAATTGGCGCAAGATGAGGCTGGATAGAGAGGCAAGGACACTTCTCCCAGGCCCATGTAGTACAGGGTCAAGAGTTTGTTGACTGAATTTTACTCTAAATGCAGTGAGAAGCCATTGGAGGGCTTTATGTAGGGAGACGATGCAATATGAGTTATATTTTTTGTAAATATTATTTTGCTACTTTGTGAAGAATGAGTAAATAACTATTGTTTTATGCCTGAATGTGTTTCAGTATAAACATTACCTCTTCTAGGCACTTACATTTGTCTGAGCTCAAACGCTTTCGAGTGAAATTTCTGGCCTCAGACAGCAACTGCAGGCAGAGGTTTTGCCCCTGAAATCACTCCCTGGGAACAAAGGAAACAGTTCTTTTGGGTTCCTGGGTGGATGAAGTTTTCCTTCCTGTTATATGTCTGCTTGTCTGCTTCCCAGAGAGAAAGATAGGGCAGTCTCCCAGCTCTGGTTCCTTAGGCTTATTCCTAGAAACGGCTGGGGGCACTGGAATATGGCCTGGAACGTTCTCTTCTTCAGCTGCAGGTGCCAAATGATGGGTCACAATGGCCACTCCCTTTAATCCAGACCACCACCGAGCTGTTTCTACTTCCTTCTTTCTTCTGCTTTGTTACTGCCAGATGCTGTGGGTGTGAGTCCACGTTTACCATTCTCTTCCTCCCCTCCACATGCTCTGCTATGAAAGGTACACAGTGGTTAGTACCCAGCCTTCATTCTCCAGCACTCAGCCAGGAAGGACATTTTCAGCTCTTAGTCTCATGATGCAAAGGAAGAAAAGGATATGGTGCTCTCAGATCCTTCAAATTGAGGCGTGAGTGACACCAGAACTTACTGCTCTGCAGCCCATTTATTTGGTGTCACCTAAAGGAATATTGTGAATGCTAACACAATTGTGCCTAAAAATTAGTTCTTTTCTGAATGAGGAGATGGTCCATTTAAATTGAACTTTAGGAGAAAATCACAAAGAGCAGTGAGAAGAGAGAGGGACACAGTGACATGCATAGCCAAGAGTGAAAATGATAATAATAGTAATAACCAAAGGTATTTGAGCATCTAATCGGTGGCAAGTGAAATTATGTATATTATTGCATCAAATACTCACAACAAACCTATGAAGTAAGTACTGTCGCTACTATTTTATAAAGGAAGAAACCAAGGCTAAGAGATGTTAAGTAAGTTGGTCAAGGTCACACAGCTTTTAACAAGAGCCAAGGGCCACACCCAGGCAGTCTGTCCACAAAGGCTGTATTCTTTCTTTTTAAATTTATTTTATTGAAGTATAGTTGATTTACAATGTTGTGTTAGTTTTTGCTGTACAGCAGAGTGATTGAGTTAGCCATATATATGCATTCTTTTACATATTCTTTTCCATTATGGTTTATCACAGGATATTGAATATAGTTCTCTGTGCTATAGAGTAGGACTTTGTTGTTTATCCATTCTATATATAATAGTTTGCATCTGCTGATCCCAAACTCCCAGTCCATCCCTCCCCCAACCCCCTCCCCCTTGGCAACCTCAAGTCTCTTCTCTATGTCTGTGAGTCTGTTTCTGTTTTGTAGGTAAGTTCATTTGTGTCATATTCTAGGCTTCACATATAAGTGATATGTATAAATCATATGGTATTTGTCTTTCTCTTTCTGACTTACTTTGCTTAGTATGATAATCTCTAGTTGCATCCATGTTGCTGCAAATGGCAAAATTTCATTCTTTTTACGGCTGAATAATATTCCATGGTATATACGTACCACATCTTTTTTTTTTTAACGTCTTTATTGGAGTTTAATTGCTTTACAGTGTTGTGTTAGTTGCTGCTGTATAACAAAATGAATCAACTATATGTATACACATATCCCCATATCCCCTCCCTCTTGCCTCTCCCTCCCACCCTCCCTATCCCACCCCTCTAGGTGGTCACAAAGCACCGAGCTGATCTCCCTGTGCTATGTGGCTGCTTCCCACTAGCTATCTATTTTACATTTGGTAGTGTATATGTGTCAATGATACTCTCTCACGTCGTCCCAGTTTACCCTTCCCCCTCCCCGTGTCCTCAAGTGCATTCTCTACGTCTGCGTCTTTATTCCTGTCTTGCCCCTAAGTTCTTCAAGACCATTTTTTTCTTTTAGATTCCATATATGTGTTAGCATACGGTATTTGTTTTTCTCTTTCTGACTTACTTCACTGTATGACAGACTCTAGGTCCATCCACCTCACTACAAATAACTCAGTTTTGTGTCTTTTTATGGCTGAGTAATATTCCATTGTATATATATGCCACATCTTCTTTATCCATTCATCTGCTAATGGACATTTAGGTTGTTTCCATGTCTTGGCTATTGTGAATAGTGCTGCTATGAACATAGGGGTGCATGTATCTTTTTGAATTGTAGTGTTTTCTGGATATATGCCCATGAGAGGGATTGCTGAATCATATGGAAACTCTATTTTTAGTTTTTTGAGGAACCTCCATACTGTTCTCCATAATGGCTGCATCAACTTACATTCCCATCAACAGTGTAGGAGGGTTCCCTCAAAGGCTGTATTCTCACTCACTCCAATTATTTTTAAAAATTATAAAGATTTATATGTAATTATATGGCACTGTTATTAAGAAATAATGTTGAATGCTTTGTAGAAGTAGGAAACCTAGAGGAAATATCAAAAGGATTAATAGTTTTAACTGTGAACTACATCTTATTCAACTTTGCATCATCCTTTCCTACTGTCATACTTTTTGAATTTATTATCATTGAATTTATTGCCCATTTATTTATGATACACCAAAAATGCTTGTCCCAAAGACAAAGATGATTTTCCAGAGGAAGGATGCCTAAACTGAGTTCTAAGAAAGATTTAGGATTTAGCCGGGCAAAGTTGTTACAAATTTAAACTCTAGTGTCAGGACTAGTGCAAAATAGCATTCCTTTACAAAATGAAAACTTAAAAGTAGAAGGAATGGGGCTGTGGTCCATCACAATAACAAGGATCGTACCACTGAACACAGTGGTCTCAGGGTCTAAGGAAGCACTCTTTATTGTATAGAAATAAATATGACTGTGTACTGGAGACTTTCCATTCTTTGGGAAAGTTGACTTCAATTCACTCTTAAAAAATAAACAAATAAACAAGTGATAGATAATGTCCATCAGTCTCATAGTCTGGGTAAGGTCTACTCTATGTTGGTTCCTGAGACCCACATTTTTGAGAGCCACATTCTATTTGGCCCTACAGTGGAACCATGATAAAAATCAAGTCTCTCCAGATTACAGAAGATGACTGTTTTTTAAAGTCTCAGCACATATTAATATAATAAATCTAGCCCACCTAACAGATAAGATTACACACTGGCAAGATTCTTTTTTGTTGTCTTTATAATTGTTATTATTTACCAAAATGGCAGAATTGTTTTTAAAAGTTTCTCTTTCTGTAGATCTTTGGAGACATAAGAGATATGTCCCTCATGCTAAAAGAAATGCAGTTTTGCTCTGTCCTTAAAAAAAAAAGTGTGTACTATATTGATGCTAGATGTTTTCTAAAGCACGTAGACGCAGAATCAGTCTTTTGCACAGAATTAAAAATCTCATTGCATCTGGATTTCTTAGGCAGCTACGGAGGGCTAGTACATGAGAGGGCAACTTTTGAAAAATTGTAAAAGTCTATGAGTTGTATTTTGAAATGCCAAAACCAAGTTCCAAAAATACTTACTAAAGCAATTACTGTGCCAAAAATACACACAAATTAAAGTTACAGAGTAACTCAGCAAGACACTTAAAGTAGAGTTTCCAGTGGTTCTTGGGTCTCAGATAACAGGCAGGCAGTTATGTGAGATTAGACATGTTTTCTTTTCTACGTTTCTTCTCCACATTGCTCTTTTATGAGTCAAGTAATACATATTTGGGGCTATAAAAAATTTGGTGATAATAAAAGGAGAAAATAAAGTGTGTGGGAATTATATTGCTTGTCTTATACAAAAATGGTTCACAAGGCCAGCATTGGTAGAAGACATAAAATACCCCTCAGTATATCCCTCAGCTCCACATCAATAAGCTGTCACGACTACTACTGCCACTTTAGCCACAGAAGATCAGCCTTAACTTGAGAGTTCACAGCCTTTCCTTGGAAGCACTCAACCTGCCTACATCTACCCCTACAATTACCCCTACCTGAAGTAGCAGGAAGACAGTCAAGCCAGCAATATTGACACTTAAAGTTGATGGCAGTTGAAGAAAATCTCCCATACATAAAGCCCTGCCTCTGTTTTCAGCTTTGGGCTACAAGGAGACATCTAGTGAACTGTAACCATTCCTAGAAGAAGTATGACATTTAGCCCTTTTGAGCTTGATCACCAACTCAAGATTTTAACCTCCAGTTTATTGAATGGTTTCAGAGCAGGCATCCTGTACCTGGGATCCATAGTCCATAGGAAATCAACAGATGATCTTAAGTGGGTCTATGAACCCTGAGAACATAAAAAATTTGTGTGTGCATGCATACACATGCATATGCAATTTTCAGGAGATTCTCGAATCTATGCTCAAAAAAATTTAAGACCCATGGAGCTCTAGTTTCTGGCATAATTCATCTTGTTTGAGAATCCAGCAAGAACTTCAAGCAACCATCTAGCACGCTATGCATGATGAGTTAATTGCATTCAAATAATTCTCAGAAGTTAATGTAAAAAGCTGAATCAACCCCAAGAGTAGCATAGAGATCCATACCTGAAATACAACAGCATATCAGGAATTGATGGGTTAATTTCTATGGCACTTCTGCCACTGTTAGAAATGAGGCAGGGAAAAAATGAACATCTGAATTTCACATCTGTCTTCCACCTACTTACGATGGGTAGAACATGGTGTGAAATGGTTACTCCCCAAATACCCCCCACTCTTCACAGAACCGCCAGAGCCACCTTCTTAAAACAAATATCTGATAAAATAATATACTCTTCTTGAAGCCTTGTAATCATGGCTCCCTAACGTCTATAGTGAGAAGTTCAAAACATGGTTCAAGGAGCCCCATGGTCTGTTCCTGCCATATCTTAAGCTTCAGCTCCCACCACTTCCACTCTTGCACCCTGTGCTCCAGCCAGGTCCAAATATTTGGTGCCTTGATGGTTCCATGCCCTGTGCTCCTATACATAGCACAGCCCTCCTCATAAGCCCCTACATTTCACAAATGCCCTCTCATCCTTTAAGACACAGTACAAAAGGGTTGACTTGACCTTTCCTCATAGAGTGACCCATTTTCTCCCTTGTCCCTCAACTTTTATCTGCCCCTATTTAGCTCTTATCACACTGCACTCTATGTACATCTGCCTCCCCTATTAGACTGTAAGCTCCTTGAGTTCAGAAACTGTCTTCTTCATCTGGTGGCCCCCATTGTCTGATAGCTGGTAAACAACAATAAATATTTGGTGAATTGAATATTCTGTGGATCTAGGCAAACAAGGGATCCAAGCCAAGGGGTCAAGTACCATAAGAATGAACTAGTGCTTCAAGGGAGTGCCATAGATCAGAATTTCAGTCTCTGGTTCTGGAAGAAACTGTTTGCCTTCCATCCTAACTGTACGATCCCCTAGCATGGGATGATAGCATGGGATAGAAAGGAGGCAGGACACTAGACTGGCTATTTGCACCGTGAAGAAACGGCATCTTCCCAGTGATCTGCAGCTACAAAGCCTAGACTTCTATGAACTTCCTTTAGTGGATTGTAAGGACATGGGCCTCTTCTTACTGTCTGACTTACCCCTTGCCTTCCAGTTCCCACCTTAGCAAGCACTGGTTTTGACTCCAACATAGGTTGAGGAAAGGAGAGATAGAAAAGGGAGGACAAAAGTTCTTTCTTGACTGTACCATTATGAAGTGGCTTCATATCCTCTGAATGTCTGCCTAGCACATATTTAAAGATGACCGTTACTCTCTCAAGCACTTTCATGTCTTCTTCTGAGGTCTCCATGGAGCGTCTGCTACTGCACTGCTGCTGCTCTGCCTTAGTCCCTGGTTTGTCCACATTCCACTCACTACAAACTACTGGGATCCCTTTGCATTTCCAGGCAGTCTTCTTAAATAAGATGTAAAGGAGCTTTAGTCCAGCTTTCTCTCCACCTGGCCCACATCTGGTCTGTAAGAGAGCTCAGGCATTCTTGCTGCCTACCATTGGCAGGAGTGTGCCTGGGTCCTCACTCTCTGCCACCTCAGGTGCTAGGCACAGATTTTGCCCTTAGATTTCTCAAGCCCGTGTCTCTGCCTCACTCCAATGTGCCTTCTAACCCCTAGGAACACACTGAGCTCTCCAGGGGTTTCCTTAAGCCCCTTTCACCAAAATGAATGTAAGAGGCAATCTCCACCCCTCCTCTTTGAAGTGGAACTAGGAGTCATAGCTCGGCTTTCCCAAATTCTCAATCTCTCTTTCCTTTTTATACCCTCCTAGGGAAGACAGCACCTATTGTATATTGGTATTTCAGTTATATATTCCCACTTAACATCTTAAATCCTAAGAACCTTAGGGTTCCTGTGAGAAATGAATACGATAATCCAGGTAAAGCCCTTAACGCAGTATTGATTAAGCCCTTTTGGAGTCACCATGCTATTATCACAACTGATGTTCAGACTATTACTTTGAAATATAGATCTGTTTAATCACCTGTCCTTTTCAGCTTTCTCTGTTACATATTTTCATTTCCCTCAGGGAAGTATACCTTTCCGGTATACGTGAAAGAAGAGCCTTTGCCAGCTTAAAAGGGACACAGTTCCATTTCAGACTTTCAACTGTCAATTCAGAAATGTGTTGACTTTAAGGATCCTTTTCCCTCACGTTCGTTGAGGTGAAATGAATCAAATTCCCATTTCCCATCCAAGATCCCATTGGCAGTGGTGGTTCTACATTTCATATTTACCTGCCTCCTGAAAGGTCCAAAACTCTTTCTTTGACAGGAAATTTCCATTTTTAAATGCTGATGTTAACATATGCTAGCACCCAAGCATTTTAGAGGAGGTGGCAATCATTTATATGTACAGTGAGACCTCATTCCATCTGAACCCCCCCAAATTCAGAATTCAGCCTAAATCAATATTTGCATACAAGACGATATGTTTTAGTGGAAGGAAGAGGTAAGAGTTTGTGGCAATGTAGCAGAGAAGCCTCTCCACCAAAAGGACATAGAAATTCCACGTAGAGTAGAATAGAAAACACTTTTTCATATATATCTGAGGTTGAATAAAAAGGGAAATCTAATGTGCTAGAAATGAAAAGCAAACACAGTGATTTTAACTGACACTGTGGAGGCCTAGAGAGGGTATAATCCTAGAAGAGGACCTAGTGGGGCATATGGCCTGTGGGCTCAGGGAGGAAGATAGACTTTTAACCACCACTAAAGGCCCGCAGGAATGGTATACAGTCCATGTAAAGCAGATAGCTGGTCATGAGATCCCCATCTGGGCAGATGTACATGGAACATTGACTAGTTTTGACAGTATGCTAACCCATTAAACAACTCTCAGTAAATTTCAGAGTATTTAAATCTTACAGGATATGTTGTCTGAATACAGCAGATTTAAGGTAGAAATCTATAACCAAAACAAAACCTTGAAATCCCCATATTTTTCAATAATGAGAAAAATAACTTCTAAATTACCAGTGGGTCAAAAAGGAAAATTAGATGATTTTTTTTAATGAATGGTAATAAAATACTATATATCAAAGTGTGTAGATGCCGCTAACCCATCACTTAGAGAGAAATTTGTAGCCTTTAATGTAGAATATTAAAAATATCAGAAATGAAGAAAAGGTAAAAATCAGATAGCTAAGAATTCATCTCCAGAAGTTAGGAAAGAGGAGGGAATTAAACCCCCAAACAGGAAAAGGAAATAGACAGACAGACAGACAGACAGATAGATAAAACAAATATACAATAGACGGAATCCTCAAAGTCAGTTCTTTGAAAAGACAAAAAAATTGAAAAAATAATTCTATAAAAGGTGTCAAGAAAAAAATTAAAGAAATAACAACTGATATCAAGGATGAAAAGAGAGACATTCAGATACTGCAGATATTTTAAAAGTTATAAAATGTAATATGATGTGATGAGAATGGCACTTCACTTCTCTAGTCTTCCTCCCCAAAACACAAAACCCCAGCTTAACCACAGGAGAACATTAGAAAACTCAAATTGAGGGATACTCTACAAAATACTGACCAGTACTCCTCAAAATAGTCAAGGTTGTCAAAAACAAAGTCTAAGAAAGTGGAATATGACAACTACAGGTAATGAGATACTCTGGATGAGATCCTAAAACAGATAAAAAGGTATTAGGGAAAAACTAATGAAATCCAAATAAAGTATGAAGTTTATTTAATAATAATATATCAATATTGGTTTACTAGTTGTGACAAAAGTACGATAATGATGTAAGATGTTAGGAATAGCAAGTCTGAGATATTATGGGAATTCTTTGTACTATCTTGCAACTTTTTTGCAAATTTAAAGCTATTCTAAAATTATTATTTAAGAAAAATTATAAGAGGATATTATGAACAATATAATACAAATAAATTATAAATTTTGATAAAATGGACAGATTCCTAGAAAAGCACAACTTATACAGACTGACATGAGGAGAAAGAGAATATAGGAATATATGAATAGTCCTATAATTATTTAGTAGTTTAATTATAATTATTTGTAATTTAAAACCTTCTTACCAAAATCTTGAGCTGGAAAACTTCATTTGCTGAATTGTATCAAATATTTAAGAAAGAAATAATGCTATTCTTGCGCAAAACTTTTCCAGAGAACTAAAATAGAGCGAATACTTTCTCATTTTCATTCTATAAAACTTGACAAGAACATTACAAGAAAGGATAATTGTGGACCCATGTCACGAAAACCATAACCACAAAAATCTTAAAAAAGATTTAGCAAACTGAATCCAGTGATATATAAAAAAGTTAATACAATAGAACACAACCAAGTTGAGTTTATTTCAGGAATGCAAAGTTGGTTTAAAATTTGAAAATCAATCTGTGCAATTTGTCACATTCATAGAATAAAGGAGACAAATAATTTAAGCATCTCAATAGATGCCCCTGTTTATGTTAAAAGTTATTAGCAAACTAGAAATAGGAGGGAGCTTACTTAATCTAACATACTTGTGAATATAAAAAATAAAAAGAAGTCTGTAGATAAAATTTCAGCATTAGTAAGTTTACAAGGTTACAGGGTAAAAGATCAATATGTGGAATGCAATTTTATTCCTATAGACCTGGTTTTTAAAATTTTTAAGGTACCATATATAATAGCATCAAAAGTTCCTATATACCTAGAAATAGATGTATTGAAAGATATAAAATCTTGCACACAGAAATCTATAAAATATTATTGATGGAAATTAAAGAAAACTTCTTAAATCTAGTTGCAATTAATTTAACGTAAGATGTGAGGTAAAGATTTAATTGAACTTTTTTCCAACGAGTGAAGCAACTGTTTCGGCACATTAACTAAATATTCTTTGCTGATTTGAAATGTCACATTTCTCCCACCCTAAAATTTTATTTATTCTTGGGGCTGTTTCTGGGCTTGTTTAGTCTAAACTTGTATTGATACTAAATGATTTAAATATGATAGATTTATAATATATTTCATTATCCAGTAGACAGTTCTCTCATTGCTGCATTTTTTAATTCCTTGGCCATTTCTTTGTGCTTACTCTTTGTGATGAGCTTTAGAATTTCTTTGCTGCCTCTCTCTCAAAATAGAAAATTTACTGAAACTGCAAAAAAGAAAAAAATCAGCAACAAAACCTATTGGTTAACCATAAAAGGGGAGAAATTAAGTCTTGTTTATGATATTGAATCTCCCCACCTAGTATAACTCCCCACATAGTATAACTCAGTATTTGTGGCAGCTCTGTGTGAGCCATGATAAAACATGAACTTGAAATTGCTAAATCTTTCTTTGTGATAAGAATGTCTACTAATTCATGCAGGATTTTGTTTTAGAATGTCCTATGTTCAAATCCCAAGTCCATCTCCTTGTAGTGATATAATCATGGAACATAGAATTAATCTCTCTGAGCTTCAATTTCCTCCTAGAAAAATCCTTTTTGTAGGGTTTCTCAGAGATGAAAGAGGCTATATATAAAGTACTTAGCACTTTGCCTAGCACAGGGTTAACATTCAAATTATACTAGTTGTTGTTGCTATCATTGTCTATAACACCTGGTTCAACTTCTTTTACATGAAGGCACTCAATAAATATTTGTCTAGTGAATGTATAATCATGTTTTGATCAGTGACAGTTGAAATAAGGAATTTAAATTCTCTTTAATCCATTTGTGATCATACTGGAATTAATGCAGGAAGTGAGCTGTGCACCTTTCTCAATAGCCTAAAGGAAATTGCAGGACCACTCAGCCTAATCTCCTTTCCCAGTTGATATTTCCAGGTACCTAAATAGGGTTCAGGGCAGATGATAATCAATTGCCAGCTTGAAAAGGAGTGAAAAAAGTCCCCTTACATTTTCTAAGAACAACCTTCCATTAAGAAAACTAGAGGGAAAATATGGAGGCTATTTTGGAGAAAAATAATTTACTCGTTTCAAAGAATGACTAACAGGAGAAATTCATTTATTTTTGTCTAGATGCTAATAGTTAAGACTTACCTGGTACCACACATACAGAAATCTCAGACACTTAAAAAATACATGAAGAAGATCTGAGGAGGTTCAAGTAACAGAAACGTGATCAGGAAAATGGGGCTTTGCTAGTGGAAATGCCCTCGTTCCTCAAAGCAGAACATGCTTCTCGCATGGTGAGGGAACAGAGAGAATGCTATCTTCAGATCAGATGTGAGGCGGTAACAACAACAATAACAAAAAACCCCTCAGGTTCATTCTGTATTCAGGGTGGGCTCCTGTAGAACATTTGTTTCACAACCAAAAGTTGACAGAACAAATCCAAAACATTTCTGTGTACATGTTTACATGTGCAGCGATTGGCATCCGCAGTGGGTCTGAAGGTGTGCCTGAAGTCCCTTATGCTTTTTGTAACATTTTCAAATTCATTGCTGTCTTCCAGATGACAGGAAATGCAGGTCTGCCTTCCTCCTGGGAGATCTTTATTCACAGACAAGTCAAAAACCCTTGACAAAAGGCAACCAAGGGAACTTGTTGACCTTTTAGCTGTCTGGCTAACATCAGTGCAAGTATTGTTCCCTGATAAAACAAGAAATTCAATTTAAGGGGAAATTTAGAAGGCATTTGAGGCACTCTCATTTTATTTTACCTCTTGGGCTGTCTTTCAAACTGAGAACAAATGTAAATAAACAAGAGCTGCGCTCTTATTCCACGGATTCAATAACAGATATCTGGCCTCACAGCTTGATGTAAATGAGACGTTTTCTCCTTATTTATCTCTCCTTTCAGCCATTTGTAGAATTTTTTTCACCCTTTCTCTCTCTCTCTCTCTCTCTCTCTCTCTCTCTCTCTCTCTCACACACACACACACACACACACACAATTATTAAGAAGTTAAGGCTTCACTTCTTTGGCTAGATCATTTGTTTTCTTTTTCCCATACGTATCATTTGTTATGCCTTGAAAAACTATGTTCTTTTATAAATGGGAAAAAAGAACAAATTACACCCCAGTAATGCACTCTCAAATATTTATTACTTGTGTGATGAATCCAAAGTGAAGATATTCAAGTCAAAAGCTTGCCAATCTCTATTACATAGTGGCTTATTTAGCTTGTAGTCATTTTTTTTAACAGACATTGTGTAATCAAAATATTTTTCTCCATTGGCGTTGATGAAACATTCATTCATCAAACAATTATTAGGTGTCAGGCACTGTGCTAGGAGTATAAAATCAAATAAGCCAGAGGTGCTGCCTTCATGAAGGAAGAGCCCAAAGAGGGCTATGCAGGCCGGATCTAGAAGCTCACCAAAGTGCATGAATTGCTTTCATAGCTATAAAAGGACACCCCCACACACAAAGCACTCACAACGTATTCTATTTCTGCTTAATAGCATCTCATATTCCCATAATTTCTACAGAGACCTCACATTTGAACTACTCCAGCTAAACTCAGCACTTTTGAGTAATGTAATAGTTCAATATGCTGTGGGGATGCCTTGGAAGAGGGTGGAAGAAAGAGAAGAAGAAAGGAGGCTTTTTTAGATCTATCCAGTCTTCCTTCATTAAAACAGGTTTGAAGTGCTTGCACAACACAGTACAGGAAAGCATAATAACGGGAAAGATTCTGTGAGCCTCTCAAAGTCTATAGAGTTATCAGTTACTTAGAGGTATGTGCTAAGGGTGCTGCACTAAAAGATTTCTACGTCCTTCAGAGCAAAAATTGTCGGGGAGAAGGAGGCGGGAGACATACATGATCTTCTTTCCTTTACCATTGTGCTCTCCATTCCAACAAGTTTTGTCTACGAGGAGATAATCATTTATCATGGTTTCTAACAGCAACAAAGCAGTCTTAGAAGCACACAGTGGTAACAGCTAAGCTAGAAAACAAAGAGGTTTTTTGGTTTGGTCCTCCCAGTGAACCCAATTCTTTGAACTAGAAGATTCAAGCAAGGAGTGGGTACATCACCACCCAGTTTGGCTTCACTCCAGCTCACCCACTAAGAGCATAACTCCAGTCCAATGCATTAACCCAAAGACACGTAAGCTGGGAGTGACTCGGATGGAGAGTGTAGGCCATGTAGGAAAGCAGGCCCTTGTGAGCTTTGCCGCTGAATGAATCCTGAGGCCCTCCTGGGCAGCTGGAAGCCAGGCTCTCAGAGCCACCCTGCCCCACCACAAGATGCCAAAGGAGAAACAAGTGAAATTACCCATGCATTACTATTCGCACAGTTCAATCCTTGATTAAGATATCATTCCAAGAAACCATGGCCACCCCACTCTTCTTGCAAAATTCTACAATTTCTAATCATAATTCTCAAGAGTTCACAATACTGTGACTAGGATGTTTGCATAGTGCTCCAGTCACGTGGCTTCCAGCTCAGGTTTCCTACCATCCTGTTGTTCAGCCTACAGCCTGCAGCAGCAGTTGTGGCATGACTTTGGCGTGGGCCAAACCATGAGGCCAGATGGCAGGCAGAGAGAAGCCCCACACCTGCTCTGGGGGCTTCACCAGGAGGGTCAACACGGGGGTCTTTCAATTTGTTTTTACCTTGACTCAGTAATTCAGTAAGAAATACTTTACATCACCATTCACTATACACATACATACAAACACACACAGAGTCATAAAACTGAAAAAAAATTTCACACACACAAAAATTATATTTACAACATGCACTGTACACCACTTTTAATTTTTATTTCATTCTATTTGATTTTTCAGTTACTGGTTTTGACCCACTAAGTTGATTTTAAGACTCCATGGTTTACCACCTGTGGTTTAAAAATAGTCCTAATCTAACCACCCACCCACCCATCTCCCAATACACATACCTTGCTTGCTCAGTAGTATTAAGGCTGCTGATGGATGCTAAGTCCATGGAATAAGTAAAAAGGTGTGGCATGAACAATAAAATTCCTACCATGTGAGAGGCTTTATATGCCTGTTTAGCAGTAGACTAGGATACTCAGTAGGATTTAAGATCCTTCTAATGGGAGATCCCTACAGTAGTGTGAAGGGAATAGGCCATCACTCTCTAGCCCTACTGTCTGCCCATAGATTGAAAGGAAGAGAATGAGCCTGAAACACTTACTCTCTTTGCCTGTCTCTGGTTTTGCCCCCACCCTTATTCACATAGTGTGTGCGTGAGTGTATGCATGTGTGACTTAACCATATTTCCTCTTTGCAATAAAGCTCACATCCAAAGTCAAACCTTCCATCATGTGTAACACCACTAATTAACGACCCTGTTGGGTGTGTCTATTGCATTAGACTTCAGCTACCAGCACTTACAGGGTCTGGCACTGTGTGAGGCCTGCTTACTCTGTGCTCCCACAGTACCTTACGTGTTCTCTTTCCACTGCCTTCATCATAGTGGTGGTGATGGTTGCAGCAAAACTAGGTACTCTGTGAGGGAACAAAGGGCAGGAATCATGTCTCATTCATCTCCTGAATATAACTGAGAGCCTGAGATTTAGCAATTACTCAATAATTATTTATTGAGTAAATGGATGGAAGACTGGATGGATGGATGGATGGATGGACGGAAAGATGGAAAGGTGATATGTAAAAGCTCTTTTAATGTTCTTTACCTCAACCAAGCTAAGGATCTTATGATAGCCTCTCACTGGGGAGAAATCTGCCTTTTAGAGAAACTGTTTTGTTTAATTTTAATTTTTTGGGACTTTTTTGTGACTACTCCCTACTTGAAGAGTAGGGCAGGCCAGACTGCAAGTATATATTCATTTGTTTAACAAATATAACTGTACCCCCACCATATGCTTAGCCCTCTGATGGTAAAAATCTGTCCTGAGTCCTTAATATCTACTTAAAATGGATCAAAGAATGTCATGTGTGATCCATATGTGAGATCCACATCCAAGCACATTGTACAACTCACTGCTTAATCCACCCTGCATCTTATTCATCACCCAAATTTACCCGCCACCCACAGCAGAAGTTTTTTCATGGATCCTGTCTGTAGGCAAGGCAATGTTTGTTTGAAGAAGTCACTATCACAATGGGATTCAAGTTTAAGGACAGTTCTTCCCCTCATCTTCACCCATGACCCTTTCAATATGTTCCAGCCTCAGACAATTATAATTTCTAAATTTTAAGTAAGGAATTATAGTTTATAAAAGACAGTCATGTAGATAATCTCAATTAATCCTCATAACAATTCTGTGAGGTAAGAGGGATCCTACAGATTTAGAGTGACCCTGTCCTGTTTTTCTCTTCCTGGACTTTCATTTTGGCAAAGTACAGCTTTGTTCCTTGTACTGTTCCAGGGCTGGTTAGTATTAGCAGATCGCTGGATAACCTCAACATTGACCTGTGTCTGACATCAGCCAGAACTTATTCCTGACAGTGTTCTATAAAGTATGAGTGTTAATTTATATTCCCTTACCATCCACATGCCCCTGATCCTATTTATGAATCTAGCCAATTGGTACTGATCATCTCTACTATAAAGTGCAAAAATATGGTATTTAGCAAATAGTGTTCAGAGCAATGATACAATCCTTGTGGGGTTTTTATTCTTGTAGGAAGACATTAAAGAAAAGGAATATTCACACACATATTTTATTATGTATTTATTTCATAAGAGAGAGCAAGAGATTGAGAGAGACTGGTATAAAAGAGCCCCCTAAGAAAACGCAAAGGGGCAGGAAGTGTGGGTAAAAGAACTAAAAACACAGAACTGTCAAATTCCACTGAGCCATCAAGGGAACCAGTTAAATGCTGGTGAATAGAACTCTTTCTTCCTATACATAATGTCCTGGTACTGACCCCATCCTGGCTGAAGTTTAATATACTCTGTATGTGCCAATTCTGGAGGCTATTTCTACCACTTCTGAACTATGAGTCAACTTTAGGTATAAACTTTAGACATAGTGATTTTGAATTGATTAAGACAGTGTCTGAGTATGTCAGGCCCTAAACGGACTTGTCATCACCCCCTGGGAGATGGACCCCCTTGCGTGATGCTAGGCTTTTGAGAGTCCTTGTGTGGAGGTGGCACTACTATGCAGTGACCATCAGAGTAATTTATAGATAGGCTGTCAACCTGTAATGACCGAGTTTAACCATCTGCTTCAAACTCAGTTCACAGCCTTGTAGCTAAAAGTGGAAATTGCCCTTTCAGGTTAGAGTGGCTGATTAGCAGACTAGAAAAGGATAAAACAAGTAGCCATATGACTGGTTAAAAAAGGGTCAAATGTGCTCTCAGAACTCTTTATTTCTTTGGCTTCATAGACTTTTCAAAACTGCATTTTGCAGAGACAGTATGTAAAGGAGTAAAAATCTAGTCATCTATTCTTACTTGACGAGCTACTCTCCATTTCCCTAAATGTTGACGTCATGGGCTTTAGATCTTACTCCTGTGGTGAAGAAGCTTTACTGTCTTCCTGACACTCTTAGGAATCACATGCAGACAAAACCCCGTCTGCTCTCTCTATAATGTAAAAAACAATCCAGCCCACTGCACTGCCATCAGAAGGGGGCCTTGACATTTTTGTAAGACCCTGAGGTGGCTTGACCATGAAGTTGATGAAGCTTAAGCTTTAGAACCTCAAGACCCTGGACTTAATTTTTTATTTATAATTCCTTAGTATTTTGCTAAAAGAAGGCCCCCCAGGACTTCTCTGGTGGCACAGTGGTTAAGAATCTGCCTGCCAGTGCAGGGGACACGGGTTCAAGCCCTGGTCCGGGAAGATCGCACATGCCACAGAGCAACTAAACCCATGTGCCACAACTACTGAGCCTGCGTGCTGCAACTACTGAAGTCCGTGCACCTAGAGCCCGTGCTCTGGAACAAGAGAAGCCACCACAGTGAGACTCCCGTGCACCACAATGAAGGGTAGCCCCAGCTCATCGCCACTAGAGAAAGCCAGCACACAGCAACAAAGACCCAATGCAACCAAAAATAAATAAATTTATTTTTTAAAAAAAAGGCCCCCCAAATTGTGTAAACTTCAGGTTCCACAAAATCCAGACCCACCTGTGGCAAGAACAAAGTCACTGAGGCAAAGAAGTAGATATTCTTACCCCTAATAATCTACAGAGGCCATAATTCATGTTCATCGTAAATATGAATTTACATGGAGGCTGAAATTGAGAGGATGCTTCTCAGAATTCCTGCTACATCTGTGATTCTATGGCCTGAAGCGCCATCCCCATTGATCCTTCTCTGTTGCAGATCAAGCCTGATAACAGAAACAATCTCTGGAAGCGGATAGCTAATGAAGGTAACAGGGAAGATGGGTATTTCTCAAATTTTCATGTGGGATTCCAAAAGATATACTTCTTCCATTAGCACTGCCCTTTCCTTTGCTAACATCATGGTAAGCACAAGACAAATAACTCAGATTGGCTGCTAAGATTCTAAGTGGTTTAAGAAAGCTGACCTTGGGGGGAACGTCTTCAATGTCATTTGACTTACATTCTATTTTTTTCAGTTGTGAAGTGCCCAAATGCCCAGGTTTTATTTGTTTGTTTTAGCTTTGTTTTTGTTTCTTAAGAGAAAGTCAATTATCAATAGTAGCCTATTTGAAAACAGCATAATCAACAGCAGATTTTAAAAAAACAATGTGACTGTAAGTTCTTTTCTGTCTTCAAATACATAAAATAGGCAAGTAATGCTTTGCTTTCCAGAGAGGTGTTTACTCTTAAAAGTCTATGAAATCTGTGCTTCCCTGGTGGCGCAGTGGTTGAGAGTCCGCCTGCCTATGCAGGGGCCGCGGGTTCGTGCCCCGGTCCGGGAAGATCCCACATGCCGCGGAGCAGCTGGGCCCATGAGCCATGGCCGCTGAGCCTGCGCGTCCGGAGCCCATGTTCCGCAACGGGAGAGGCCACAACAGTGAGAGGCCCGCATACCGCAAAAAAAAAAAAAAGTCTATGAAATCCAAGGAGACTTTCAAATTATTTTAAAGACCCCTTGTGTGAAATTAGCAATAAATTTTTAAAATATGCCACTGTCACATCTGCCCTCTGATGAAGTTTGGGTTCCAATCTGTGCCTCTCCAGCAGTCTGTGCGACCATTGCTCCCAGGTGGCATCAGCTTCCTCACAGTGTCCTCCTCCTGTCTGCCATGAGGGAATAAAACTGCATCTCCCTGGGAAGCTCCCACTGGTGGCTCGGAAGAAATCTGTCTGCAGAGAAAATATGGCAAGCATACTTGGAAATTTGAATTATTGCTGTCATCAGCACATTGCTCCCCCTTAGTATTGAACCTTTGACATTGAAACAATTTGCTTATATGTAGTTACAATATTTGTAATTTGCCTGGAGCTTGCCGAAACATAGGGATTCATGGTTGTTTGTAGCTTTTTAGAAAGCAGAACATCTTTCTTTGTAAACTTAATGAGAAGAAAATTAGCAAACTGATAAGTTGCCTTAAAATGTTTGCAATTATCAATTTATTTTTTATTTTAAGAAAGTACCATCAGAGGTAACTATTCTAAATTAACAGGTTAAAGTTTATATATATATCAGACATCTCTGCTGCTCCAAAGAAAAGTAGACAATCCTTGGTGTAAGGCTAAGCATATCCCCAAAGAAAGAAAAAAGAAAGAATCAGAAAGGAAAGAAAAATGCTGAGACCATCTGTAAACTTGGACCTGCATCTTTGTGCTTCAGGGACAGTTGTGACAATTGTCCTGATGAAAGGGAATTTATGGGTGTAAGTCAGTTGTGCCAATGTAGCTCTGGCATATAGCTGTGGGTGCAGTTGGTGAATGCAAAATCAGCCATTTGCAACAAAACATTTTTTCACCTTCACAAGATCCTCAAAGGTTTTCCATCAACCTTTCACTATGAAATAATCTATGTCTGACTTATTCCTTCTTAGACCATTGGAAAGACACTGAGGAGATCCTTGATCAATTTATATCCCAACATTGCATGATCTTAAGGAAGAAATTTTCAATCACTTCAAAAACTAGTTCTTCAGTAACTGACTTGCTTATACTATTATGGTAAGAATTGATAAAGTAGATTAAATAGGTAAGATTTCTACCTACAAAAGTGTGACTTGAAATCAACTTGCTCTCAACTCACAATATGTGGCCATTATGAAAATGCTAGCCAAATTGTTCTTTGGAAGAAAGTTTAAATAACCATGTCAGACGGTCATTTTTCTACCATTGGTTCTACTTCAATGCTCCCAAAACAGCATTATTTTATTTTTCTTATTAAGTTAATTTATTTAACCTGAAACTTTTATAGGATGGAGAGGGAAATTTAACATAAGTGCAGGATAATAGAGAATAATGAATTACGATTTCCAAGGCTATGCTTTCTTTTAGTTTTTCACATATAATCATTTTTCAACATATACAGTACACTTACTCATACAACTGATCTTTCTCCCCACGGCTGGGACTGAGGGGAGGAGTACAAAACTTGAGGAGACAGGCTCTCTCAGAGTCTAGTGAACGCACTTCAGCTTTGCCCCCTGGGTGCCTTACTTGCCTCACCTTAGCCCTGGCCCTATTGGTCCCAGTCCCACAGGAGTAACAGCCAATCTGCTA
The DNA here is from genome assembly GCF_949752795.1 of Hyperoodon ampullatus. NCBI lineage: Eukaryota > Metazoa > Chordata > Mammalia > Artiodactyla > Ziphiidae > Hyperoodon > Hyperoodon ampullatus. Next base: position 74,330,670 of record NC_136917.1, on the reverse strand, counting down.
AATTCACATTCATATAGCTGTTATTTTGTCCAGTCACAAGCGTCTGGTCATATTTCCTTCCTAACTCTCCATCCAAGTGAAAGATAATAAATAACTGGCTTCAAATTCTAATTGCAGTCTAAGAATTATACGATTAATTTCTATTTTATATGGAAAGAAAAGTCATCCTGTTTTATTAAGACAACTTTGTTCTTAATATTGTGTGGAAAATATCTTGGGTAAATAATTATTGTGTGATCCTGTTTTCCTAATGACTTGGGGAAATATATGGTTTATGTCAAAAGCTGGAACTTTGACCACAAGATTCATGATCAGTTTTTCCCATCACTGGTTGTGATTGAAGCAAATTACAATACCATGTCTTCTTATAAATTCTTTCATTGATCCACATTTGTTCCTTGCTTTTAATGTTGAAACATACTTTTCAGATTTATCTCTAGCATTGAATTACCTCAGGCAAGTGACAATTCTTCTGTACATTATTTGTGTTATTGAATAGTGATAAGTCTATGAAAAGCTAAGATCTTTTGCTGTAACAAGATGGTAGGTAATAACGAGAACATTTAGAAAATATGACTTAATCCTAAAATATTGTGTTTGATTTTAATAATACATATCAAATTGTGGTTTGAAAATTTATTGGTGATATCATTGCAGAGTCCTAGAAAGGACCTCTGGCAATTGCTTATGTAGTAAGTCATTGCTTTCCAATCAAAGCATAAGGCCCAGTCAGTATCTTTATGAGTAAAGGATCTTGTGGAGAGAAGTGTTTGGAAGTCTGTTTCTGAAGCATTTCAAAAAGACTAGGGGAGCAATGGCTATCTTCCCAAAGGAAGAATTTAGAATTGCACTTCACAAGAGTGGGCTTGACAACGTGAAGCAAGGGTTTGTCCATCTCTGGTTTGGGGGATATAGCTGAGTCACAGTCATCTGTTCTTATCTGCAGAATCCTGGCTAACCTTTCTCTTCACCACATTATATTCTTCCTTATCATGAGCAGTAAACGCCGCTAAGGTACTAGCACATGGCATTCATTGTGCATTGTGTTTATATATAGGTTTAAAGAAATTGTCAGTTACAGCCAGGATCCCAGGCTAAGGGGTGGGAGAAAAAAGGCCTCCCCAACCAGTTGAAGCACTGTCTCCATTTTGGACTCTCAGCCCTCGAGTCAAGTAGAAGCTTCTGGAAGTTCCCCCAGCAGAAGCACTCTGGAGACCATGGGGGAGACCTAAATTGTGGAAAGCACTATCGATCAGAGAGAGGAGCAAGCCCTGATAGCAAATCCAGTAGAAACCTCACCACCTCTTTTTTTTCCTGAAGACCTTTTCAAATCCTTCTCTAGTCACTGAGTAGAAAGCAGTAAATTAGAGCAGCAGGCTCAGAATTTGGAAGCCTCTGGTAAGTGGGGCAGGCTGAGTTATTGTTTTCTGTAACCCTCCCGCCTGCCCAGGAGTCATACATAATTGAGAAGGAGGTAAATAAGAATTAAATACCTTAAGTCTCTGTTTTTTTCTGTCCTTTGATTATACCACAATTTTATTTATGATTCCCCAAAGAGAAAGAAATTTCCCTTATGTGCCATTGCTTTTGTAAATTGTTCAAGAATCACAAAAATGAAATACTTCACAGCGGGTTTTTCTCTGTTGCCTCTTTCCTGCTGTACTGACCCCTTTAAAGTGATGCTTTACCTCATCCACAGCCACCCTATCCCCACCTCCTCCGAATAGAACTGCCTTAATTTCACTGTATCTTATTTACCAAAGAAGATCAAATACGTCTCAAGTCCACACTGAACCTGGTGCCATGTTCACTGGCCCTGGCCAGGTTTTTCATCATATGATATTGTTCTGTGTCTCCAGGACAGTGTTTAAGGTAGACAGTTCACATTTTTTGTTTTGCATTTGTGTTAAGAATTGAGTGAGCAGCTACACTCAATTCTGTGGAGAGTGAACAGTGAATAGAGGAAATGCAAACAACTCAGGTTTGGTTGGGTTTCAAGTATTATTTTCAGTAGCTTGGGTGGAGCGGGGGCACATAAGAAAATGTTTACCTGAATTATCTGTGCGGTCTCTCAAAGTTTCATATTTCTTTGCCCAAACAGATAGAACTTGATATATGAGCTCTCTGAATCTGGAAGTTTCTAGCAATTTGTTCTTTTCTTTAAACAAAATTTCAGGACTTTTTTGTATCACTTAGTCCCACCACCAGGAAATTTAAGAGGTTGGGGATACAGATTCTTTTTTCTTTTTTTTTTTTTTTTTTGCGGTATGCGGGCCTCTCACTGCTGTGGCCTCTCCCGTTGCGGAGCGCAGGCTCAGCGGCCATGGCTCACGGGCCCAGCCGCTCCGCAGCATGTGGGATCTTCCCGGACCGGGGTACGAACCCGTGTCCCCTGCATCGGCAGGCGGACTCTCAACCACTGCGCCACCAGGGAAGCCCCAGATTCTTTTTTCATGTTATCTTCAAGCTGGAGGGAATTCCTTTTAATAGAAAGGATTTGGAGTGTGAATAACAGGTTAAATGATGTCAAGGCACAGACCAACGTGATACCGTAATGATGAAGTCTTCATATAATAATTCTTAACAGATTTTAAGGGCAGGGTGGGGAGGGATGAAGTGCAGTGGGAAATAAAATCTGCCACACATGACAGGCAGGATTCTTTTTTGACTCAAGGTTACCAAATATTCTGACTTTCTACCCTTTGAGATTTTTCTACCACTCCATCAGAGCAGAGCAAAACATGCTTGAGGAAGAAATAAAGCCCAAGATAGAGGACAAGTGACAGAGCAATGGCATGAAGGGGTATTTTATTCGTGGGAATGTAACTATAGGAACTCACAGTCAGAAATATTGAAAGTTTCTTTCCCACTCATTTATTGAATTCACTTTAAGCTCCACAGTCTGCCTGGAATGAAACACTGGAATTTTTTGTCCCCTTAGTAAATTTCAGCCCTATGTGCCCTTGTACTGTGTGCACTGTATTTTTTCATAGATACTTTTTTTTTTTTTTTTTTTTTGGCCTTTCACTGTTGTGGCCTCTCCCGTTGCAGACCACAGGCTCCGGACGTGCAGGCTCAGCGGCCATGGCTCACGGGCCCAGCCACTCCACGGCATGTGGGATCTTCCCGGACCGGGGCACGAACCCACGGCCCCTGCATCGGCAGGTGGACTCTCAACCACTGCGCCACCACGGAAGCCCCTTCATAGATACTTTTTATTTTATATTATCTATTACTATGTACATTTTACATATGTATATTTCAGTGTACTATATTCACCGTATACCTATTCATATCATATATATAAAGAATGGTATACCAAAATCATGTTCTATATGGGCAATTTAAGAGATTTCAAGAGTAATTTTGGCTCTACTCAACTTTCACTTTACACACTGACTCTACAAATTAATCCCCATGTATGATCAGTGTAATAATTATGCTGTTTTGGTTAAGTTTCGGTGCCTAAGCTCAGACAAATCATAGCTTCAGTAAATGAAAGACCCTGCATGTGCATTCATGCAAAGTCTGTCAGAGAGTTTTGAGGAATCACAGAAAATGGAAGAGATGCCAGAGGAGTAAGAAATAGAAAAATGTACCAATTTTCAAAAGGAGGATAAAGATATATTCCAGAAATTAAAACTATAAAACTCATTTGACACTGACCTCTAGCAACAAAAAGCAATTTCAGGATATTTAAATAATTTGGAAGCATTTAGGAAATGATTACAATTAGCCAGCATGGTTGCACTAAGAATAATTCATAACAAGGAAAGCTAATCTCTTTATTCTATCATATTCTTCCACTGCTTTTTAAGGAAAAACCATAAAGATGGTATATCTTAATTTAATGTATTCTAATGGGAAAAATGAAGAACAACATTAACTTATGAATTGCCATCAAATGAGAGGGAGCTTTTAGTCAAGCCTTCACTAATTTGCACTGAGTTTCATCTTGTCCAATATATTTTTTTAATATCTTGGATGAAAAGTGTAGAGCAATTATACCTTGTTTGTGAATTACAAAAAGCTAGACAGGAGAGCAATTTCAGAAAATTAGTATTACCAAAAAAATCCTCAGTAGGGCTTCCCTGGTGGCGCAGTGGTTGAGAGTCCACCTGCCGATGCAGGGGACGCGGGTTCGTGCCCTGGTTCGGGAGGATCCCACATGCCACGGAGCGGCTGGGCCCGTGAGCCATGGCCGCTGAGCCTGTGCGTCCGGAGCCTGTGCTCTGCAACGGGAGAGGCCACAACAGTGAGAGGCCCGCGTACCGCAAAAAAAAAAAAAAAAATATCCTCAGTAAACAGTTTGAAGAGCAAAGCTTATAAAACTTCATTTACTAAGAAGAAATATAAAGATAATCAATGAGTACAAATCTTAACTTTGCATGCACAGAATTAGGCAGATCTGTCTTAAGTGCAGAGCTTGTGGAAAGAACTAGACTTTTTTGTTGATTGAAGGTGTAACATGAGCCAGTCGTGGGAAATATCTGCCAAGAAAACAACTGCAGTCTTTGGTTACATTTCCAGTCCCCAAGAAAATGGGAGGTTATCTTCCCACGGAGCTGCATAGTAGTTGACCACACGTGGAGTATTGTATTGACTTCAAGGGAGCACATCTTAAATCTAATCCATCATCAACATGACAGAATTTCAAATATTTGAAGACAGCTTTCAAGCTGCCTCCTCCAAGCTAAGTATTGCTCTTCTTAATAGAACAAGGTGTTGTGTCATCAGGACAATTCCTTGTTAATAACACTGCTCTCTGCACATTTGTCAACAATTCTTTGTAAATGTGTCACACAGGATTGGATGGGATGCCAGATGTAGAATGGCTAGCATAGAAGGGTGTAGGACCTTCACCTGCCCTGTGCAAGTTATTTTTGTACTTACCAAGTATAAGATTATAGTGAAGCTACATCACACATTCATGTAACTTACAGTAATACTACTATACGTTTTAGCAAAAACAAATAAAAAGGAACATTGCCCACCCACTAAACATGCCTCTGAGTAAACATGAGATGAGAATGTGAATCTGGACATTCATGGGTCATAAATTTAATATTTCCTATAGTCAGGGCTAAATATGATTCAAGAGTTTAAAGATGGGTGTTTTTCCTCACCCCTAAATACATTGCCACTCTGGGAAATTTTAGATTTTCAAGGTATTTGACTCAGTGAAAATCTTTCTTTTTTGACTTTTGATAACCATGTAAGATGCAACTCTTCTGTATATCTTTTTTTTTTCTTGACAGTAACCTCACATTTTTTAACTTATAGGCAATTTTTAACATCACCAAATGCCTGTTAAATCAATTCTACTCTATATTATACTTTTAGAGTTGTTTTATTTTGTTTGAACCTAAGTATAGAATTTTATGTTTAATTCCTAGTATATTTCTTCCTATTTTATTTGACTCATCATTACAGATGATTGCTTTGTGGGATCAAATTGCTATTATACTCAGCCTTATGTCATCCAGTTTCCATGATAAGCCAAGGCCTGACCCCCCCTTTTTGGTTACCATTAGAGATTCGTTAAGACGTTTGCATGAACTATATTTCACTGATTCTACAAATGCACATTTTCCCACACTTTTACATCTTTGGGGCTTCCCTGGTGGCACAGTGGTTGAGAGTCCGCCTACCGATGCACAGGACACAAGTTCGTGCCCTGGTCCGGGAAGATCCCACATGCCGTGGAGCAGCTGGACCCGTGCGCCATGGCCGCTGAGCTTGCACATTCGGAGCCTGTGCTCCGCAACGGGAGAGGCCACAACAGTGAGAGGCCCGCATACCGCAAAGAAAAGAAAAAAGAAATATTAAATGAAGTAGAAGATAAAATGAGAAGATCTATCATATATCTAGTAAGAATCCCAACAGCAGAGAATAAAGAGAAAGCAGAAGAAGAAGAAAAATGAGATCCAAAAGACACAGTCTAATGAAAGTGTATATCTCCAAACACAGGAAAACTACCTTAATAGCAGTCAGAGGAAAATAACAGGCTATCTTCAAAGGAATCATGATAAGAATTACAGCAGACTTCTCTTTAACAATAACAGAAGGAAAAAAATGTACACCTAGAAGAACTATCTTTCAAGAGAATGAGGGTGTAATAAAGATATTTTTAATAAACAAGTGGAAATCGTTTCCCACAAAAGAACCAGCTGAACGAATCTCTAAATGATATACTTCAAGATGGAGAATGATTACAGGATGATAACTTGAGATACAAGAAGAATTATTTTTTAATGGTAAACATGTTTATAAACCCAAACATTGTATAAAATAATAATACAAGCAGAGTTAAATTACTAGAATATAATAGATTTAAGTTATAAGAGGAGTGATCAAAGTTAAAATTGTCTAGGATCTTTGTATATTTTGAGAGAGAGGTTGAGATATTATTTAGTTTCAAACTCTTAAGCCAAACATGTATGATAGATAATATTTCAAGACTAGTGACTAAAAGAATAGAGTAGAATTGTAGTGTATAAGTCCCAAACAAGGAAAGATAAAAACATGAAACTACACAAAAATAAAACTCAACAAAAAATTTAAATGGATTAAACTCAATAGTTAAAAGACAGAGATTATGAGATAACATTTTTAAATCCAAATATATCCTGCTGAGAAGAATACATGTAAGTATAAGAACACAGAAAGGTTGAAAGTAAAAAGATGGAGAACTATATCCCAGGTAACTACTAGCAAAAAGGAAGCTGGAAGAGCTGTTTCAATGGTAGATAACATAGGTTTAAGACAGAACACCTTGATAAAAATTTCAGTTCACCAGAAATGCAGTACATTCAAAATGTATATGTACCTAATAAAACAATCTAAAAATATAAAAAGCAAAATTGATGTGACTTCAGAAGGAAGTTGACAAATCCACAACCTTTCTCAATTACTGATAATTCTATCAGAAAAAATTCAGCAATGAATATGAGTATGAATTAACAAAGATATAAAGACCTTTACATACAACAATAAAAAAATACACAATCTTCTTAAGTAGACAGAATATTTGTGACAATTGTCTCGAAACCAGGTCGCAAAGCAAGATTCAAAGAACAAATAACATTGTTTGACCACAGTGTAACTAAGTTCCAAGTTAATTACAAAAAATAAAATGTTTTATAACATTTGTCTGTTTGGAAAACAGTTTGGCAGTACTTCAAAGAGTAACATGGGGTTACTCCACAATTTCCATGACCCCACAATTTCCATTCCTAGGTATACACCAACAGAATTGAAAACATATGTCCTCATGAAAACGTATACACTAATGTTTATAGCAGCATTATTTATAATAGCCAAAAAGTAGAAACAACCCAAATGTCCATCAACTGTTGAACAGATAGACAATAAGTGCTATATCTACCCAACTGAATATTATTCAGCCATGAAAAGGAATGAAATACTGACACACGCTTTAACATTTGCACTTTGAAATCCTTATGCTATATGAATGAAGTCAGCTACAAAATGCCACATATTATATGATACTGTTTATATGAAATGTCCATAATAGGGAAATCTATGGAGACAGAACACACATTAGTCATTGCCAAGAGATGGAAGCAGGGGGAAATGGAAAGTGACTGCTAATGGGTAAGGAGTTTCTTTCTGGAGTGGTGAAAATATTCTGTAATTAGATAGTAGCAATGGTTGTACAACTCTGTGAATCTGATAAAACCACTATATTGTATATTTTACATCGCTAACAGTGATATAAGTGGAACCACTCCTGTTTCCACCTTTGGTTCCCAGATTCTTGTGATCTTCCTATTGAGAAAGAGTACCATTTAAAAGATCTTTGATTCGGGGGCTTCCCTGGTGGTGCAGTGGTTAAGAATCAGCCTGCCAATGAAGGGGACACAGGTTCAAGCCCTGGTCCTGGAAGATCCCACATGCCGCGGAGCAACTAAGCCCGTGCACCACAACTACTGAGCCTGAGCTCTAGAGCCCATGAGCCACAACTACTGAGCCCACATGCCACAACTACTGAAGCCCGTGCACCTAGAGCCCATGCTCCGCAACAAGAGAAGCCACCGCAATGAGAAGCCTGTGCACCACAACGAAGAGTAGCCCCCACTTGCCACAGCTAGAGAAAGCCCACGCGCAGCAACAAAAACCCAATGCAACCAAAAATAAAATAAATTAATTAAAAAAATAATAAATAAAAGATCTTTGATTCAAATTATGCATTGTGTCCTGAGGGATGGCATTTAATCCTTATGAAGTATTGCCTCCAAGCTGGCTCTTCAGTTTTCCTGTTACCAGGTTTTTCTAACTCCCTATCAGGCCAGCAACTGCTTGGTAGCATAGAATATGATAGGTCCAGTGGATCCAATGGTCATGGGCCCACTTTCTACCTTTTATTTCTATAAAGTGTGTCCCTGTTCTGATGTAATATTATGTGAAATTCAGTGCCAGTTGATCAAACACAATAAATCCACAGAGTGGTACTAGAGGAAAGGCAAATTCATACCTAGATATAAGTCTGTTCCTGTCAGTATGAATTGCTGGTCCTTCCAATGTGGAAAGGTTCTAATGTAAGCACTGAAAACATTTTCTCCCATCTCACTGCCTATGACTGGGTTACACATCCACACTTAACTAGTCATTGTACCCCAGATGATGGAATTGGCTTCATGAAATAAGTCAACTGTATCCTACTTAAATCACAGTGGTAAGAATGGAGAGAGAAATTGATCCCCCAAAATGTACAGTGTTGTTAGGAAGAAGAAAATGAAAGGCAGGCAGCCAAAAATGACAAATACAGAGGGGATAGAGAAAGAAAGGTAGGTAGATAGATAGGTAGGTAGGTAGATTAGATAGATAGATAGATAGACAGACAGACCAGATTAACTGGTTCCTCCTCTGACTGTCCAAAAAGAAGTTTTCCTTTTCTGAATGGAATAATGTAGAGCTGGAATTCCACCAATGAAGAACAAATCTGTACTAATGCATTCACTACCAAAAAAATGCTGCCTAAATATAAAAATCAGAACCATAGAGGAAAAAATTTCCCAACTTTATTTATCTGAGATTCAAGTCCACAGATAAGTTGAGCATAATTTATGAATCACACACTACTAGGGAATATAAACACGAGTAAAATACAATCCTGCTCACCAAAAAAAAAACACCAAAAAACAAAAAACCTTAAAATTCAATGGAGATCATTTGAATTTTAGACAAGGATTGTCTGAAATCTCTGGAAACCAGCAAAAGTTTCTGCCCTATTGTCTTAAAATTTTTTATGTTTTCTACAGATCCTAGGGTGTAAGCACTGTGATCTTCTTTTGTTTTTCACCAAATTGAATGTTAGGCAGATCCTGGCTAATATTACATATTAGCTTGTTGATGATAATTGCCCATTAAAATTAGCAGACAGATTTAGAAAAAAACATTTAGGGGGAAAAATTCCTTCAGGGGTAGAGAGTCACTACAATTTTTTTAAAGGAAGAGAAAAAAAAAATTATAGCCTGGTTTCCAAGGTGAATAAAGACTTGAAGTAAGTAAAATCAAAAAGTTGACCAGCTGTGGGCTAGGGGTCTTCCTGGCCCTCCTCTGAACCCACCTACTCCTAGAATCTCCGTGTCTAACATTCACACTCCATATAGGAGGTCAGGTGGTAATTAATATCAAGCTCTACCTGGTTTCCAGTGGTTTTTAAATCATCTACTTGAAAACAGTACATTGTGGACTCCTACTAATCAATTTGACAAAATGAGCGAGAGAAGATATAGCAAAACATTTTCTATTAGCCAATTTTAAAACAAACAAACAAATACCCCAGGTAACAGATCTGAAGAGGGAACTCAGAGTCAGAGATTGAGAAGTTGCAGAAAATGAGTGTTTTACAGAAGAATCAAAAACAATTAGAGCTCTTATTGGCTGGGACCTAGAACTTCTAAAGCCCACACCTGGCAGAGAATCCATGCTTACTAGAGAAACAGTAAATAAACCTGATATACACTAAGAACTATGAAAGAGTCACTCTTGAGAAATCAGAATCCCAAACTCTAATAGATATATGTGTGAGGTTCTCATTTATATAACCCATGTAGTATAACTTGTTTATACACCAAGAAATTAACATAAAAACTAATTTGGAATCAGTGAAACCAATAAGACTCTGACAAAGGCAAATGCAAAGTAAAGCAGAGCCCCTAGCTGAGGATTTATAAATCACACAAGGAAACCAAACCCAAGAGGAAGAGTTAGTAGACAGAACAAACAAAAGGACTGACACATCCTAAACTGTAAATAATCATTTGTTCTAAAAGAGGCTCGAAAGTATGTTAGATATCCTCAAAAAGATACTGTAAAGAAATAGAAGTCAAAAGACAAGAACAGAACATTTCAGAAAAAAGAGAGACAACAGATTTGGAAAATCAATATTCTAGAAATTAAAAGAAATGGCCTTTGAACTTACAACTCTGTAAACCGCAGAGAGAGAACTGAAGAGAGATTTAGTAAATTAACAGATGGAGTTTGAGGAAAATTGCCATAATGCATCACAGAGAGATAGAAACAAATGGAAAATATGAAAGAGAAGCTAAGAGACATAGAGGGTAGATGAAGAACTTTGAGAAGACTTCCAAAAAAGAAAATATTGTTATAACAAATGGCGGAGGAAATTTTTTTAATAAAAAGGGCTGAGAACATTCTAGAATTGAAGAAAGACGTAGTCTGAGATTGAAGAAACATGGAAAATCCCAAGAAAAATACAAAAGCAAATTGACGCCTAGACACTCATAAATAAATTATGGAAAATCAAAAATAAAAGTGAGAATCTGAAAAGAGAAGACATTACTTAGAATGGCAATCAGATTTAGAGAAGAATTCTAGTTAGCAGCAATAAAAGATAATAAAATAATATCTTCAGAGGTGAATGAAAATATTCTCAAATCAGAATTCTATAAATAGCCAAACTATTATTCAAGAATTTAAAAAAATCATTTTCAAAGACCAAGAGATTATTTTACCTAGAGACTGCAATGGTTAATTTTATGTTTCAATTTTGCTAGGCCATGGTACCCAGATATTTGGTAACACATTATTCTAGATGTTTCCATGAAGCTATTTTTTAGATGAGATTAACATTTAAACCAGTAGATTTTGAGTAGAGCATATTACTCACCAAGATGTGGGTGAGCCTCTGATCAGTTGGTCTTAATACAAAAAAACTGACCTCCCTGAAAGAGTAAGAGAGTTCTGCCAGTAGATAACCTTCCAATTCAAACTGCAACTCTTCCCTGGGTTTCCTCCACAATCTCATGATCTCATGAACCACTTCAATCTTTCTCTCTCTCCCTCCCCTCCCAATTCTCTTCCCCTTCCCTTTCCTTCCCCTTCCCTCCCCTCCCCTCCCTTCTCCTCTCTTTCTCTCCCTCCCTCTCTTCTGTTTCTGTGGAGAACCCTGACTAACACATAGACCTACACTAAAAAGTCATGTATTAAAAGTTATACTTTGATAAGGAAAAAAAATAACCCAGAAGTAAGGGATGTATTACACTATTACAAGGACAATAAGGAGAAAAAAACAAAAGCAGTAACATATAAATAAATATAAATAAATATTGACTGTTTTAAAAGGAAGGACAATAAAATACTAGACATCAATACATAGAAAATATGAGGGACATAGAGTAAAAATGCTCTAAGTTTCTTGTATTAACAACCTTAGCCTTATTAAGTATGCATTTAAAATTTGAGGGGTAGCCACTTAAAAGAACAAGTGCTGGATTACTTCTAAAAGAGCAGATTAAAGAAAATTCACTTAAACCAAGACAAAAAAGAGAAGTAAAGCAAAGGAAAAAGAAAAGAAAGGAAATTTGAAAACATTATTGTCATCATCATAAATATCAATAACCTCAATAAAAGTCACTAGATTAAATTTGCTTATTAAGAGACAGAGACTCTCAGATTGAATGAAATACAAAATCCACATGGATAGGTTTTATATAGTGTTGACTAAAAAGAGAAAGTTACAGAAAGAGAATTAATTTTTAAAACTCAAAAAACAATTCTATATATAGTCTATAAATATATTCATATGTACTAGAAGTACGAAAACATGAGCACACATCTACTTCAGGTTGCTACTCACCTCTGGGGGGGAGTGGAAATGGGATTTATTTTTGAGATGGGTGCAAAAGAAAAAAACACTCTCTGTTTTGCAGTTTAGGTTCTTTCATGGTTATTACCTGCCATGTCCGGTGAGTCCCATCTGGATGACCGACTGTCCTATACCAAGGTTGAAAACCGATTCTACAGTGTCACCTGGAGTGTGTTAAGAAATGGGCTTTATTGCTTAAAGAGAAAACTCGTGTGGAAATCATGATCTGCAAGAGAAGACACCACGTCTCCATCACTCTACCATCCTACAGAGATCGGTGAGTCTACGGGCTGTTCGAGGGACGTTGCCCTTCTGTGTTTCTGCTTTTTTATAGGGTAAGGCAAGAAAGCTGCCTTAATTGGGGAATACACTGGCTGCCTGGTGCCAGAAGGTCAGGATTTTGGATGATGGCTGTTTACAGAGTTGTCTGGGAAAATTAGCTGCCCTTCACTTGAAGATCCTGGGGCCCACAGAAATTTGCCGAACCACTGCCCGGGTTAGAGACCGCGAGTGCTGTGGGAAGCTGAACTTGGGTGTAGACTCTCCAGCAAGGAGATGGGGGTGCCACTAGTCTCAGCTGGACTGTTGCCCAAGCAACCTAGGGTGGCTTCCAAGATCATTTTCAAAAAACATAGATCAATGCACTAGGTATCTGTCATGTTTTATTTCTTTTTTAAAAAGGGGGCAGGGGGAGGAATGGGGAATCTAAAACAAAGACCACAATATACTAACAGTTGTTCAGCCTCAGTGGTATGTACACGAATGCTTGTTTCACTCCCTTCTGCACTATATTTGAAAGACCCCCTTCCCGGGAAAGCAGGGGTGGAATGAATTGGGAGATTGGGATTGAATAGATACACTACTATGTATTATAAAATAGATGGTTAATGAGAACCTACTGTATAGCACAGGGAACTCTACTCGGTGCTCTGTGGTGACCTAAATGGGAAGGAAATCCAAAAAGACGGTATATAAGTATACGTATGGCTGATTCACTTTGCTGTACAGCAGAAACTGACACAGCAGTGTAAAGCAACTATACTCCAATAAAAAAAATGTTTGAATAAAAATAAAAGCCCCCTTCTCCATCCTCCAATCCCACTGCTTCCCTAAATTGTAATAATCACTGCTAAGATTTTGGTGTTTTTCCAGATCATATTTTTCTATGGGTTAAAATATGAACACATAAAATATAGAGTTTGTGTGTTTGGGGGAAGAGGATCGCTCTTGCTGTCATCTTGAGTTTTGATGTTAAGGCTTTTTGTTTGTTTCTACTTGAACTTCTGGAGATTCTGGATTGTTACATATTGTGTTGGCTTTGTGCCCCTTTGTGACTATGATAGATTGGGAATTAGTCTCTCATAACATAAATATAACAGAATAAAAACTCAAAGCCTAATTCACATATTGTAAAAAGATGACTAAGAAATTTTATCATGAGGGTGGTTGGATAATCTGTCCCTTCATTGTCATTATCATCCATTAGAAGTCAAACAGATCCTGAAAAGATTTTGTTTTTTCCTACACGTAGAAAGTGATTTTGATCAAACCTATGAAACTAGGTCTTGTGACCAACTTGCTTCCTGTGCTTTGACTTTTACTTTAACCTTTACAAAAGGAAGTGATCATGTTTTGAGTGTGTGCAGATGCACATATGCGTGCTCTCTCTTTCCTGATGCTAATATCTCTTCATCTTCTGCTTCTTTCACTGAGCTAGAAAAAGGTTCCTTTCCTCCTTGGTTGAAGCACTAATTCACAACCTTTTTATTTGTCACTTTTTAGCCTGTTCTAGAATGTCTCCCTTTCTCTCCATTAAAGAGGGGTAAAATAAAATACCTCATTTTACACCTCTTAAAAGTAATTTTTATTTATACCACAACCCTTGACGCTCAAATTTTTTTCTGAAGGAACCTCCCCTGGCCACCCCCTTCCCTTCACAAGGCCACTGTTTGATCTAGTTACATTTTTATATGGAAAATATTTTCAGCAGCTCCGGTTGCTGATTTTACAAAGAATAAAAACAGAAATGGTCGCTACATTTGGCAGGAACACTTAGACCTACAGAGTAAGCCACTGATATATTCCTGCTGCACAAATGATTTGTTTTGCTTTATGAACTTGGACAAGCAACTCTTTCTTCTTCACAGCAAAATAGTCGGTAAAGGGGAAAAGACCAGCTCACCAGGAGGGAGCACGTATTCTGTTCTTTAACCAGCTTTTAAAAATATGTTTTACGTCAGTATCTAAATTACATAGTGCAGGCTGGTATTTTTTTATTTTTATTATTCAAACTCTTCTGAAGGTGGGTGTGAACTAATCCTTTTGTTTTTATGTTTGGGTTGGCTTTGATGAGTTAGATATTAAGTATGACTGGTCCAGATGTCGCATATTGATGCAGGGCATAAGTGTCAGCATTTAGAGGGAGAATAATTGGATTCATATCTGTGTTATGTTTTCAAATTGCTGGGTCAGTTCTGGGTCTCCTGCTGTAAATTCTTCACTGCAGGTCCAAGTAAAAGGAATGTGACAGATTTAATACCTAGAATAAGTTATTAACTGTAAAGATGCATAAAACAGTGGCACTGCTGAGCAGAGAACATTACACTGCTCATAATTCTATAAATGAAAATTAAAGTGTTTTTTATATCAGGGAAATATTTTTCTTCATTAACTCTCTTGCTTTCCTCAAGGAAAGTCTTTATGTCTGATCTCAAGTAGAACAATCACTTTTTGGCCATTTAACTCATGAATGTTTAAATTCTAAAATCCAAGTGTGAGAGGATGAATTTGGTAAGAGAAGGGAGTTGTTTGGAATGTTTCACTTCCCAAAGGGTCAAGTGGCTACCGTTGACTGCAACCATGATCTTTCCAAAGAAAAATATATAGGCTGAATCCCATTATAAAGACTCTGAAATATCACAATTTTTTGTCACAGTGTACTTGCCTTTCTGTCCTGGCCAAAAGGAGGGAGAATTGAATTCTAGCCCCACCAATTAATTAGAAAATTGTTAGACAGAAAGAAAGGAAGGGGGAAGAAAAGAAGAGGAAGAGAAAGAAGCCAAGAATCCAGGAGGAAAAGAGATGGGTGTTTTTCACCCCTCCCTGCAAGCACCAGCATTTTGAGTGATGACTGGTGCTGGTGGATAGCTTGGGGTTTTCTGGGGCAGAATATCAGCAGTGGCTAGTTGGTGCCTGTGGGACCACGCCACTCCCACCCTGAGAAAATTCTCCATTTCTGCAGCACCTTTTATCACACAAGCCCAGGGTGAGCAGGGAAATTCAACGCCACAATAAAATTCACTCTGCCGTTCATTTTATTAAACATTGACTGAATACCCCCTATGGAAGAAGCCAGTCCCGGTTAATAAAGAGTGTAGTATAAGTTACACAGGAGTTTCTCAAACCTCAGTCATTCAATACCACTTTCTCTATTTATTTAGCATACTTTTATGGAGGCACCATTTTAAGCACTTTATGAACATTAGCCCATTTAATCCACTTAACAGTCCAGAGCCCGCTTTTATGACAGATGTTGAAACTGAAGCTCAAAGAAATTAAGTAACTTGCCCCAGGTTACACCTTTACAAATTTTGCCATATCTACATCTCATTCGTACATTATTTACCTACTTATTTTCTTTAAATTATTCACTTTTTTCCACTTAAGTGAAAGTGTATTTAAGAAATCTTATCAGTGCATAAATGGGAAACAAACAATACTATGAGTCTAATGTGATAATTATACTTCCAAATATATTTGAAGATACATACATATGCTGCTTCATACTCATTAGTGTGGCTCTAATTTGTTTAAATGGAAAGTAACAAGTGTTGGCGAGGATATGGAGAAATTGGAACTTTCATGTACTGCTAATAGGAATGTAAAATGGTGTAGCCATTGTGAAAAACAGTTTGGCGACTCCTCAAAAAGTTAAGCATAGAATTACCATAAGACCAACAATCCCACTGCTAGATATATTACCCAAAAGATTTAAAACAGACACTCAAACAAATACTTGCACATGGATGTTCATAGCAGCATAATTCATAAAAGCCAAAAAGCAGAAACAACCCAAATGGCCATCAACTGTTGGATGGATAAACAAAATGTGGTACATCCACACAGTGGTATATTATTTGGCCACAAAAAGGAATCAATTATTGGCACATAATACAAAATGTATGAATGCTGAAAACATTATGCAAACTGAACGAAGCCAGACACAAAAGGCCATGTATTGTATGATTCCATTCATAAGAAATATCCAAAATAGGTAAATCCATAGAGACAAAAATTAAATTTGTGGTTTTCAGGGGCTGGACGAAGGGGAGAATGACAAGTGACTGCTTAATGCCTGTGGAATTTCTTTTTGGGATAATGAAGATGTTCTGGAACTAGATAGTAGCGATCAGAATACTTTGTGAATATACTAAAAATCGTGCATTTTAAAAGGGTGAACCTGATGATATGTGAATTATATCTCAATAAAGCCACTATTTAAAATAAATAGCAAAAATGGTAAAGCTGCTTCAGGGATACTGAAAATATTTTATTTATAAAGAACTACTTTTCTTTTCAAATAAGAATTTCTCTGATGCTTTTCCACTGAAACAAAACACAAAATAAATGGATGGTGAGGCTAGTAAAAAAGAATATACAGATAGATATAGATACACACATACATACAGTTGCATTTAAAAGCTGTATTTGCGTCCCGCCTAGAATAATTTCATATATACTACCAGAAGTAAAGGTACCAAAGTTTGGGGAACATTGCTGAACATCATAGAGGGTAAGTTCAAGTGTCAGCAAGCTTGACTTTGAATCCCAGATCTATAACTTACTATGTGAACTGGGAAAGCTCCTTAATGTCTCTAAACCTGTTTCTTCATCTGTAATATGGGGAAAATAATTGCTAGTGGTAAGGTGCCAGTATCAGGTAAGCCTGGGTTTATTAACTTAAGATAACATTTCTTGAGCCCCTGCTCTATGCCAGTAAGGCAATATGCTAGAAACATTAGGTGTAATTTCATTAAATCCACACAGAAACCTCATGAGATCCAATTTAAACATAGAACCAAGAGGACAGCCTTCACTGTGCACAGTTCAAGGGGACAGCCTTCACTGTTCACAGTTCCACTAAGCACTTTTGGAAACCTAATGCCTTCTAATCTCACACCCATGCAAGGAATTATGGATGCAGAATTATCACCTTCTTCAAATTCCTTAAATTCAGTCTATTATCTTATGGACCATACTTTGTTTTTAAGATTTTAAAACATCAATTTATTATTTAAAAAAAGATTATGTCATTATTCTGATCTCTCATAAAATCTGTAACAAAAAATTATTTACATTTTATTTATATTTTATATTTTACCAGTTGCTAGTATCTTGCATATACCCTCTAAGAGATTATGTCTTAGATTGGTGAAAGAATTTACCCAAAATTCTATAAAATTTACCCAGAAGAAAAGATAAATAAAGTACAGAAACCATTATTCAAATTCAAATTTTAATTGACACTGGGGTCTTGGTGTATCCTACTTGCATCTGAGAGGCTCACTCATGTACAACAACATTCATTAACTAAAAATAAATTTCACATGTGCAGATTCGGTGACAGTAATAATAAACAAATGCCAAATCACTAAAATATATTACACCCTTGCACCAGCAATTGAAATGAGCTTGGAGTCTCTTAAAGTCCATGTGGCAATAAAAGTATGGCCCCCAAATGAATCAGAATTGTGCACATGAAACCCTTTTTCTTTTAAAGAGTCTATATAACATGTCCTGAAAGTAATAATTCAAATACTGAACATACTATTACTTCTATCTCTTGGTCTCATATTTGACTGAATTCTTAGGAACCTACCTCACAGGGAGATGCTATGTTGACCACTCAACTTTGCAAGGCAGTCAAGGTTTCTAAAACAGGCTATGTTTATAAGAGAGGGTCAAAAAGAATTTAAACAACTCTTAGTGCATCTGAGTTAATCCCTAGTTTAGTTTTTCTGAAAGTTCCCAATCTGTCCTTAATTATTTCTAGTCAACTCACCCTTTACACATACATAGCCAAGTAGGGAGAATTGGGCCCATGGGTTTTACATTTTCATTGAAAGCCAGAGGTAAAATACAACCGACTTGAATTGTGGGTGGCAGCTCACTT
The DNA here is from genome assembly GCF_949752795.1 of Hyperoodon ampullatus. NCBI lineage: Eukaryota > Metazoa > Chordata > Mammalia > Artiodactyla > Ziphiidae > Hyperoodon > Hyperoodon ampullatus. Next base: position 74,312,362 of record NC_136917.1, on the reverse strand, counting down.
CATGATTTCTTCAGAGGAAATTTGATTGAACACACGGAGCTGGGCTGTGCAGCAAGATCACTATTTGCTTTGCAAGTGGGTGCATGTAGGCATTTGGCAAGCATTCACCAAAACTTCTTTCATTGGCCCATAGCTGAATTATTGTCCTTTCTGCTACCTTTCAGTTACCAAAGTAACAAGGTCAGATTCTTTATACTTAAAAAATTGTGCAAATGCAAGTTCTCTTAGCAATAACTGCTTGTAACACACTTCCATTTCTATTAACTATATTAGGGCCGTGTTACTTTCTATAGTTCCTACATTCTGGGAGCTGGATAAATGCTCCCTGACAATGCTAAGCCATAATGCATGTATATCTATGAATATATGCAAAAGTATACAAAGTATCAAATTTTAAAAAATCTGTGTGTGTGTTTCCATGTAAGTATTACTCTTCACAAGTACCTAAAATGTAAAGCTAGATATATGTATATACAAATACATACTAAATTAGAAAAGTATAAAAGTGTGTATCTTATAATACACATACAGGGAAAAGACATTCTAGTTCAAACTTTAAATAATGGCTAAATACTTAGAAAATATCATCTGCTTACAACAATAAAATACTGAATACATTTATTATTCAACCCGCATAAGCACTTCTACATTTCATTAATGGTCTTAGATTTGTTTTCTGTTAATTAAATCAAGAAAGAATAATAACAACATAGGCTCCCTGGGAAAACTTATCTGTAGTTATCTTTTTTTTAATTAGAAATTTAAAAATTCTGTCTGAAAATAAAAAGAGAAAGAAAGCACATAAGTAAAGATAAAATGAACTGGGAAAACTTGATGATGTATATGACAAATTAAAATTAAATAATAAATATATAAATAATTTAAAATCTATTGGGAAAAAATAAATATCTCAGTAGAAATGTGGGCAAAGGTCAGGAGCAGACAAGTCACAAAAGAAAGAGTATAAATAGCCAATAAACATGTAAAAACATATTCAACCTTAGTTGTAACCAAAATAAAGCTAATTTTCTTACCTAGAACAACCCCAAGTGTTTAGAAACTGATAACACCAGGGATTGGTGATTTGTCTCAATACAGGCACTCTAATTTTGTGGGCCAGGGGGTAAACTGGTTCTACCTTTTTGGAGAGCAATCCAGCAATATTATCAAGATGTAAATGTGCTTACCCTCAGAAGCCACAATTCCAAGGAAATTCTTAAGGAAATAATTAAATGAAAGAGCAAAAAGTATGCATATACATATCATATAAATATCAACATATACATATGTAGATGCATATTTCTACGAGTGTGTATATGTATGTTTGTATGCATGCAGTGGCATTGTATATAATGTCCCAATAATGTTGAAATAACCCAAATCTCCAAAAGGACAAGATCAATTAAATAATTTATTATGACCCTTTCTTACAATGAAATAAACAACTATTTAAAAAATAATAATGTAGAGTTATATTTATTAACAGGAAAACTCCAAGCGCTATTAAGTGAGTAACTAATCTTTTTTTTTTTTTTTGAGCTGCACTGGGTCTTCGTTGCTGCGCGCGGGCTTTCTCTAGTTGTGGCGAGCAGGGGCTACTTTTCATTGAGGTGCGCAGGCTTCTCACTGCGGTGGCTTCACTTGCTGCGAAACGCAGGCTCCAGGCACGCAGGCTTTAACAGTTGTAGCTCGCGGGCTCTAGAGCGCAGGCTCAGTAGTTACAGCGCACGGGCTTAGTTGCTCCGCAGCACATGGGATCTTCCCGGATCAGGGATCAAACCCAGGTCCCCTGCATTGGCAGGCAGATTCTTAACCACTGCACCACCAGGGAAGTCCAGTAACCAATTTTTAAAACAGTTTTGGTCTTGTTTTTCTTTTTTTGCAAGAAATATGCATAACTAAAAAGTCTGAAGTTACACTAAAAAAACATTTTTATCTCTGAGCAGTGAAAATTTTTGTATATTTTTTTCTATCTTTCTATATAGTTTAAATTTTTTGCAATGTATATATTATGCTTACAATTAGAAAAATAGCTAACTTTATCTTATTTACATGTTCTTCCCCAACTTAAGGAACAGCAAACAACATGACTGTGCAAGTCAAGCTGCCTAATACTGAGCCTCCCAGTTATCACTTGTCACCTTAAGTGTTCCCTTCTCTCTATTTAGAATCATCCAATTTCTAAATTGCAATTTCTAGCTGTCCCTTGATCTGTGACCACAAGTAATCAACTGGAGTGATAGAATAGTTGATTCTTTTCTTTTCCTAACACTCCTAGCACAGTTCTGGTACAAATACATATAGTATTTACTCAATAAATATTGCTTCAATTGTAGTTTCTCAAGGATCCTGGAAGCTTTTCAGTGCTGTACATGGTAATCTGATATCTATTTAAGGGCTAAATTGGATTATCTAAAGAATGAAACTATATTTCCCTGAGGTTTCTTCTAGATCGAACTAATTAGAGCTAAACTATAATATGTAGGAGGAAGGGATTTCTCTCATTTGAAAATAATAAAACAGAAGAGTCATCAAGCTGATAGGACAGTTATTTTTGTACATTACTAAGCAATTATGAAGCATGACAATGTGAATTTAGGGTGCATTTTATAAGAACCTCCTACTAGAGTTGGTATATGACTTGGGGGTTGAGTTCAGAGTACCCTTAAAGACCTTTTCTTGTCGTCCAGTGAAAGGCTATCACAGATCGGTAGGCAGGAGCCCACTCAGCAGGTAAGGTAGAAGGCAGTGTTTTTAGTTCACAGGAGTTGAGCAGAGCATGGCATATTCATCTTGTAGACTTGTGCCCTAAGACCTTTTACAATAATAAATTCAAAAAATTGTATCATCCATTCATCACTATCCAAGTTGTAAAGTATAATTCAGGTCCTTAGAGATACTGGATTATATTGCAATTCTTTGGCACTGACTCATCTTTAACTAGAGAACTCACTACTTTGCAAAGTTTTTATATCCTTATCTGTAGTGTTAAGATAATATGTAATCCTTAAAGAGTTTAGTTTAGATTGCTAGACTGAACCTTAAATAGTATGATGTCATTCGAGGATCTGTTGTATTTATTACTATGTTCTTTAGGTGGGGGAGGAGGAGTTCTTCATTTTCATTCAAAACTTCGGGTTTTTCTAATTTGAAAGTAATACACACTGACTGAAGAAGAAATTCTGACAGTCCATAAAGGAATGCAAATGAAAATAGCTCAACTAACAACATTACTATTTTGGTACATTTCTTATAGCCAAGAGGTTAAGAATGTGAGCTGTGGAAATAGACTGCCTGGGTTCAAAACCCAGATCTACCATTTACTAGTTTTGTGACCTTGAGCAAGTGACTTAGCATCTCTGTGCTTCAGTTTCTCAAAGCAGGGGGAAGGCATAAGAGAGGGCACCTTAATAGGTGGTTGTTAGAATTAAATAGGTTAATGTATATGAAGTGCTTAGAACAATGCCTGTCACATCATCTCAGGTTAACAAACTTTAGCTATTATTTCCTTTTTTTAAATTTATACATTAAATACGTAGAATCTAAACGTGTGGAATCATACTGTTTTGTATTCTGCTTTTTCACTTAACCATGTACCTCGAACATCTTTTCCTTTTCCTTTTATTTCATGAATATCTTTCCATGTCAATTAATATAGAGCTATATAATCACTTTCAATCACTACATAGCATTCAATTGTATGGAATAATCAAATTATTTAACCAATCAAAGGAAACAATTCTAAAGGATCTATTCTACCATAATATAATCTCATGATAAAGGTCCAAATTAGGTTAATAAGCCAAAAAAAGTAAAATTGTAACCTGCTAATAAATCTTTAAAGATTTTTAAAGCTGGCTTTTAAAACTAATGTAAGAAAAATAAGGGGGAGGGGAGGTGGTAACACATAATGATCACAAAAAAATAAAAACTTTTTAAAAAACCCACTAATATGCAATCCTTATAATGTTCTTTATTGTTTATCCTTGGGAAATAATCTTAAAGGCTATCAAAAAAAATTTAGGTTAGTTTTGGTTGGTTTGACCACCTATAAGATCTTGCTTTCGATTGTTTCAGAAGGTAAGCTATCAATTAACTCTGATTATCAACAATTATGAAAAATAACAAAGATTTTAATAAGAAAGCCAAATCAGGAATGACCTCAGATATTTGTCTTATAAAATATAGAGACCATTTCAGTACATATTTCTATATAGAACTTTTTTGGTTATGGAACACTATAAAGTTTATGGTCTTATAGAAATTTTTATTGCTGTTTTCTGTTTTATAATGTTTACAATACTGATGTCAAAAAAAGAATCATCTTATCTTCTTAGTCTTAACACCCAAGGTTTGATTTCACAGTCAGGTCAGACTTCTAAGTTTTTTGAGGTTTTTTTTTTTTTTTAATTTATTTTGGCTGCATTGGGTCTTCGTTGCTGCGCACGGGCTTTCTCTAGTTGCGGTGAGAGGGGGCTATTCTTCATTGTGGTACATGGGCTTCTCGTTGTGGCGGCTCCTCTTGTTGCGGAGCATGGGCTCTAGGCGCTCGGGCTTCAGTAGTTGTGGCACGCAGGCTCAGTAGTTGTGGCTCACAGGCTCTAGAGCGCAGGCTCAGTAGTTGTGGTGCATGGGCTTAGTTGGTCCACGGCATGTGGGATCTTCCCGGACCAGGACTCGAACCCGTGTCCTCTGCATTAGCAGGCAGATTCTTAACCACTGTGCCACCAGGGAAGTCCCAGACTTCTAAGTTTTAAAGTCACCTTCTTGCAGTCTGGAGAGGATATATATGGCCAGCAATATCATTGTAGCAATCTTAAAGACCAATCCAAAAAACTCCCAATTCCAGAAATATTTCACATCCCTTTTTCATTAGTTCTTTCTGCGTTTACCAGTCATTATAGATAGCAATGATGCAACTTACAGCATTATTAATCCACACTAGGGAGGGGATGATCAACCTTAAATAAATAAATAATTACTATTATTTCCATTTTCTCCTGGCCCAATCCAAGTTCTTCAAAACCCCGAGTCTGTGCTAAATTTGAAATTTTTCTATATGTGAAGGTAACTTGACTTACCTGCAGGCTCGGTGTTTTGGACTTGGCCAGGTTCATTCACATTTTAGATGGATTACAATGGACATATATTTTCAAAGAAAGGACCTAGTTTGTGACCAGAGAATGGACAACCTTAGTTAAGAGACACTAAATGCTCAAATTGGGCCTCATTTTTTTTTCATGTACTTACTTGAGGTTCCTAAACTATCCATGACTGAGAATCACTTGAGAAATTTTTAATGCAGATTCTCAGACCCAGCCTCAAACCTACTGAATTAGAAACTTTAGGAACAGAGCCTAGGAACTTGTATTTATAACACTTTCCCCAAGAAATACTAATGCAGACAGCAGACACCTGTCTCTGGACTGGAATATAGGAGCCTCTTCTCTAACTGCCTGAGTTTAACAATATATTCATTTAACCATATATTTCTAAAATCTTATTGTGGATATTTCTGTGGGCAATACCAAAGAAATACCCTGTACTCAAGTGTACTGAGCTAGCATTTCCCAAAACACATTCCATGAGATGTCTAGAGGCATTGCATGAAAACAGTGATTCATGGTCAAATAAATGTGATAAACTCTAGGTTAAACAGATTTAACATATTTCTTCACTTCAGGATTTGTTATGATTTTTCAAGAGGGAATCCAAACTTCTTTGTACGTGGAATTCTTTTTTCACAGAGCATGTCTTAGAACTAGTGGTCCAAAGAATACAGTTTTGAAAATGCTGGCCTAAATTATCAATATCTTATGGACAATAACCATGACTTTATACATTTTTAACCCCTCATACTACCTAAAACAATTTTAATAACACATATAAGGTTAGTTAGTTTAACAAATTCTCAGAATCTAAAGGGTAGATTTATCATCTAAGATGATTAAAATTGCAAGTACCCACAGAGTAAATCTATCATTGACTGCATTACTTATTTGTATTTCTTGTCTACTTTTGGAGTGTTGGCTCATACTGGTGCCACCAGTAAAGCAACAGTTCACTTCTGAATTACCAATCCATTTGTCTCCTACCAGTATTCAAAAATTAGGCTTCTTAAGTGCTAATATTTATGCTAAGGAGGAAGCTGTGTTGTGGAATAATGTTGGAACTGTGTGTTGGAATAATGTTGGAACTGTGACAGCAGAAACACTATAGAAGACAAGAAACTTAGCATGCCTTGGAGGTGAGAATGGTATATACATACACCAACCATTCTAATCAAAGCAGATCAGAGCTTATAGAGGAACATAAGAACACCAAGAAAGAATATATTTCCTAGCCCAAGGAAAAGAGCTTATTAGTCCCATGATTAATTCTAGCATAAGTACCTTGCTGGGCATTATCTTGCAGGCAGTGGTACAGGAAACCATTATACAGCATGGAAAAGTGAACTTGGCAAATAAAGGATAAGAGGAATATCAAAATAATTTCTGTCATCAATTCTCCTTTTCTATGGCTGAAGCAAACTTGTTTAATATTTTAGTTTTCTTCATTCTAAATGACATGAAAATGCTTCCATTTAACTGGGGGAGGGACAGCTGGAGTGAAAATCAAATGACTAAGAACTTAGAACTTTTACACTTTATCTTTCAATATAGAGAAGAAAATAAAAAAGACAATATCTTAGAGTGGTTTGAAACCAAATTGTTTCTCATAGTCTGCATCATGCTTTGATGAAATGGGGGTGGTTTTCATGATGTCATCCACATGGTTTAAATAAACAGTGTACTAAGGTTAACAAGCTGCAATCATAAAAGAACTAGTGGGGGATTATAGTTGAGCTAATTTGATCAACTGCTTTTAGTTCCAGAAGTCTGTAGATGAGACAGAAGCCAGTATACACATTTTGGCAGATGAAAAATCAGTTTGGTCACCACATACCTGAATGGTAATGAACATTCTTTCAAACTTCATTTTTCATCCCCAAAAGAGGAGAATCCCACTAATGCCAGTCACTGCTGCTCAAAAGCAGCAAAAAAGATAACTGTAAGTATTTTTTGGAGCCAGAAACTTGCATTCCGTTGGATAGACTGAGGCTAGTCTATTGGCTCCTCCATTGTGCCCTTAAATGTTTATGTTTTCCTCTCATTATTTTCCTGTTAAAAATTAATTGGAACTAGGAATAACTATCTAAAGTTTTTAGTCACCATATGCTATGCCCTCTTTAAAAGTTGGTATTTTCTAATTATTACTCAATTACATGAAGCTAGAAGACAGTTTCGTGTACATGGAGCATGTGAGTGAGCTGAGTGATGAGCTTTAGATATATGAGGTGGGCTTATCAGCTTTCTAACATGTTGAATACAAGGAAATAGATTTTTCTGGTATGTAAATAGAAGAAATGGATCATAAAAGAAAGAGAGCTATTTGAATTCCATAATTGCTCACTCTATACAAGACACTAGCTTAGTGTACAGGTTACAAAGTTGTATAAGTTATGGACTCTGACTTCATTGTCTACTAGAAATGATGACACTTACACCAAACTATAACACCAGGTAGATAAGCCACAGAAGAGGCATAAAAAGATCTGTAGAAGAGTCAAAAATGGCAAGACTTCATCTGGTGTCAAGAGTCAAGAAAAAATTCCTGAAAGAGCTTTCATTTGAGATATTCAGGTCAAGGTGCAGGTATTTGAACATAAGGAATAAATCATAGGTAGCATGGAGAGAGGAAATGAGTTCTGTCCATGGAATACTGAGGCATTTCTTTTGGCTTGCTCAGAGAAATTTGTGTACGTAGAAGGGAAAAATAAGGGTAGAAAGGTAAGTTGGGATTATTTTTTGAACAACTTTGAATTACATGAAATTTAAAGTTGGACAAAATAGTATAAGGAGTTATTGAAAGTTTTTCAAAAGACTATATCAGAATAAAAAAATTAAAGAAACGGTATGTAGACACTATTGGAGTTGGGAGAGTTTAGGGATAGGGAGTCAGAAACATTTATTAAGATAAGTCTGGTTGAAAGGTAATGAGAATCTGCCCTGGATGGCAGTGGGAATTGAAATGAAAACACAGAGGCATTGTGCAAGCAGAATCTGTAGGACTTAGGAATTCCCTGGTGATCCAGTGGTTAGGACTCTGCACTTTCACTGCCGAGGGCCCAGGTTCAATCCCTGGTCAGGGAACTAAGATCCCACAAGCCCCATGATGAGGCAAAAAAAAAAAAAAAAAAAAAATCTATAGGACTTGACCATTGCTTGTGTGTAGTAATGAGATTGGAGAATTGAAAAGATGGATTTCAACCAAAGATGGATAACAAATGGTGGTTCCAATATTAGTGATACAAAAAAATGAGAAAGTGGGGCTGGTTTGATGGGTTTAGTTAGGTACATTTAAAATTTGGACACTCCAACCCAAAAACTCATACAGCTTAGAAAGTTTAGTAGAAAGGAGATATATTGGGAGTTTAGGAATCAGCTGATGTAGAAAGGAGTGTGAGTCCCTTCCAGCAAGAATTTGGGGTTCTCATTCAACAAATATTTAATGAGCTCTTAATATGTGTCATGCAGTGTGCTGGGCATGATTAGGAAAACTTAACTATATAAAATAGAGGGCTTAAAGTGTTTAGAATCTAGTAGTTTCCCACTCTGGCTTTTATCACTTATTTGCTGTATAACCTAAAGCAATTAACATTTCTGCAATACTTTGCTTATTTATATCTTAGGAATATTGCAATGTACATATTTAACCACTTAGTGGTGGTTGTAGATTTTTAGGAGTCAAATTGTTTAGGATCATGAGGGAGTTAATGGGAAATGCTGTTACGAACAGTCATGAGGGCTAGCGGAGGCAAGAAATGAGGTAAAAGCCAAAATCCCAGTCAGAGTGGAGGAGCACGACACATAGGAAATGTTTTAGTGAAGCCCCTGAGGTTAGAACCAAAGCCAAAGCTTTCCACTAGTGCGTCACTTTCCAACAGCGTGAGCCAGCTGTGGTTCTGAAGCACTCCCACGCCAAGTTCAAGCACTAGATCCAGAAGCCCGAGGAATGATATATAAAATTTCTGAAGAGGGACTCTGTACAGTGGGAGACAGTAGAGGAGTGTGAAGATTGTAGGAGTCTTCTTACAGTGATGGCGTTTAGTCATTCGGTTGATACTTATTGAGCGCCTACTCTGTGCGCTTGGTGCTACTTGCTGAGTGAGCAAAATAGACATGGTCCTTGACATCGTGAGGTTTGTAATCTAGGGAAGGAGACAAATATTAAATCTCCTCCGGGCTGTGATAGGTGCTATAAAAAAGAAGTGCACAGTTCAGTGAATGCCTCTGATGGGAGGCCTTTCATTTAGATTGGGGAATCAAGATGGCTGCTCCAAGGGAATGACATTTGAACAAATGAGGGATAAAGCCAGCCTTCAATAAAATCCTTTATTGGGGTGGGAGTTGGACCACTATTCAGACCTATTCCTATTCCTGACTAGTAGAACATCCAATTGTAGAATCCTGAAAGAATAAAATAGCAAAAGTTAAAAAACACCAAAGTTGAACCCAGTGACTGCAGTACAGAGAGAACAGGAAATATATAAGGTCTAGCCATGCTTATCACGGAAGCACTATGTGGTAAAACCAGTGTCTGCCATCAAAATTCATGTGACATGAGGCAAATTATTGAGTCTATGTAAGCCTCAGCTTCCTCCTCTGTAAGAGGGAAATAGTAAAAGTACATATTCCTGTGGTTGTTATGAGAATTAAATAAAATAATCCATAAAATTCATAGCATAGTCTCTAGCACTGCCCCTTAATAAATGTTAGCTATTGGAAAGGATTTTTTTATTGAGATATAATTCACATATCATAAAATTCACCCCTTTAAAGTGTGCAATTTAGTGGTTTCAGTATAGACATATAGTTGTGCAACCATCACCACTATCTAATTCCAGAACATTTTGTCTTCCCCCAAAGAAATCCCATACCTATTAGGAGTCATTCTCCATTCTTCCTTTCCACAGTCCATGGCAACCACTGATCTACTTTCTATCTCTATAGATTTGTATATTCTGGACATTTCATATAAGCAGAATCATATAATATGTGGCCTTCTGTGTCTGACTTCTTTCACTTAACATAATGTTTTCGAATTTCATACATGTTATAATATGTATCAGTACTTCTTTCCTTTTTATTGCCAAATAGTATTCCATTGTGTGGATATACCATATACATTTTGTTTATCCATTTATCAGTTGATAGACATTTGGATTGTTTATAGTTTTTGGCTTTTATGAATAATGCTGCTATAAATATTAGTGTACAGGTTTTGTATGGACATGTTTCCAGTTCTCTTGAGTATATACCTAGGAGTAGAATTGCTGCAACAAATGTCAACTCTATGTTTAACGTTTTGGGGAACTGCCAAACTGTTTCCTAAAACCATTGCACCATTTTACATTTCCACCAGCAATGCATGAGGATTCCAATTTCCCCACATCCTCACAAACACTTATTATGTGTTTTTTTGTTTTTTGGGTGTTTTTTGTTTTTTGTTTTGCAGTACGCGGGCCTCTCACTGTTGTGGCCTCTCCCGTTGCGGAGCACAGGCTCCAGACGCGCAGGCTCAGCGGCCATGGCTCACAGGTCCAGCCGCTCTGCGGCATGTGGGATTTTCCCGGACCGAACCTGTGTCCCCTGCATGGGCAGGCGGACTCTCAACCACTGCGCCACCAGGGAAGCCCCTTTTTGGGTTTTTTTTAGTTTAGCCATCCTAGTGAGTATGAAGTGGTATCTCATTGTGGTTTTAATTTGCATTTCCATAATGATAATATTGAGCATCTTCTCATGTGTTTAGCCATTAGTGTACTTTCTTAGGAGAACTGTCTAATCACATCACTGCCCATGGTTGAATTGGGTTATTCATCCTTTTTTTTTTTTTTTTTTTGCGGTATGCGGGCCTCTCACTGCTGTGGCCTCTCCCGTTGCAGAGCACAGGCTCCGGACCCGCAGGCTCAGCGGCCATGGCTCACGGGCCCAGCCGCTCCACGGCATGTGGGATCTTCCCAGACCGGGGCACGAACCCGTGTCCCCTGCATCAGCAGACGGACTCTCAACCACTGCGCCACCAGGGAAGCCCCTATTCATCCTTTTGTTGTTGGGTTAGGTAAAGATTTTATTACAAGATTTTATTCACTCCCACCGATCCTGGAAAAAAATCTGCTCTCTAAGATGAAGCAAGTCATTATTACTTGCTAGTTGCTATAGTAATAATTCTGAAGCAGAAGCTTCAGAATTAGCAGGCATGGAGGTTCTTTCATGACTAGGAAAACAAAAAAAAAAAAAGCAGGGTAGACATGTTCTCCTTACTGTTACCTCCCCTTCTCTAAACCCTGGCCCTCCTCCCTCTCCATGTTGAAACTCTATCTTGCCCCCTCTTTCCCACCCCTGAGCACTCCCATTTCTGTCTCATGTGCCATCTTGAACCATTCCTGTATACAAGTATAGTCAAGAGAGGCAGGAAATTAGAGGGTGGCCTGTCTCATGACCCCTTCCAAGCACAGGGCCTGGAAGATGGTAAGAGTAAGATCAAACACCTTTCCTTTTCTGACCTCTTGTACTTAAGTCTGAACTTTGTCATTGCTGAGGCTGGCAGAGGCAACATGAAGGTGGAGGTGGGGACAAAGGGGAATCCAAGAACTAGTGACAGAAAGTGAATTCTTCTTCCTTAGGAACTCTGTGTCCTAAGGCAAGTTACTTACCTTCTCCAGAGTTTGGTTTTCCTCACCTGCAAAATAAGATGATATCTTGCAGATAATAAGTTTGGATTTCCTTTGTCTTACAAGAATTTTGTGAAGATAAAATGAGCTAATGTATGTAAAAATGCCTCGTAAAACGTTATATAAATGAAAATATTATTGCCGAGAAGTGAGAACTCAACTTCTGTATAGTGTCACAATTGTAGTTGAATAAGCTTTAGAAAAGTGAATATATTTATACAACACTTCTGGGTAGCTTCTGCAATATATAGTTTATATATGGAGTATAGTTTTTCATTTGAGAGTATTGTTTTGTTTTGTAATTCCTAGTAGTTTGCAAAGGCTTTATCTGAAAATGAACTAATAAGTTAAAATCCCCTACATTCAACTTATTCACCCAGAAGCATGTTAAATAAGAACTTCTTATTTCTCTACACAGATATTTTATCCCCAAACTAAATTAAATACTATTATATACTTTGAGTCAAAATCTGAACTAGGAATTTTATCTAATTTATTTTGAGCACTTATGAAGTTCCCAGTAGTATGATAAGCATTACTTCATTTAATCCTCAAACATTCAAATGGGAGAAGAAATTATTGTCCCCATTTTCCAGATAAGAAAACTGAGACTTCACAAAGTCATGATCACCCATAGTAAAAGACTAACCTGGAATTGGGAGTTTAGTCCATTTGGCCTCAGATCTCAGCCTTCGAACCCCCATGTTTGTGATATACCAAAGAGAAGAAGATTTCTGAAGAATTGGAGGGTGATTCTTCTGCATTCATTTGTTTTATTTATTTTCACATTTCATTAAAGGATTATTTTGGAGAGACTCCACAAAAGAAATCCAAAAAATTGGAGAAGATAATTGATTTATGGACAAAGGCTAATTGATTCCTATTTGAGCTTTAGTTAAGAAATGAGGGAAATTTTACTGAGTCAGAATTGTTAAAGATATGAATTACTAAAGGGAGTGGTAATGGGGTGGAGGTGGGGGGAATAAAGGGCATTGCAATATCTACTTTTCTGAAGGGCTCCAAGCAGGTTAAATCTCATCTTCTATAGACTCTGCTAAATTCAATTAGGAAACTAGAGTCAAAGGAGTGAAAAAAGCTAGTTAAATGATAGCCGCCACAAGAATATTATAGCTTATGAATGTTTATAAAGGAAAAATTCAAGTACTAAAGAGAAAAAAGAAAAACTAACAATACCTTAAAAGCCAATAATGTTACTAAAAGGACAAAAAAGGACTAAAAAAAAGTATGAGTTAAACGTAAATAAACCCACGTAAACACACATTCATATACCCACTTTTAATTATATATATTATATATAATTATAAATATATATAAGTATGTAATTATATATATGTAATTTTAAATAGTTCTCAGCAGTAAGGGTAGAAATTTTGTTGTAGAAATAATCAAATCAATCCAAACTAAGTTCTATAAATGTACTTGCATGTCACATTCACACCATACGAAATCCTACCTCTTACATCTTTTAAAACCTTGATTTTGTTCTTTTTACTTTATGTATATCTCTTGCCAATTAGAAACTTGCTGTTTTTAAATTATTCAGTTGGTTCAGCCTTTAAAAGAAAGGACATGAACTATACTTCTACAAAGTATAAAATTAAAATATTTATTGCTTTTAAATTATCAGTTTAAAATAAAGCCCAGCAGTGAGGATTTTTAAATTAAAAGCTTCATTCTGTTTCTCTTACTTTTTGCATGTACAATGCTGGACAGAACATAGATTCTAACGTGAACAATGAGTGAAAAATGAAGGTAGAATTGAACCTCTAATGAGCAACATAATTCTTTTTCCAGAAGGTTAGACTACCAGTTTGCCTAGCAAGCTGTAAAAAGAATTTTTCACAAATCTTGCCAACTCAATACTGCCTTTTTATCAAATGTAGTTTCTTATTTTCATTCCACTTGGAGAATTAAGTTTGAAATACTGTCTGGAGTATTCTGCCTCAAAGTGTGACATGCTACTTTGTTTGATGGATGTCAAGAGCCTATTAAATATCATCACAGAGTAATGTATTTACTATGGAAGCAGTTGAGTTATTCCAGCAGTCTCAACAAACCAAATGCTTCTGTGAATAAGAGCTGAGTTCTATCAGTGCTTCAAATGGGCCTAGACTAACTTAGGATGTAAATATGCGGGTAACTCCTGACTAATTATCAATGGAGATTGGTTCAAAGAGTAGCCAACATTTTCATAGATGGTTTTCACTGTACTAAAACATGCACTTTGGGACACATACATATGCGTGCACACACACACACACACACACACACATACATAAATGTGCACATGCCTGAATCAGGGATAAATCCATTCTAAAATAGTCCATTTTAATCACCTTTCCAGATGTTTAGCTATGGAAAGCTGTCTGATGCCAAATTTTACATGGACATATTCCCCAAATACATTTTTTTTAAACTGCAAGTTGTAGACTTTATTTGCACTCTAAGTCAAAGGAGCAAACTGGAAAACAAAATAATATTTATGAAGCAATTGGAAATTTGAGTACTAACTAGATTCTTTTTTTTTTTACATCTTTATTAGAGTATAATTGCTTTACAATGTTGTGTTAGTTACTGCTGTATAACAAAGTGAATCAGCTATATGTATCCATATATCCCCAAATCTCCTCCCTCGTGCATCTCCCTCCCACACTCCCTATCCCAACCTTCTAGGTGGTCACAAAGCACCAAGCTGATCTCCCTGTGCTATGCGGCTGCTTCCCACTAGCTAGCTATTTTACATTTGGTAGTATATATATATGTCCATGCCACTCTCTCACTTCTTCCCAGCTTCCCCTTACCCCCACCACGTGCCTTCAAGTCCATTCTCTACGTCTGTGTCTATATCCCTGTCCTACCACTAGGTTCATCAGAACCATTTTTTATATATTCCATATATGTGTGTTAGCACACGGTATTTGCTTTTCTCTTTCTAACTTACTTCACTCTGTATGACAGACTCTAGGTCCATCCACCTCACTACAAATAACTCAATTTCATTTCTTTTTATGGGTGAGTAATAGTCCATTGTATATATGTGCCACATCTTCTTTATCCATTCATCTGTCGATGGACATTTAGGTTGTTTCCATGTCCTGGCTATTGTAAATAGTGCTGCAATGAACACTGTGGTGCATGTCTCTTTCTGAGTTATGGTACATAAATATTTACAACTGTTATATCTTCTTCTTGGATTGATCCCTCCATCCTTATGTAGTGTCCTTCTTTGTCTCTTGTAATAGTCTTTATTTTAAAGTCTATTTTGTCTGATATGAGTATTGCTACTCAAGCTTTCTTTTGATTTCCACTTGCATGCAATATCTTTTTCCATCCCCTCACTTTCACTCTGTATGTGTCCCTAGGTCTGAAGTGGGTCTCTTGTAGACAGCATACATACGGGTCTTGTTTTTATATCCATTTAGCCAATCTGTGTCTTTTGCTTGGTGCATTTAATCCATTTACATTTAGGGTAATTATCGATATGTGTGTTCCTATTACCATTTTCTTAATTGTTTTGGGTTTGTTTTTGCATTCTTTTCCTTCTCTTGTGTTTCCCGCCTAGAGAAGTTCCTTTAGCATTTGTTGTAAAGCTGGTTTGGTGTGCTGAATTCTAACTTTTGCTTGTCTGTAAAGGTTTTAATTTCTCCATTGAATCTTAATGAGATCTTTGCTGGTAGAATAATCTTGGTTGTAGGTTTTTCCCTTTCTTCACTTTAAATATGTCCTGCCACTCCCTTCTGACTTTCAGAGTTTCTGCTGGAAGATCAGCTGCTAACCTTATGGGGATTCCCTTGTATGTTATTTATTGCTTTTCCCTTGCTGCTTTTAATATTTTTTCTTTGTATTCAATTTTTGATAGTTTGATTAATATGTGTCTTGGCATGTTTCTCCTTGGATTTATCCTGTATGGGACTCTCTGTGCTTCCCGGACTTGATTGACTATTTCCTTTCCCATGTTAGGGAAGTTTCAAGTATAATCTCTTCAAACATTTTCTCAGACTCTTTCTTTTTCTCTTCTTCTTCTGGGACCCCTATAATTCGAATGTTGGTTTGTTTAATGTTGTCCCAGAGGTCTCTGAGACTGTCCTCAATTCTTTTCATTCTTTCCTCTTTCTTCTGGTCTGCGGTAGTTATTTCCACTATTTTATCTTCCAGGTCACTTATCCGTTCTTCTGCCTCAGTTATTCTGTTATTGATTCCTTCTAGAGAATTTTTAATTTCATTTATTGTGTTGTTCATCATTGTTTGTTTGCTCTTTAGTTCTTCTAAATCCCTGTTAAACGTTTCTTGTATTTTCTGCATTCTATTTCTGAAATTTTGGATCATCTTTACTATCATTACTCTGAATTCTTTTTCAGGTAGACTGCCTATTTCCTCTTCATTTGTTCGGTCTGGTGGGTTTTTACCTGCTGCATAGTTCTCTGTTTTCCCTTTTTGTTTAACTTACTGTATTTGGAGTCTCCTTTTTGCAGCCTACCAGTTTCATAGTTCCTCTTATTTCTGATATCTGTCCCCAGCAGATGAGGTTGGTTCAATGGCTTGTGTATGCTTCCTGATGGTGGGACTGGTGCCTGTGTTCTGGTGGGTGGGGCTAGATCTTGTCCCTCTGGTGGGCAGGGCCACATCTGGTGGTGTGTTTTGGGGTGTCTGTGAACTTAGTATGAGTTTAGGCAGCCTCTCTGCCAATGGGTGGGGTTGTGTTCCTGTCTTGCTAGTTGTTTGGCATGGGGCGTCCGGCAGTGGAGCTTGCTGATGGTTGGGTGGAGCTGGGTCTTAGTGTTGAGATAGAGATCTCTGGGAGAGCTCTCGCCAATTAATATTACATGGGGCCGGGTGTTATTTGATGGACCAATGTCCTGGACTCGGCTCTCCCACCTCGGAGGCTCAGGTCCAACACCTGGCCAGAGCACCAAGACCCTTTTTGGAAGTCTGAGGTCTTCTGCTAGCATTCAGTAGGTGTTCTGTACGAGTTGTTCCATGTGTAGATGTATTTTTGATGTATTTGTGGGGAGGAAGGTGATCTCCATGTCTTACTCCTCTGCCACCTTGAAGGTCACCCCCTAGATTCTCAAGTTGGCTCCACAAGCTTCAGGTTTGCTTAGAAACTCCAGTCCCTCTTATTAGTGCTTCTCCACCCCAGTCTAATTGGCTCTGTAGTCCATGCATGGGAAGGCCCCAAATACATTTTTATAAAATACAATTGATGTTAGTGAAAGCATGGATTTAAATCTAGTACTTTGAGATAGTTTTGAAAAATAAGCCATAAATTATTTTAAGAAAATATTTAAGTTACCTATGTGTTCTCTCTAATTTCGTTTACTCTTCATTTGAGTGGGGGTGGGGGGAGAGTATGTTACTTCGAAAGTATTTGTTAAGCACATGTGCACATGAGCTCCTTGAATAAGGAGAATTTAAGTGCTTTTTGGTGGGAAAACATTATCCTCACTGCTCTTTTCTCTTCCCTCTCCAAGACATGACTCATAGCTATTATAGTTCTCAGTTTCCAATGTGCTCATTTGAAATAAATGATGCTAGAATTCAGAGAATCATTTAGAGCCACTCAAAGCACTTATAAAAAGGGTTTACAGTTAACAAACCAAAATTTGTCATCACAAACTTTAATCAGAAAAAAGTGAAACAACAAATGTCTTTGAAGAGACAGGAAGACACAGAGACCTGGAAAATTTGGCTTTGCTGCCTGATCATTTGGCTTTGCTGCTTCATGAGGGAGTGGAAAGAGAACTAGGCTAGCAATCAGAAGAGCTGGGTTCTGGTCCTGGCTTCACTGCCTCTTAGCTCAGCAGACTTCAGACAGCCATTTATCCTTCCTAAGCTCCTATTTCTTCATTTGTTAAAAAGAAAAAGAGAGACAATAGTACCTGTTTTCCTTTCCTCTCTATGAATGGTAGTCCATAGCCAGCAAACAATCCCAAATCCTGAATCTCTTCTCACACTGCCCCTTTGCCACAGGCCTTAAATAAAACCTCGATCTCCAATGAGAACATTTCTCTCAGACTAGTCTTCCTCCAATCTTATATTAAAAAAAATACTTCTATCTACTTCTATCTTTGCTCTTTTCATCAATTTTCCCCCTCTGTCACCATTATTCTCCCTCAGTCATCAAAGCCCTGGCCCTAGGTCACCATCTTGCTCTCCAGCTCAAGTCTTCCCATCCTTCAGGTGACTTCAGGTGCTGTATTCAATAGTCAGGCAGGGTGGGGTGGGGTGGGAGAGGGATACATTAGGGGTTTGGGGTGGACATATGCACATTACTACACATAAAACAGATAACCAACAAGGACCTACTGTATAGCACAGGAAACTCTACTCAATATTTTGTAATACCTATAAGGGAAAAGAACCTTAAAAAATTTTATAATTTTTATATATGTAAGAAAAGTTATACATATATATATATGTATAATGGAATCACTGTGCTGTACACTTGAAACTAAAAAACATTGTAAATCA
The DNA here is from genome assembly GCF_949752795.1 of Hyperoodon ampullatus. NCBI lineage: Eukaryota > Metazoa > Chordata > Mammalia > Artiodactyla > Ziphiidae > Hyperoodon > Hyperoodon ampullatus. Next base: position 74,294,097 of record NC_136917.1, on the reverse strand, counting down.
ACTATACTTCACTAATAAAAAAAGTAAAAAAAAGAGTCCATTCAACATACTGTCCCCTTAGTTCCTTAATTTCCTCATCTGCTGTCACTTTCTCACAGGATCGCTTTATCATCACCCCTAGCTATTCCACCTCTACAATCTTTAATTCATATATCCCACACTTTAAACACAAATTTCCATTCTCCCAGCACCTTTGTTCAACACCTCCACCAAACCTGCCTCCTGACCTCACTGGAGCCTCAAGCCTTCAAGATGCCTCTACTCTCTCCCAACCCACTAGTCCTTTCCTCTCTTCACTTTCCCCTACATCCAACTTGGATTGCTTTCTTTATCATTTCAATAACTCTTGTAAAAACCTTTGCCAAATACCTTGCGCTCCCCTATTTTCATCTTACACAGTTTGCAACATGCTCATCTTAGATACAACCAATAATCCAGTTTCTCCAGGCCTGCATCTGAGGAGCCACTTTTTTTTTTTCAGAAAACCGCAAAACAGGGCAGATGGAAATGACTGAATTCATGACCACCAACCTCAAGGGGACCTTCAACCCTTCAGGGCAGTTCTTTCATATTTCTTAGGCCATTTTCCTTTCCTACTTTCCACAAAGGCTATTTCATACTTCTCTGCTCTCAAGCCCACAACTTTCCTACTCTGAAAAGAACCTCATCTCTTCCTTCAAAATAATTACAGAAGTTTTCAGCAAGAACTCCCTGATCTACTTTTAACCAAAACATAAGAAGCTACCTATAGGAACCTGACCTCCAGTTACTATATGTAGGGCCTCGACCAGTAGCATCAGCATCATCTCTGGAGTTTTAGAAATGCAAATTCTTAGGTCCCACTTCAGACCCTCTGAATAAGAAACCCTGGGAGGGAGAGGGAGAGCAATCTGTATTTTAACAAGCCTTCCAGATGATTCAGGTATAAGCCCAGAGTTGGACTACTACTGTAGCAGAACTATTCCTCATCCTCTTAAAGGCCAACAATCAACCTAAGCTCTGGATCTCTTCCCCTCTTATGTTCTCAGGAATTTTTCACTGTCTAGAATCCCTTCTCTTTCTTGTATATTCAACATCTCCCTCTCCGTCTTTCTTACTGACATGAAACATGTTCAAATCTTCTGTATGAGTGATCACTTTACTGGGGATGTTTTACCGTATTGGCACCTTCCCAAAACAGTTCATGCCCTTGACTTCAAAGACATTATATTCTTTTGGGTTTTTCCCTACCTCTCTGGCTAGTTCTTCTCTTTCTCCTTTGCTGGCTCATCGCTTCTTCTCTGCCATTAAATGTTGGGAGTTTCCCTTTTCATTGTACACTAGCAATTTCACTAAGTAAATTTTTCTACTTTCATTGCTTTGAGTGCCATCTATATACAAATTTATATTAACACTTAATGTGGACATTTGCCCAGTTCACATCATTTCTTAAGCATCCTAAAGGCATTCCAAATTCCACATGCTCAAAATTCAACTCATGATCCCCCTCCACTAAAACTAGGCACTCCGTAATACCCATCTTTCCAATTAAAAAGTACCATCTTTCTGTTTGTCATTTCAAATATTCAATCCATTATCAAAATTCATCAATTTTACCTCTTAAATGGCTTACAATATCTGTTTAATTTTCTTGGTATTCACCACAAATACTCTAGACCAAACTTCTGTCCTCTTCCTTGTGGACTACTGAAATGGTTTCCTAAATAGGTCCTTTTCTCTTGCTTCCCTCTAATCCCTCTCCTAAAAGACTTGAATAGCTTCCTATTAATCCTAGGATAAAAACTGAAGTCCTTAACTTGAATTACAGACCCTGCACAATGTATCCCTCACATCTGTCTCCAACCTCACTCCTGTCACACTCCCCACAGCTCTCCACTTGATCATCACACTGGCCTTCTTTCAGCTCCTGCAAAGCTCCATCCCACCCAGAGCCTGCACTGCCCAAACTGCTCATCCTTTCCCCTTTACCTAATTAACTCCCACCCTTCCTTCAAATCTCAATTCAAACATTGTTTTTTCTAAGAAAATTTCCTGAACCAGCCTGATAACGGTTCACATTATAACTTCATATTTATTTGTGTGATGATTCGATTAATGCCCATCTCTCCCATTATAGTCTAAGCTACATGGAAACAAAGGCAGTATCTGGTTTGTTAAGCATGATATCCTCAGTACTTTGCACAGTTCCTGGCACATAGTAGGCACTCAATAAAATACGTTGCATATATAGTTATAAGAAAATTTAATGATAAAGTGGCATATTTTGCTTATTTTGTGTCAGAATTAATGCTCCTAAATATTTTTGTTTGGTTGGGGGTTTTTTGGTTTTTTTAATTGATTTATTCTTTTACTGAAGTATAGTTGATTTACAATGTTGTGTTAGTTTCAGGTGTGCAGCAAAGTGACTCAGCTATGTATCTATCTATACATATATATAGATATAACTTTTTCAGATTCTTTTCCCATATAAGTTATTACAAAATATTGAGTATAGTTCCTTGTGCTATACAGTAGGTCTTTGTTAGTTATCTATTTTATATCTAGCAGTGTGTATATGTAACTTCCAAATTCCTAATTTATCCCTCCCCCACACCTTTCCCCTTTGGTAACTGTAAGTTTGTTTTCTATGTCTGTGAGTCTGTTCCTGTTTTGTAAATAAGTTTATTTGTATCCGTTTTTTTAGATTCCACATATAAATGATATGATATTTGTCTTTGTCTGTCTGACTTACTTTACTTAGTATGATAATCTCTAGGTCCATCCATGTTGCTGCAAATGACATTATTTCATTCTTTGTTATGCCTGTGTAATATTCCATTGTATACCACATCTTCTTTATACATTCATTTGTTGACAGACATTTAGGTTGCTTCCATGTCTTGGCTATTATAAATAGTGCTGCTATGAACTTTGGGTGCACGTATCTTTTTTTTAAAATTTTCATTGGAATATAGTTGATTTACAATGTTGTGTTAGTTTCTGATGTACAGCAAAGTCAATCAGTTATACATATACATATATCCACTCTTTTTTAGATTCTTTTCCCATATAGGCCATAACAGAGTATTGAGTAGAATTCCCTGTGCTATACAGTAGGTCTTATTAAATATCTATTTTATATATAGTAGTGTGCATATGTCAATCCCAATCTCCCAATTTATCCCTCCCCCCCTTACCCACTGATAGCCATAAGTTTGTTTTCTACATCTGTAACTCCATTTCTGTTTTGTAGATAAGTTCATTTGTACCCTTTTTTTAGATTCCATATATAAGCAATATCATATGTTTGTCTTTGTCTGTCTAACTTACTTCACTTAGTATGACAATCTCTAGGTCCATCCACGTTGCTGCAAATGGCATTATTTCATTCTTTTTTATGGCTGAGTAATATTCCATAGTATATATGTACCACATCTTCTTTATCCATTCCTCTGTTGATGGACATCTAGGTTGCATTCATGTCCTGGCTGTTGTAAATAGTGCCGCAATTAACATTGGGGTGTGTATATCTTTTCGAATTATGGTTTTCTCCATATATATGCTCAGAAGTGGGATTGCTGGATCATATGGTAGCTCTATTTTTTTTTTTTAAGGAACCTCCATACTGTTCTCCATAGTGGCTGTACCAATTTACATTCCCACCAACAGTGTAGGAAGGTTCCCTTTTCTCCACACCCTCTCCATCATTTATTATTTGTAGGCTTTTTGATGCTGTCTATTCTGACTGGTGTGAGGTGATACCTCATTGTAGTTCTGATTTACATTTCTCTGATAATTAGTGATGTTGAGCATCTTTTCATGTACCTTTTGTCCATGTATGTCTTCTTTGGAGAAATGTCTATTCAGATCTTCTGACCATTTTTTATTGGATTGTTTGGTTTTTTTGATATTGAGCTATATGAGCTGTTAAATGTTTTGAAGAAACCCAAGTCATCCTATAGACTTAGATAAGACCCAAATGTTCATTCTAAAAAAGAGACAATTATTAGAAAGTAGACTCATCTACATATGGATCACAGTCTTAATCATAGGCCAATCTCACAAGGAGAAGGAGTCATCATTTGTTAAGTACAAGAAAGTAGGGGAGAGAAACAAGAATAGCACTACACAGCTACTATAATGTCCCACACTAATGCTGCTTAGATACTGTCCAAACAGAAAAGCTACATTCATGTCAGGCCTCAAAGCTTGGTTGTCACTGTGTGTATACTGCTTCATGGCTACTCTCTCTGGGCCAAGTATAGTCAAGGCTTTCCACCATGAAAATATTAGAGCATCACTCTTGCATCTTTCCCTCTTACCCTGAAAATGCTTTTATATAGCAGAGAGATCACAGGCATATGAGAAAACACAGTATGCAGAGGGGGGAAAATTCCTTAAGCTTAGAAAGGCAAATCATCAAATTTTGCCAATTACTTATTTCTGTAATACTTCAGTGTATGAACCACAATTTATACGCCACTACCATTAAAAACTGCAATATCTGTATGCAATTATAAAAATAATTAAGCTACTGATTTAGATAGAAACTAGTAGTGAGACAGGACCACTAACCTTAAGAAAGATTTATTTGGTCTACATGAAGAATAAGTCAGAAATCTTTCTAACACTGTCAGGTAGTCAGTATGTCACAGCTTTCCCCCATGAGGGGAAACAAAATCTAATGATCATTGACTCCATCTGAAAACAGCCAAAATCACATCAACAGATGGGTGACTGTCAATTAGCCATTTGTTAACCAGTGTGGATGTCTTGGCAGCTCTCGCGCAACCTCAACAAAATGAAGGAAGGAAGGCATGAACAAGGATGAAGGGATGAGTTCTCCTGGATCACATTTTTAATTTTCCATGACCGCTTATATTCTTGATAGAAAAACAATTTGATGGAAAAATAATAACAAGAGAAAAAGAGACTCTTAGCCAACACAAATGGGGGCCCTTTCTCCAAGACCTTTATGGGTTACTATGTTTCTCAGAAAAGTTAACTTTTTGACTTTAAATCTGCTAATATCAGAAATATTAAAGGAAGAGAATACAGCCCTAAGTAACTCTCTATAATTATTAAAATTATAAACAAATTATTAATTTATAATAAAATTTATTCAGTATTTTCCTTTTAATAGCACTGGTTTTCATGCCATTAGAAATTTACAAATGTTAACGTTCAAGGACACATCTCAAGGTTTAAAATAGAGAAAACTATCTCCAAAACAAAAGCTTACCACATTTAGACCAAAATGTATAAAAACCACCAAGATGCTTGTTAACAATGTAGATTCCAAGGCATGTCTCCATAAATTTCAATTTAATAGAACTGAGGTATGGACAAGGAATGTGAATTTTAGTAAGTACTCCAGATGATTTATCTGAAGAGTACACCTTAAGAAAAACTGTCATGGAAAAAGAAATTTAGATTACTCTTATTCTTTAAATGTTAAAGAAAATTAAAACCTTACCTCCTACAAATGCAGTGCAAGAGCAATGTACAATATTTTAATATCCTCCGTTTTTCATATGACTTATTACCAGGACATGCCAGTAGCTTCTAGACCCAGTGTTTCTCAAACTTTAATGTTCATAATAATCCCCTGGGGATCTTGTTAAAATGTTGATTCTGATTCATTAGGTCTGGTGCAGGGCCCATGGTTCTGTGCTTCTATTAAGTTCCCAGGTGATGTTGATGTTGCCAGACTGCAGGTCACAGGTTGACTAGCAAGGTTCTAGACAGTGGTACTCAAACTTCAGCATGCATCAGAATTACCTAGTCAAAACACAAATGGCTATCCACACCCAAGTTTCTGATTCATATGACCACAGAGACAGAGATTGGACTGATGCAACTGCAAGTCAAAGAATACTGGCAGCCACCAAAACTCCAAAACACACAAAAAGAAAGAAAGAAAAAATGTATTCTCCCCTAGATCCCACCCTGGAACCCAGCCCTACCAACACCTTGAGTCTGGAGTGGTGCTGGAGAATGTGCACTTTTTTTTTTTTTTCACGGTACATGGGCCTCTCACTGTTGTGGCCTCTCCCGTTGCAGAGCACAGGCTGCGGATGCGCAGGCTCAGCGGCCATGGCTCATGGGCCCAGCTGCTCCGCGGCATGTGGGATCCTCCCGGACTGGGGCATGAACCCGCATCCCCTGCATCGGCAGGCGGACTCTCAACCACTGCGCCACCAGGGAAGCCCGAGAATGTGCACTGTTAATAAATTCACAGGGGATAATGATACTGCTGATCCCAGGACCACACTTTGTAAATTACTGTTCTAGGCCATAGTCTTGGGGAGGTATTATCCCTGAGAAATACCTTTCAGAACTTAGATTTTTCTCTTTTCTCAAACTCTTTAAAGAGCTCTGGCAATCAGCAAAACAAGGTATCTCCACAGATCCTAAAGAAGATCACAATCACTGTCTCCTGTTATTTCCCTTCTCTGGTCTTTTGGGAAACAGAAAGGACATGAACAGTACAGGAAAGTGCATGTCTTCAATTTAAAACAGATGAATAGAGACTCATTTTAGGCAGAGATAAGAAGAGTTTGTGTACTTGGAATTTATAGCTTATTTTTACCCTAGTACAAAGCTTTGAACTGATGTCACTTTCCTCTAAAATCTATAACCTAATGACCGTCAGACAAAAATCCCTCTAGGGAGGCACTTACAGGATGGGGGCAGGTGACTTTGGGCTGACAAGCTCTTTCCATCACCTTCATGAGACTCCTATTAGTCTTTTTAGCCAGAAAGTGCTTTCTGTGATGGAACGTGCCAGCATCTATATGGGGCTCGAGCTAGTCACCACCATGACGTGGCTGAGCAATGCGTGAAGTGGTACAGCTATGCTCAGTCTTCCCTCAAGAACCTGAAATATCCACATTTTTTTGGTTTTTTGAGTTAAAGAATTAAGGGTCTTATTAAAATGTGCTTTATCTTGTAGGGCTAACTTGTAGACATCACTAATCTCCACCTTGGCTTGAATGCATCCATGTAGTCAAAATATAGCTTTGAGCACCTGCCATGTGCCAAACATGGGTCTAGGCACTAGAGATACTTGTCACAAGAGTGACAAGATCTCAGCTCACATGGAGCTTACACTGAGGAGGGAGCTAGTAATAAATAAGAGAACAAGGCCACTTCAGAGAGTAGTAAATGATGTGGAAAAAATAAAACAGTGTGAGATGATTTTAAAAAGGACTGCTTCTTTACACTGGATGGTTAGGGAAAGTTTCTGCAAAAAAGTAATTAGTAAGCTAAGATATGAGTGACAAGAAAAAGCCAATGATGGTGTTCATCAAATTACCTAGCCAAAGTCACTTACTATTTTAGTGTATTTTTAGGGCATAGGAGACAATTTTTGATGAGGGAGGAACAGGGAAAAATCAGGAAAGTCTAAAGAATTGGGTGCTCCTTTAGCAACAGGACTGGTGGGTGTGTGGGCTGCCATAGAGGCCTTGGGTTGCCAGAAACTACAGGAGGGCATGAGTTTTTCTGGATGGGTTATATTTTGAGCCACACCTCTCAACTATTTTTGAAATCGATGCATTAAAAATAGTCAAGCTCCAATCTGGTGAGGTTCTAACCCCAACTGAGTCATTGCAGTGGTGAAATACTTAATTATTTTCAGGTTTGAGCAGCTGTGAGGGCCAGCCCCGCAGGCACACACTTCAAAGACTTGGCAGTTGTTCTTAATCTTTCTATTTCTGAAGCAACAAAGAGCAGCACTGAACTTTTGCCAGTCTGGACAATATGGTCAATCAAAACTTACTGAAGACCCCAAATAGGCAGATCCATGTTTGAGGTTCTTCAGTGAATGCAAAAGAACAGTATACAGCATCCCAACATCCCAGCCCAAAGTGTACCCAGAAACCCATTCCCACCCCCTCCCCTGCAATGCCCCCCACAACTCCAGTTTCTTCCCATCTTTCATCTGGATAGATTCAACTTTAAAGACAGGTAGAATTTTCTAGTCATTCAAGAATAATCATTGATTCACATCTTGCTGATTGGTTTGTCATTCTTAAAGTTTACTTTACTGTCAAAAGGTATGGCACTCAATGTTCTGAAGGGTTTCCATTCATAAGTGGAGAGAACAAGAAGGGCTTGGGTGGCAGTTGTCAGTACCAGCATTGGTCTTGGTTAAATATGTGAAGCGTGGACATTTTCGATGAGATCCTCTTCCATCTGCCTTCCTCTCTTGTTCTTCCTTCTCTTCCACATGCTTCCCAGAGCTTGCTTCTGGGCAACCTGCTTTTATATTGGTTCTGCATTACACCATTCCCAAATTCTGAAAAATTTTTTATTCCCCTTTCTCCATCACAATCTACCTCTTTCTCATTCCTTCAAATCCCCATTAGGCAACTGGTTAATCTGAAAAGTTGATTCTAGAACAGTGCTACTCAGAGTGTAAAGCCCCTACCAGCAGCATCAGCATAACATGGGAATTTACTAAAATGTAAAATATCTGCCCATCTCCAACCTAATGGATTCTGGGGGAGGGAAATAGTAATCTGTGTTTTAGATGCACTTTACATGATCCTTACATATACTTATAATTGAGAAACACTGTTATGGGGTATAAATAAGAGATTGTGGATTATTGTCACTTCCAGATGTCGTGTGTCTGCTTTTTAAACAGGCACTGGGAGTCTTCTTCTAAAAGCATAGCTATGTGAAAACTGGGGAGATGTCCTATTGTGTACCACTAACCATCCTACCTACGTAGGATGGAGCCACTGGCTTCTACGGCTCTGAGAACCACACTGATGACAGAGAGGCTAGTTTCAAACAGGGACCTCAGAATGTACACTCAGAAGCCATCAGAACATCTTGCTTGAAGCTCTTGACAGGTAGATTAGAATACCGTGGCACTCAGCCACAGCCCCAATATTCGGAAGAGAAAGAAAAAGAGCTCCTAAAACATCCTCCCTCACGATGCTAATGGCCCACCTCTAATGACACATCATTTATTGAATGTGAAAGGAGGTCTGATATGGGCAAGGTGTGATGACCTGGCAATTTATTTTACTTACTGGTGTCACAGACATGTTTCTGTGGGCTCAGCAGGGTCAAAGAGCTTAAAACGTTATCTATAATAAGACAAACATGTAATTTTCCTCTTGCTTTATTCTTCTATTTTGCTCTTAATGATTAATTAAGAGACATTCCTCTACTTGAGAAATTTGAGATGAGGCTGTACCAACCATTATGGTCATTCATAATAGCTAACATCTACAAAATTAAGCTTGCTTGGGAACCCATGGGGCAGAATTTCCAGCTGAGGAAGAATTTTTATTAAGCCTTATGTACCCCCCACCAAATCTTTTCTGTACAGTAACATCCTCCCAGGCATAAATTTTCCATCAGGATTCAGCCTTCTCTGTAAAGTCTTTTAGGATGATGTGTCTTCTGTCTGGCAGTGTTTGAAAGTCAAGCAAACAAGCCTTCCAGGGCTCACATTGAGTTAAGAAAACATTTTCTGCATGACATTTAGGGCCAAATTAGGGACCAAAGTCCTCATTCTTTTACTCAAGACTAGGTTTATGTCTCCACAGGCAATGTGAAATGGAGTGTGGAGAAATGATCTCATGAAATAAATTAATTTAGACAGGATGCCTGGTTTGCTCATACCCCACAGAGAGTGTGTGTGTGTGTGTGTGTGTGTGTGTGCGTGCGCGTGCGCGTGCCCGCGCGTGTGCGTGTGGGTTTAAGAGCAGGTTAGGGAAACAGTAACAATGAAGAGATGAAGGGAGAGCTCTACACAGTGGTAAGATCAGGCTTTTCCTCTAAGCTCTGCCACTTACCAGTCATGAGACCTCAGGCAAGACTTCCTGAGCCTCTGTTTCCTCGACTGTTATATGATTTTATGAGACCCATTTGACTACTTCCCTCAGGGTCACGAGGAACAGAAGGGTAATTAACAACAGTATTCCATACTGATATATCACGTTCAGTGTTACCATCATTAACTGTCCCTTCTAATATCTGCACAATTAGAGACACATTTTCTGGGGTACGTGTTCACACACCATGGCTTTGAACTTTCATTCTTTCCCACCTGGACCTCGGAGCCACACACTTACCAACACCAGATGAACTCGCTGTCCTAGTAATGATCCCAATCATAGCTGCCTCCAGAACAAGATATCAGAATAGGAAATTGAATCTGAGCTTCTCATATGGAAGGCCAGGGCATTAGTCATGGTGAGCACACTGGGGGTTTTTCATCTGCGTTTGACTGGTTAGGTTCAGTAAATTGCTTTCATTTTTTGTCAAGAGATTCCAAGTTTTATATATTTATTATCCCTCTCATTATTTCACAGCCAGCAGCATATTTTACTTGTAGCAGTGCCTAACTTGGAATAATTTTGGAAACCGCAGTGCTTATGAGGCATGGCTTACTGGGGCACCAGCAAGCAAACCTTACTCTTTATTAACAGACTGGGTTAAATATTGCTTACATTTGCACCATGGTGTGCCCTGCCATTTCACCTTTTTTTCCTGAACAACAACTAGAGAACATTCAACCTGGGCCTCCCCATCCCCCTATCTCCACCTTGTCACAGTTTCAAGGAGGCTGGTATGAATATAACTTATGTAACTCCCCACGTTCACACTGAAAGGTATTGACCATTGAGTGGTGATGGCAATACCGTTATTTTCACAGCAAACGGCTTCAGTGAAATATAGTACAGGGTTGCCTCTTCCTCCTTCAACCCACAGTCTACTCTTAAAAAATTAGTGTCCATGGGTGGCTGTCAATATAGATCAACCTAAGGGGAAAAATATGTCCACTGAGAAGTTCTTTGGCCTGAGACTATAATGCACAAGGACCATGGTGATTACAGATGGATTTTTGCCTCTTTATATGTTTTTGTTCTTTTCCTACACTGCCCCCTCTGTGAGTTCATTTGGCTCATATTTTACTAGTATGACCATAAAGGAGTGAGTTTAGGTCACCCAGTTTATTTAACAAAACACAATTTGAGTCTCTACGTTCAGAAATAAAATGTCTATATGTTTCAGTTAGTGTTATTTTTATAAATTTATTGAGATTATTGAATTAACACATTTTTCGCTAGTAAGGAAGATTTGGGTCATTCTTGTGAGTTCCCATTCAGACAATAAGATGAGATGGGAGGAGGAGGAGAGAGGTAGTATTAGAATAAGAGGAAAAGAAAGAGGAGAAGGATAAGAAGGAGGGTAACATTCATGCTTATTCACTTTGGAATCAGGAGAGTAATAGAGAGTCTTACTGCAAGAAGTATCTAGAATGCCATTAATCGTATCTCAGTCTGGCTCTTGTGCATGCAAAGGACCTTAACAAATCAGTCACACTATTCTCTTTGTTCAGCTCACCTCAGAAATTCATGACAATACCACTGTTTTAAAAACTTAGGAAAAGACAGTCCTATAACTTTCTTAGTTTGAACTGGGCTAAAAATGGGGTTGTTGAACTGCTTTATCCCAGCACCTAGCACAATGCCCAGAACACTCAAAAAATCATTTTGGAGTGATGAGTGAGTGAACAGAGAATGTTTTCCTTGGATCTGTACTAACTAACTGAGGTACAGTATGTAAAGTGGTTATGAACCGAGACTATGAAGCCAGATTTGGTTTCAAATCCCAGCTCTGCCATTTCTTTGACCTTGAACTTTTTTGTATCTCAGTTTCCTTACCTGTAAAGTTAGGATATTAGGATCTACTTCATAGGATTGTAGTGAAGATAAATTGAGTAGACTCTTCTTTTTTTTTTTTTTTTTTGCGGTACGCAGGCCTCTCACTGTTGTGGCCTCTCCCGTTGCGGAGCACAGGCTCCGGACGCGCAGGCCCAGCAGCCATGGCTCATGGGCGCAGCCGCTCCGTGGCATGTGGGATCTTCCCGGACTGGGGAACAAACCCGTGTCCCCTGCATCAGCAGGTGGACTCTCAACCACTGCGCCACCAGGGAAGCCCGAGTAGACTCTTCTTAAAATAGTGCATGACATAGTGAATCTGGTGAAGTGTTTGCAGGGCAGCCGTGTTGCATAACTCTATAGAACACTTTCCACACCACAATCTACATGAATAGCACCCCCTAGAGTTGTGCAGTGTACAACCTTCAAAGTCACACAGTGGCCCTGACCCTTTGCTATTATTATTATTGTTATACTCTGCTTGGACTCATTTTTTCTTATTCCTTTTTGCTCCAGTATCCAAAAGTTATGCAGAGAAATATGAGCATGTGTTATCTGAAGTGCAAAATAAGAAATACCTTTTGTACACATGTAAGAAAATTAAAGCATTTTCTGTACTATGTGTCTTTTTAAATATTTTCCTTCCCCAAGAGAAGCATGTGGAAAAATGTTCCAAATGAAGAGAATAAGGTCTATTCATTCAGGTAATAGCAATACACTTGGCCCAGGACCAAATCAGTTTCTTTAGGTTGAGAACATGCATACTTGCCAGCCTCAACATTACTCTGTGATAGCCTGGAAGGAAGGAACAGTATTGAGAGAGGTCAAAAAGGGCTGCCCAGAAGTATGTCTAGTGGAATGTCCAGATCCCATCTCCAGAAACCAGGAACCGCTAACCACCTAACAGACCAAAGCAGAGAAACCTCCATTGTGCCAATCCCCTCTGATGGACCATAATTTTTGCCTCATCAGAAACACGCAAAGACAACTGCCTTAAGAGCATGGAGAAACCAGCTCCCACCCCTTGAGTCCTAGCTGCTCCTTCCTTCTCAGTGTTCAAATCAGTGTCATTACATGGCTTACAAGGACAACTTCACAAACAGAAAGATAGTTTTTAAAAAAAAATAAAGGACAAAAATTAACTTTAGAAACTCAAATTTTTTTCAGACGGAGAATTCCTTTCCTCCAAGAAACTTGCGTTTAAAACTCAGTTAACAAAAATCCTCTCAGAAGCTGAAGTTTGTTTTTTAATATTTACCACAAGGTAATTAAATAGCCATTCACAAAAGTCCAGTGAGGAAATGAAGATGCATTACCAAAAAGAGGAAGGATTTTTTTTTTTTTTTTGCCATTCCTAGAGCTTAAAAGCAAAAGAATTGCTCCTCCCCCCAAGTTATTATATAAAGATGCCTGGATAAGTGAGGATTATAATCCCTAGAATTGCAAAGAAAAATAGGAGAATGGGAGTAGTTTCTTTCATGTTGTCGATTTCTCCTACCTCACCACCATTTGGCCCAAACCTACTGAAATACATGACAGAGGCAAACACTAGATTCTGGACTGATCTCAACTTGCCATTGTCTGAAGTTGAAAAATGAGAAAGGAAGAGACAAAGAGAGGGAGAAAGGAAAGAAGGAAGGAAGGGAAAGTGGAAGGAAGGAAGGGAATGGAATTGGAGGTAAGACGTTCAGTGTATTTGCTTTCTGCAGCAAATAATAGAAAATACCACAAGAGATTAGCCCTCCAGGGTGGATGTATCAAGGTCCAGCAGAAGCTTTCCATCTTCCCACTTCTCATCCTTGGCATATAGACCTTTATCCTCAGGATAATGAGGTGACCAAGCACCTGTAGAAATCTCATTCACATTTGAGGTAAAAGTAAGGCAAATAGGCCCAAAGCCTACTAGTTGATGGGCTTTGTCTTTTTATTTGCAAAAGGAAGCCAGTCTTAGAATACTACCCTCTATATCTCACTGGTAGAACTGTACCTGGTGATCACCACTGGATGAGACAGGTCTAGGGAATTTCACATTTCCACTTCGGAGTTAGAGGAAAGCAAGGAAGATGATTGGGAATAGGTGTAGATTTGGCCAACCCAGCTCAGCAAAATGGACTACAACAAATGCATTTAAAATGAAAGTAATTGAATTAAATTAGAAGCCTTCCAGAATGTCCTGAACTGTTTTAGAGCAGCATCTGTGGTTGTAATGAGAACCTGACAATTAAATGCCAAGTCAAACAGCACACTTGTTCATTCTTTATGCAAAGTAGGTATTATGGCTCCATAAGAAATCTGGAGAAAAGGAGTATTTGCAATTCATTTGATTGGGGTATATTCCAACTTTTGTTATACTGTATGGCGTAGAGAGTAAGAACATGGACTTTGGAGCCAAAGAGGCTTAGGTTCAAATTCTGACTCTATCACTTATAAGCTGTATGACCTTGGATAAGTAATGGGTTAGTTTCTATAAAGTCCTATTTGTTCAGGCTTCCCTGGTGGTGCAGTGGTTGAGAGTCCGCCTGCCGATGCAGGGGACGCGGGTTCGTGCCCCAGTCCGGGAGGATCCCACATGCCGCAGAGCGGCTGGGCCCGTGAGCCATGGCCACTGAGCCTGCACATCCGGAGACTGCTCTGCAACGGGAGAGGCCACAACAGTGAGAAGCCCACGTACTGCAAAAAGAAAAAAAAAAAAAAAAATCCTATTTGTTCAGAGTAGTACTTAAATCTGATAATTATGTAAAACACCATGGCAGAATCTGCCAGCTGTGCTCCACTTCTTTCTTGGTGGTAGAATTGTACTTGGGAAATAGCTGCCCAGCCATTGACTACATTTCCCAGACCTTTTGGCAGCCAGGGGCAGCCAGGTGACTAAACCCCACCGAATAGAATTTAAGCAAAGTAACACTTCTTAGACCATAAACACTGCACAACACAATCCGCCACACTGAATTTCCACTTCCTGCTGACTGGAATGGCCCCAGAGGGACTGTTGGAGACCACACAGACTACTGTGAGCCTGAGTCCCTGAGTGACTGGAACAACTAGTCCAGACTCTTACCTGAGAGAGAAATAAATTTCAACATTCCTTAAGCCACTAATTTATTGTTCAGTCTCATTGTAGTAGCTTAACCTACCTTAACATTGATCCTGGCACACAGTAAGCCCTCAATAAATTGTAGCTACCCCTCAAATAATCAGGAAGAAGGAAATGTCATTGTATATATTTTTTGCTTTTGCAATGAAATCACGGTATTAACACGAATAAGCAACTGAATCCCTCAGTTTCCCTGTTCTAAAATCTATAAAGTTATCTTTTAACAGACTATTGCATGTTTATTAAATTAACCTTTTCAAAGACCATTGAGCACCTAAGGCTAAATTATAATAGTTTAGTGAAAAATAATATGAGTGAGTGTTGACACAATTACCACATTACTCTGACACAAGAATTCTTAAGCAAAGACTGTTGTTATTGAGGAAATAATAAGAATACACTAATCTAAGAAAAATGAAGGAATAAAACCCTTAGGGGAACTCTCTGATCATATAGTTTCAAATGAAACTCTAGTGATTCAATCAGAGCTGTATTGACTTTAAGAAAATAGTAACTTAAGTAATCATAA
This sequence comes from Hyperoodon ampullatus, assembly GCF_949752795.1. Taxonomy (NCBI): domain Eukaryota; kingdom Metazoa; phylum Chordata; class Mammalia; order Artiodactyla; family Ziphiidae; genus Hyperoodon; species Hyperoodon ampullatus. The sequence goes on along the minus strand of NC_136917.1, from coordinate 74,278,805 downwards.
CTGAGTTCCATTCAAGTAAAAATATTTAACATGCTCAAGGTTCAAATATTTTAAATCATAAAAATAAATTACCCAACTACACAATGATAGGAGAATTTGGGGTTTTGTACATCTTTCACTTGTTAGTTTTTTAAATTCCCGAAGACTTTCTTTTCAGTAAAAGAATTTATGTAAAGTATGCCTCCTCTCTTTTGACCTCTACTCTCACAACAAAGTAGGAGAGAGCTTTATAGAAAGTGAGTCATTTATATATGCATACATATCCCTTTTTTTCCTCATGATTTATAAATCTAAATTTAGCTCTCCTGGCTCTGGGGAGCATTCTAGAGCAATTCTGAAGGAACTAACTTACTTAAAACAGAGAGTGTCATGGATTCTTTTGATGTATAGCAATTAGACGGGGGCATTTGATTAAAAAGAAAAAATCAGTGTAGACAGTTACCTCTTACAGAAATCAATATATAAGAGTATAGAATAAAGGACGCACCTAATAAGCAACTTATTGTCTCAAGTCCAATATGAATATACTTTTCTTTTTTAAAAAGAGAAGTTAATCACAGGTTCCTTATTTTAAAGTCTTTTTAAAAAATATTTTCATGTTTATTTTCCTCTTGGACACTTTTTTTTAGGCCGTGCTGCAGTTTGCAGGAGTCCCCCCCAATCAGGGATTGAACCCACACCCTCGGCAGTGAAAGCTCAGAGTCCTAACCACTGGACTGCCAGGGAATTCCCCAAGGATTCCCTATTTTCAAGAAGTATATTAGTTCCCTAAGAAATGATCACCAAATGGTTTTTTTCCCTTTGATCCCTAGATAACTATATTTTCTGCCTTTAATATTTAGGATTAATATCTAGATTCATAAATATGTGTTCTTTTAGTGTGACAGATTGCCTTAAGCTTTGACTTTTTCATCTTACCCACACTTCTGAGGTGAATTTATAAACATGTATTTAAATTTTGGCTACATTTCGATACTTTCGATATCTAATTGAATATTAGATAAACTATGATATAATCACATACTTCTTTAGCATCTATTAAGTGTACAGCACTGGGGAAAGCACCCCTAGCCCCCTTTAAAAAGATAGAACTACAAGGTAGAGCAATGGGCAAGACCTTTGAAACCTCCTGGTTGACCATCCTCTATTTCTGAGAAGGGAAAAAAAGTTGGAAGCAATTTTTCCCATATCCAGGATCACAAACCCAAGTCACAAAAGCCTAGCTCTTCTCATTCCCAGGTCAATGCTCTTAGTGCCTCAAATATATCATTTATTCATTCAGGAAAAATGTTTATCACATATCAACTATTTGCTATTTCAAGTGCCAAGCAAAAATGAGGTGGGAGGGTATATATGTCCATGCCACTCTCTCGCTTTGTCACAGCTTACCCTTCCCCCTCCCCGTGTCCTCAAGTCCATTCTCTAGTAGGTCTGCGTCTTTATTCCTGTCTTACCCCTAGGGTCTTCATGACATTTTTTTTTCTTAAATTCCATATATATGTGTTAGCATACAGTATTTGTCTTTCTCTTTCTGACTTACTTCTCCTTACTTGACTCAAGTAATAAAGCTTCCTTCTCCCAAAAAAAAAAATTAGGTGGGAAGTTTTTAAATTGCTTTAACAGCTGTTCTCAAAATGCTTCTCAGAGAGAGAATGGTCTTGGTTTGGGAAAATGCCTTGATAGAGGCTGAGGGTAAAAAGTAATCTTCAGGAGACTTAGAATTGGCTGAGCCAAAGCTTCAGGAAGAAAAGCCTGTTGATGATGCTGTTCAGACTTGGCAGTCGTATGGAGACACACAATGAATTGCAGTTTTCTTCGTCACTGTAAACAAAATGGAAACAACCAAAATACCTATTAAAATTAGAAGAGAAAATGACTTTTTAATGGCTATGCCATAAAGTACTAAGGAACAGCTTATAATAATGAAGTCAATAATATGTACTAACAGGGAAAACTCTTCCAGAGATATTACCAATTGAAAAAGCAAGCTATGGAATAACTCAGCCATTTCATACCAGTTATGTTAAACATACTCCAAAATACTCTATACTTTGCAAAGGAAATATATATACAGAGAGCAGTTATCTGGAAGGATACACACTATGCAGACAGCAGTGCTCACATCTCCGTAGGAGACCTAGATTCCACATGCTAGTCAAAAAAACTTGACCCATATCTTTAGAGTTTTAATTTTTACCAGGAGAATATATATATTTTTAACATCTTTACTGGAGTATAATTGCTTTACAATGGTGTGAGAATATATTCTTTTGTTGCTTATGTAATCAAACTTTAAATATTTTAAAAATAATTTTAATGAAAAGAACTAAAACAACATATTTATGGATTTATGAATTCTTATTTATGGATCCTAAATTTAAATATTTTTAAATAAATCAAATTTAACTTGAAATATTTTAATAGCATTAAAGCAAAATATAAAGGATATTGACATACTAGTTGAATTTTAAGATCCATAATAGAATAAGCAAGAATATTTAATAAATAAGAATGGTTATTAAAAGAGATATTTGATATTCTTAAATTTCCTTAAAATACAGTTTCATAAAATTACTCTCATAGGTCTCACTTTCATATTTTATTGATTTATTAATATGTTTTAAAAGAATATTTACAACCTAAAATGGTTTTGACCATGAAAAGGATTAGCTGTTGTGGACTAAATATTTATAGCGGCATGAGATAAGTAAGACATTGTAAAATCTAGCCCATTTTTAGCTTTAAGAAATAGCAGTAAACACAAGAAGGTGACCTAATATGCACCCCAGTGTGGATCAAGAAATTTTACTTAGTTTATATGTCTTTACGTCTTGGGGAAAATATATTAAAATACAATTTTAATGAGAAATTTTGAAACTATTTGATTTCCTTCCTCTTGATAATCAAGACTACAGCTGCAAGTCCCTTCTTCCTATATAACAAAAGTATTCTGATCCTGTGAGAGTTTCTGGTCACTTCAGCACCACCTCTCTAACTATGAGTTTTACCTATAATCTTATCTATATGAGATTATCTTGACTCAGTCTTAAGAAAGTTGTATTTAAAATTCTGAGATAGTAACTTCTATGAATTACCTGTCACTGTGGGAAACACGGGGAATGGAGAACTAGATAAAGCCTGTTGAGATTTTTTAACTTGTTTTTCCAGAAATATCAGATCTGAACTTAACAATTATCCACGTAAGTAGAAGGGAACAGCCAAAAGTTATTTCTATTTCAATGTGGAAGGCATTAGATAATTTCTGAAGTAAATTTGCCTCCTTAATTATGTTTGTTTACATTGACTCTAAAATGAGTGTGGTTTGTATTCCTGAGCATGCATGGATTGATTTTCAGAGAAGGTGCTCAGAAGTAAGACAGAAATACACATGGTTTTAACAATGACTGTGGATACCCTACAAAGTACGTAATCCACACAAGGATAATAAAAGACCTTTTAGTTCACTCAATTATCTGGTTAGATAAATATAGACTAGCCAGGCTTCCCTTGTCCTTTTAGCACACTTTTGGGGGGCCTCCTTCCAGGTCCACAAGTATAGGCTCTAGGAATACATGCTCATTGTTATTCCAGGTAAAATATTTGTTACAATCAGTGAATCATTAAACCCAGAGAAGGTCACTCACACTGTTAATATTTTCTGCAAGATATTCTTACACAAGACCCAGGAAAATAGGCAGACAAGAATTCAGTCTATGTGAGTAAGGACAATTACGAATCCTCAGAACCAAAGCTCCCACCATCTCTGTCCTTCCTGCCTTCATTTTTATCCTCCCTTCCTCTTTCAGCCAGGTCTGAAGTATTTCCCACAAGGACCCAGGGCAGATCCCAGTTCTCCTAGGATATGACATGTTGGTTTCTCAAGGGAAATGCCTTCTCCTGAAGTTTTTTAAAGTGTCCCCCCCACCGAAAAAAAAGATAGAACAAAAACTAAAGACGTTGAGAGACCACCTTTCTCCTTTCAACTTTAATTCAACTTCAGATTATTCACAAAGACTCAAAGTCAAATAGTGTTATATAAGTGTTATATACAGTTAAAGGGGGGGGAGGAGGTAGGTGGCAATCATCTAATTCAGAACAGTCATTTGTAAATGGGAAATGGAAATGGAGTCCCACAGAGAATGAGTGATTTGCCTAAATGCACATTGTGAGTTGATGGCCAACTCTGATCACCTGGACCCAAGACCTTAAGACTTCCAGGGAAACCCTAACCAGAAAAATAAAATTAAGAACTATATTTAATATCTTATAATAACCTATAATGAAAAAGAATCTGAAAAAGCATATATATGTAAGTATATATATGTGTGTGTGTGTATATATATATATATAATATATATATGTAAAACTGAATCACTTTGCTGTATACCAGAAACTAACACAACATTGTAAATCAACTGTACTTCAATTTAAAAAAAGTTGAATCTCCTTCAGAAAATATTATATACTTCAGTATAAACCCTAAGACAAGTAGCTTGAGAACTATGTCTAATTTGGGTTTTTCTGTAGTGCAACTAGAAGACTACCTGGGGTTGACAATATTTCAAAATTTCTTTCCTAATTATGAACATCTATTTATCTGGATGACCTAGTCTCATATTTTTCCAGTATATTCAAACTGAGTGTGTGAATCTTTGCAAAAGTAGTATTTCTTGAGCTATTTTTCCGGGCCCTCTTAAAAGTCCCGCTGTGAAAATTATTCAAGCTAGAATATGATAATAAGGAATGGAACTCTTTCTGCTGATAATATGGTTTCCATTAGAGCATAGTCTACATTTGTAGTTGAAAACCTTATTAGTTGAGTTACTATTGTATGATCAAAAATACTTCACATTTGCAAAAAGAAGAAAAATATATTAGAATAAGGTCAGTTTGACAAAAGTGTGATATTTGCAAAGAGAGCCAAGGGTTATCCATCTAAAAGGCCAAGTTAAATAAAATAAAATTAGACCTCATTTGGCCCCCTACCTCTCAGGATTAGTAAACTCACATTTCAGCTATCTTGGGGGAATGAGTTTCGCCTTAATTATCTTGTTTCCATTGGCCCATCCACATTATTCAGACTCTTCTGACAGGCACTTTCAGCAAATATCACGCTTCCTTGTGTCTTGCTGACCTTTTTTTCAAACTGGCTTTTCCTTTTCCTTCTTAAACATTTTTGAAGAGATATCATATTTTATTTTGCTTAGAAAGATAAAATAAAGGATGAAAATGTATTCATCTACATGGCCATGAGAAGAAAATAGACATCAACAACGGAATTTTTAGAAAAACATACTCCCAACCATTTCTGAAGATGCAGACTTGTCTACAAGATGTACATGGCCACTAAACCTATGGTCTCCTGCTACACAGTGTGATCTCAAAGATGAAAAAATTCAGAGAAAAATATCTGAAATGCCAAAAATTAGCACAATAGAAAAATTTAGACCAAAAATTTAAATTTGAAAGGTGCTGAATGTGAACTAACTTGAAGTGACATAACACATTACTACACTTCAAGAGGATCTGAAGTTACCAGATGTCTCCAGCATTTCTACCTGTTACCTCCACATCAGTTCCCCACTCTGGATGCCTCTTACCATCTATTTCTTCTGCTCTCAAGTTGCCAAGACTCACATGAGAAAGGCCTAAAGTGTGCTGACTACTACAGGTTCATTCTTTGTTAATACCTTCAGGTTGTAGAAACACATGGACTTTGACAAAAGACAGGCCCTCATCTCCACCCTATCTAGAGTCTCTTTCTGGTGGTCTCATTCTTTCTCACAGCCTGAAATGTCATCTCTTGGTGCCCTGTGTCACCACTACCTGTGCTGGACTGGGAAGCCCCCCAGATTTCATAACACCTGAATTTGTGTATAAGTTCCACCACTGACTAGCTGAATAACCATGAGCACATTACTTAAATTCTCTGCTTCTCATTTTCCTCCTCAGTTAAATCAGGGTAATCATCTTTATTATGGAAAGCCACTGTGAGGAAAGGTATATAATGTCCATAGCATAGTGTCTGGTACATAACTGGGTCATAATCATAATACTTCACTGTGACTCAGCAATGTTTCCTTTCTTTCTGTTTGAATTTATTGCATTCCTCACAGGAGGTACTCCCACAGCCCTAAGATTCCCAGCCCTCCTTCTCACTCTTGGCCACCTTGATGTCTATATAACAAGGAAATCAAAGCCATCCTGCCAATGGTTCATGGCCCCCTCTCCAGCTGTCCCGACACCCTACCGAGCTCAGAGTTTCTCAGTACTTCACTCAGACTCTCCCTCGGGCTGTCTCACAGGGAGAGGCACCTCCACCCCTTATCCAGACATACTGCTTTACTGTGGTCTTGTCTCATACTTGCTTTTTCTATCACCTCTTATTCCCTTTCTCTCTTGTGTGTTAGGGATTGAATAAATGTTTATTAAAAGTAGGTTTTCTTCCTACTCCACCAGTTCCTTCTTCTCTCTCTACAGTTGTCCAGGTATCCTAATTCAAAAAGTAAATTCCTGAACTCTGCTCTCTTCTTGAGATAGTCCTCCCTCTGATCTTTTACCAAGTCCTCACTGTAGCAACATTTAGGGACTCAGGCTGCCTCTTCCACTTACTAACTGTGGGTTGTCCTTAGATAACCAACTTAACCTGTGTGAACCTCAGTTTCTTTATTTCTAAGTGGGGGAGGGGGAAATAGAGTTGTTTTGAAGATAAGTAAGTTAAACCATCTAAAGCTCTTAAAACAGTGCTTGGTACATAGTAAGTGCTCAATAAATATGAGGTGTTAAACTTCCTCACCAACCACATATACCCCTTGCCTTCCAGCCATGCTTCCTCCATCCCCAGACTACCAGAGGCTTGAAATTTATTTCTTAAAGGTACTAATGGCCTCCTCATCTCCAAATGAAATATTATTTCTCATTTTGCCCCTCATTCTCCTTAAACTTTGTACAGTTTCACCCCACCCTCCTCTGGGATATCCCTTGTCTTGGGATAAGGGAGGAATTAACTGTATGCTTTTCCTATGACTCTCTCCTATTCAGGTATGAGACTGGAGAGTAGCTCTGCTCCAAGGGGGCAGAATGGAAGTGTGAGGAAGGAACTAAAGACAGACACCCTAGGGTTTTGGGGTTTTTTTTTTTTTTTTTGCCCTTCAGTCAAAAGTGTTGGTAGAAAGGCTGTGTGATTCTCCCCCTCCCTTGCCTGGATTGGGTTCTCAGAGTTGGGGACAGGAGGAGATCTAAAGAGAAATGTAAGATGATTAGGTGCAGCAGCCCTTTGGAAGGAGACATGGAACATGTCCCGCACCTGCAGCCATCAAGGCTAAATCTACAGGCAGCAATAGAGTACGAATGAAGCCACAGTAGGCTGACCCAGCCCCCACCAAAGTTTCCTTTGGGCCCCTGAATGGCTCAATAAGACAACAGTGCTCAACATTCCCATTCCCCAGAGAGATAAGGAAGTACTAATGGAAGACCATAAGATTCAAAGGGGTCTCATGGTCATCTTGAAAGGACTCAGCTGTGAAGGGCAGCATGGACCGTGGGACTGGAAACCCAGTGGGATCACAAACATCTCAGAGGACGCTAGTGAGCGTGGAAGCTGGCAACTAAAACCTTGATCACAAGGCTAGGGCAAAACCCTACCAGGCCAGCCACACACCTCTCCCAGTGCTCCATAGACTACATGCCACACAGAGGAGAAAAGACAGGGAGTAACACAGCCTCCGTAGCACAGAACTTGTCCTGTAGTTCTTTGTTTACCTTAGTACTGTACACACAATCATCAACAAATGTGTGTTGAATTGAGTTAATGGATTGCCTTGCTTCCTTTTGTTTTAAATTAAAATGGCACAGAAATCATCCCCCCATCTTTTCTTTTTTTTTTCACCTTCACCTTAAATGGCACATTAAAAAACAATATTGGCTCTGGATAGATGAAGAAAGGCCATGAGAGGACAAATTGAAGCATCAGTACAGTACAGCTAAGAAACTAATTCGGTCTGGAATGTTCAACAAACCACTAGAGGGAGTGTGTAAAGGTGTGATTGAAATAGGATAAAAATTGCACTATGATGTTTAACTGGCAACCATGAATGCATGGTTGCCAGAATCAATCCTCTCTCCATTATAAAAAAAAATGTAAATACTTAAAGTTAGAGGGTGTGTAAAATATTTACATATTTATTTCAGATCACACAAAAGTGTAGTTCAGTCACTAGTTTATGCAGACACTGAATTTTTTAAAATATGAAATGTAGGAATTTATAGCCACTCTATGATATTCAGCCTTAAATAGAAACTTAATATGAGTTAACTCCCAATCCTAATGTTATACTTTAGAACCATTCAATTCAAAAATTATATATTAAATCTCATCTCTCATTTCAAAATTGCAGAAGGAACTTTAGTGATCATTTTACAGTTGAAGAAAAAGAGGTCCAGAGTAGTCATCAATTATCCAAGTTCACATACCTAGCTAGCGGGTAAACTCATACTAAAAGCTTTGAGTCTAAATGAATAGAAGAACATTTTAACAAGAAGGAAAGTTACACAGCAGATTTCCTATGTAAGATCCCAAGTAACAAAGTTTTCTTAGAACTTAGTGCATCCAAAAAATGCAAAATAAAATAATAATTTTATTCCCTATCGCTCAAGCTAAAAGAGAATTGTAATTTTTTAAATGATAATATACAGTATTGGGAAAGATACAGGACATGGTTTTTCTCATTTATCTTGGTAGGAGTATAAACTGGTAAAATTTTTTTGGAATATAATTTAACAGAAAGAATTAAAAATTTTGAAACAGATTCACATAAAGATTTATATTCAATCATGGTCATTGCCACATTTTATATAATAATGAGGTAATGGAAATTTTATAAATGTCTAACAATCAAGGAATAAATATATAATGTGCATCCAAAAGATGGCGTTCTATACAACCATGAAAAGTCATTGTTCTGAAAACTGTTTAGTAACATAGGGAAACACACTGAGTATAAAATATATTACTTATATAGAAATACAGTGCGTGTGTGTGTGTGTGTGTGTGTGTGTGTGTGTGTGTGTAGAATGAAAGAGAATTATTTTTAGCAATATAACTCCAAGTAATTTTCTCTTTATAATTCTTAGTGTTCTGGGTCACTGTAAGCAAGACAATTACAAGTCTTTGATTCTCAGTTAGAGAAAGTGACAGGAATGACTGCCACCTGGCTACTTCCTACTCATCTCACTGAAATTTTTTTAAATTTATTTTATTGAAGTATAGTTGATTTACAATGTTGTGTTAATTTCTGCTGTACAGCACAGTGATTCAGTTATACATATATATATATATATATATATATATATATATATACATTCTTGTTCACATTCTTTTCCATTATAGTTTATCACAGGATATTAAATATAGTTCCCTGTGCTGTTTTTTATCCATTCTATATGTAATAGTTTGTCAATGGACATTTAGTTTGCTTCTATGTCCTGGCTATTGTAAACAGTGCTGCTATGAACATCAGGTACATGTATCTTTTCAAATTAGAGTTTTTGTCTTTTCTGGATATATGCCCAGGAGTGGAGTTGCTGGATCATATGGTAGGTCTATTATTAGTTTTGTAAGGAACCTCCATACTGTTTTCCATAGTAGCTGCACCAACTTACATTCCCACAAACAGTGTAGGAGGGTTTAAACTTGTTCTTTAAAAATTCTGGTTTACCAGTGAAATCACTCTGCTTTGCTTGAAAATTACACTAATGCTTCAATGGTTTCATGTCACTGTATAAAAGTTTCATAACTGGCCTTGTACCAAAAATTAGGGGCATGTTGACTGCCAGTCCGATTAAATCCAATGTTCAGATATTTAATTCTTTACTCCTGATTCATCTTTTCCTATTTCAGCTGCCTGTGTGAAATCTTCAAAGTGCTAATTTATTTGTCTCAGACCATGAGAGTCATGTTTTTTAGTGACATGAAGTTGGAGCCTTTGTGTGGCTGTGTTTGATCCATTGATGCATTCTTGTGAACTATATGTTTAAAAATATATAATAATAACAACTATAAAAGCAAGTTTCACACATGGATGTTAAATTTCAAAATTTGGAAAAATGTATGTAAACAGAATTGTTCCATTTTTCCCTCTGAAACCAGCTAGAGCTCTCCAGGAATAGCAAGAAGCTTCTAGGGAAAAAAAAAAAAAAAAAGAGTCCTTTTTAGGAGGTATTCACTGGAATCATCAATGGTAATCTGCCTAGGACTCCACAAAAGAGATTGTGCACTGAGGAGAAAGGTGGGGCAATCTTTAAACCCTTTCCAAATCTAAGATTCTGTTACAGGCAGAAAGCAAAGTAAGATCTTTGTTGTAGCACAGGACTCTATAAAGTTTCCATAAATAACAAAAATTATTATAATAGAACTGATTGTAATCAAACCAGCAAAGCACCATCATTTCTAATGGATCATTAAAAAATTATTGATCCAAAAATATTAATACTCCATGTATTAAAATAAAATCCTAACTGTATATAACAGAGGAGCCCTAATGGCTAAGGCACCTGAATAATCTCTAACAAGGAACATATTGCCTTAATTATTAACCTCTAGCAATAAAAATACGAGAGGAGCCAATTGGTCTTTTTTCTCCATAAGCTTTATCTAGTTCTCTAAAGGATGGCTGAAATCATCTAAGTAATATAAAAACTGGTGAAATCCTAAAAGGAAATTAGCAAATTTTAAGGTCAATATAAATTTCTTTCTTTTGGACTCAGTATATCTTGGTTTGTTTCGCTTCAGATGCTCTCTTTATATTTCCAAGTTTAAGTTATGGCTGTGAATAATAAATAGAGCACAGAAAAAGTGTTCCACACTATTTTTTTTTCCTCAAACACCTAAGATACTCTATGTCCTAACATTGTAACTCTAGCCTCTAATAATCCAGTCAAATTTTATTACAACATTTTTGGTTTTAAGAAATGTTAGAAACCAAGAAAGGGCAGAAAGCATCAATGAATATAATGATAAATAATGGTGAGTAATGAATATAATGGTAGGAATATTTAACAAAACCTTCCTTTTGGTAACAGATTACCAACCAATAAAGCAAATTTACTTAGATAAAAACAAAATATCTGTATTTTTCAAGTCCATGCTATAGTTTTGAGATAACATGAATTTTCTACCATATACAAATACTATTTACTTCTTAAATGGCTCTAAGCAGTGTTGAGGAAAGCTAGTGAAAAACCTCATGGATAAGTTCCCAAAGACCTCCTGGCTGGATACATCTCACCAAATTTATGGGCATAATTTCCCTTTCTTGTAGAGTTCTTCCCTTAGAGGAAGTATGCAGTTCCAGCTTCTTACCATGAATTAGAAAATAAGAACAGAGAAAATAGACATTTTTTAAAATGTATATGTTCTATACTATATGATCATATTGTTTAAAATGTGAAACAGTGATTATGTTGCTAATAACTGAATTTATAGACAAGAATTAGTTTTTCTCCCTCAAATTATTTTTGAAATACCTCTTTACCTTAAATGCTATAAGCATTTCCCTTCTGGAATTCACAGAGATTGAATAAAGCATAAAGATACTAAATGAAAGCTGAGTGAAACAATCATTTAATAAAATATGAATCCATAAATATCTGTGTCCCATGGCACAGCAACTCAAAATACATAAATGGAGAGCCCCATTTCTTATTTTTTTTTTATTCAGAGAGATAATGTCGTATCTTTTTTTTTTAACATCTTTATTCGAGTATAATTGCTTTACAGTGTTGTCTTAGTTGCTGGTGCATAACAAAGTGAATCAGATATATGTACCCATATATCCCCATATCCCCTCCCTCTTGCATTTCCCTCCCACCCTCCCTATCCCACCCTTCTAGGTGGTCACAAAGCACCAAGCTGATCTCCCTGTGCTATGCAGTTGCTTCCCACTAGCTATTTATTTTACATTTGGTAGTGTACATATGTCCATGCCACTCTCTCACTTCATCCCAGCTTACCCTTCCCCCTCCCCGTGTCCTCAAGTCCATTCTCTACATCTGCATCTTTATTCCTGTCCTGTCCCTGGGTTCTTCAGGACAATTTTTTATTTTTTAGATTCCATATATATGTGTTAGCATACTGTATTTGTCTTTCTCTTTCTGACTTACTTCACTCTGTATGACAGACTCCAGGTCCATCCACCTCACTACAAATAACTCAATTTCGTTTCTTTTTATGGCTGAGTAATATTCCATTGTATATATGTGCCACATCTTCTTTATCCATTTATCTGTCGATGAACACTTAGGTTGCTTCCATGTCCTGGTTATTGTAAATAGAACTGCAATGAACATTGTGGTACATGTCTCTTTTTGAATTATGGTTTTCTCAGGGTATATGCCCAGTAGTGGGATTGCTGGGTCGTATGGTAGTTCTATTGTTACTTTTCTAAGAAACCTCTGTACTGTTCTCATTAGTGGCTGTATCAATTTACACTCCCACCAACAGTGCAAGAGGGTTCCCTTTTCTCCACACCCTCTCCAGCATTTATTGTTTGTAGATATTTTGATGATGGCCATTCTGACTGGTGTGAGGTGATACCTCATTGTAGTTTTGAGTTTCATTTCTCTAATGATTAGCGATGGTGAGCATCCTTTCATGTGTTTGTTGACAGTCTGTATATCTTCTTTGGAGAAATGTCTATTTAGGTCTTCTGCCCATTTTTGGATTGGGTTGTTTCTTTTTTTGATATTGAGCTGCATGAGCTGCTTGTATATTTTGGAGATTAATCCTTTGCCAGTTGCTTCTTTAGCAAATATTTTCTCCCATTCTGAGGGTTGTCTCTTCACCTTGTTTATGGTTTCCTTTACTCTACAAAAGCTTTTAAGTTTCATTAGGTCCCATTTGTTTATTTTTGTTTTTATTTCCATTTCTCCAGGAGGTGGGTCAAAAAGGATCTTGCTGTGATTTATGTCAAAGAGTGCTCTGCCTATGTTTTCCTCTAAGAGTTTGATAGTGTCTGGCCTTACATTTAGGTCTTTAATCCATTTTGGGTGTATTTTTGTGTATGGTGTTAGGGAGTGTTCTAATTTCATTCTTTTACATTTTGTATGTCCAGTTTTCCAGGTACCACTTATTGAAGAGGCTGTCTTTTCTCCATTGTATATTCTTGCCTCCTTTGTCAAGAAAAGGTGACCATATGTGCGTGGGTTTATCTCTGGCTTTCTATCCTGTTCCATTGATCTATATTTCTGTTTTTGTGCCAGTACCATACTATCTTGATTACTGTAGCTTTGTAGTATAGTCTGAAGTCAGGGAGCCTGATTCCTCCAGCTCCATTTTTCGTTCTCAAGATTGCTTTGGCTATTCGTGGCCTTTTGTGTTTCCATACAAATTGTGAAATTTTTTGTTCTAGTTCTATGAAAAATGCCATTGGTAGTTTGATAGGGATTGCATTGAATCTGTAGATTGCTTTGGGTAGGATAGTTATTTTCACAATGTTGATTCTTCCAATCCAAGAACATGGTATATCTCTCCATCTGTTTGTATCATCTTTAATTTCTTTCATCAGTGTCTTATACTTTTCTGCATACAGGTCTTTTGTCTCCTTAGGTAGCTTAGGTATTTTGTTGTTGTTGTTGCAATGGTAAATGGGAGTGTTTCCTTAATTTCTCTTTCAGATTTTTCATCATTAGTGTATAGGAATGCAAGAGATTTCTTTGCATTAATTTTTTATTCTGCTACTTTACCAAATTCATTGATTAGCTCTAGTAGTTTTCTGGTAGCATCTTAGGATTCTCTATGTGCAGTATCATGTCATCTGCAAACAGTGACAGTTTTACTTTTTCTTTTCCAGTTTGGATTCCTTTTCTTTCTTTTCCTTCTCTGATTGCTGTGGCTAAAATTTCCAAAAGTATGTTGAATAATAGTGGTGAGAGTGGGCAACCTTGTCTTGTTCCTGATCTTAGTGGAAATGGTTTCCGTTTTTCACCATTGAGAATGATGTTGGCTGTGGGTTTGTCATATATGGCCTTCATTATGTTGAGGTAGGTTCCCTCTATGCCTACTTTCTGGAGGGTTTTTATCATAAATGGGTGTTGAATTTTGTCGAAAGCTTTTTCTGCATCTACTGAGATGATCATATGGTTTTGCTCCTTCAGTTTGTTAATATGGTGTATCACATTGATTGATTTGCATATATTGAAGAATCCTTGCATTCCTGAGGTAAACCCCACCTGATAATATGATCCTTTTAATGTGCTGATGAATTCTGTCTGCTAGTATTTTGTTGAGGATTTTTGCATCTATGTTCATCAGTGATATTGGCCTGTAGTTTTGTTTTTTTGTAACATCCTTGTCTGGTTGTGGTATCAGGGTGATGGTGGTTTCGTGGAATGAGTTTGGGAGTGTTCCTCCCTCTGCTATATTTTGGAAGAGTTTGAGAAGGTTCAGGGTTAGCTCTTCTCTAAATGTTTGATAGAATTCGCCTGTGAAGCCATCTGTTCCTGAGGAGAGCCCTATTTCTTGATAGAAGATGTTTTACCCCTACAAATGCAGTTTACTTAAGTCCCTAATTCTTTACTCACATTTTCAGGGTGACTTAATAGATGCCAAAGCTTCTGTTAAAATTAGGTCTATGACAAGCAACAATTGTGCATTTGTAATTTAAAATAACTGTTTTGATGTTTGGTTTCTAATAGGTTACAATTTTGCCTTTTCCAGGCATTATGTAGACATTGAAATAGTACTACTTATTGAATGCCAGTGAGGATGTATATTTGTTACATAAAACTTTTTTTACGTAGCTCCATAGAACTATTTTAGAAATATGAAGATAAACATGTACTGAAGGCCAAAATAATTCCAAAAGGCATAAGAATCAGGCCAGAGACCTAATAGAAATTAATTAATTATGCTTTTTTTATGGGGCTGAGTATACTTTATTGTTTGGTGGTTTTTTTGTTTGTTTTTAGTTTTCAAAGAAATCTGATCCTAGAAGTAGCAGAACACCTATGTGATTTGCCAGGAATATTTATGCTATTAAATGCATCAAAGAGTAAAAGCCAGATAGAATCTGTTAGAGATTTCCCAGGATTACCTGACGATTTGGGGATCATGGCATTCTAGAGCAATCACTAACTGTAAATTTTGTAAACAAAGTTTAAAGTGATATTTTTCTAGGTGTTGTGTAATCTTTGAACCTCACTCTACTCATCCCCAAAAGGGATATACTAAAGCCTCAAAAGATTAGAGATAATATATTTAAAATGCATAGCATATGGTGGCCACTGTACTGTATATGAATGGGAAAAAGGAGATAACAAAACTGCTGAGGGAGACATCAAAATTCTCATTCACAAACTGTTTTGAAGTCAGATCTTACGGTAATGAAAAAAAAAAAGTAAGTAAAAAATGTAAATTAGGATAATCCACTGGGGAGGAGGAGGAGAGGGAAAAATAGTCCAAGCCCTCTCTGACAAAATTTTAAATCTCTATTCTGTAGTGATCTGGAGGTTTGATCTTAAAGTCATATTTGCAGACCTCCAAGAGCGTAGATCCAGTATGGTGTTGTAGCCAAAAATTAAATAAAACCCCAGGCCTTGTCAGGAAAGGATATTGGATACAGAAGAGTATCTCATCTCAGAACTGCCTTATATGGAATAATGCGTAGAGTTCTGGTTGCTAAACTAAACTATAATATAGTGTCAAGAAAAATAATAATCCAGAGAAGAATATATAAGAAGTTTGTGACATATAAGTTTTGCTTAAAAAGTACACATATCAGAATGCTTTCGAAGTTCAACTCAATCACCTTTAATGGGAGGAAATACCTAGACAATGCCTATGATCACCTCTTAAGTCTTATTATCATTTTCTTCCTTTTTAAAAACGTTTATTTTGAAATAATTTTAGACTTAGGGAAAAAGTTGCAAAGACTTCCAGTATACCCTCACCCAGCTTCCCCAAATGTTAATATCTTACATAACCATAGTATAATTATAAAAACCAGAAAATTAACATTTATATTATACAATTAACTCATCTATGGTACTTATTCAAATTTCACTAGTTGTCCCACTAATACTTTTTTCTGGGTCCAATCCAGTAGCTCACATTGCATTTAGATGTCATATCGCATTTTCTCCTCCAATCTGGACAGTTCTGTACTCTTATCTTTCTTAACCTTGACATTTTTGAAGAGTATTGGCTAGTTTGTAGCATGTTTTTTAATTTTGGTTTGTCTGATATTTCTTCATGATGAAATTCAGGTTATGCAATTTTTGGCAAGAATAGCACAGAATTTATGTTGTGACCTTCTCAGAGCCCCTTATCAGGAGGAACTTGATGTAATAAGGCTCATTCCTGATGATGTTCACTTTGATCTCTTTGTTAAGGTCAGGTCTACCAAGTTCCCCCACTGCATTAATTCCTCACTGTAACTAATCAGTATTTCATGGAGAGATACTTCTGAGCCTCTGCAAATATCCTGTTTCTCATCAAACTTTCACCCACTAATTTTAGCATCCATTAATGATCCTTGCCTAAAATGGCTATTACTGAGGTGTTTGTCAAATGGTGATTCTCTATTTCCTTCAGTGCTTCTACATTCATTCATTAGAATTGTACTATAAGGAAGAACTTATATTTATTTATTTGATTTTTTTTTTTTAACTTTTTGGCTGCACCACACAGCATGCAGGATCTTAGTTTCTTGACCAGGGATGGAACCCGTACCCCCTGAAGTGGAAGCATGGAGTCTCAATGGCTGGATGGCCAGGGAAGTCCCTATTTGATTATTTATATCAATATGGACTCATGAATATATATTTTATCTTATGGGTTATAATTAATTACTTTAAATTTTTTTGCTCAACTGTTTCAGATTTGACCATTAAGTTATTCCTTCCAGTTGGTTCCTGTGTCCCATTTTTTTTTTTGCATTTAAAAAAATTTTTTTAACTGAAGTATAGTTGATTTACAATATTCCTGTATCCTTTTGACATGACTGCACATCACTTTCTGAGCACCTCCTTACTTTCTGGCACCACAAGATATTTCAAGCTGATCTTGTGCTTTTCCTGCTCCTGCCCTAGAATCAACCACTTCTCCAAATAACCATTCTCTGTTTGTACAGAAAGGGAGAGAGTTAAACAGAGTATTTCTAACTGTAGAGTTAGTCCTGAGTTTTTCTTATGTTTAAGCTTCTTTCTGATTGTAATACTTGCAGATTGTGTTGATTAATTTTATGTGTCAACTTGACTGGACTAGGGGATGACCAAATAGCTGAAAAAACATTCTTCTGGGTGTGTCTGGGAGGATGTTTCTGGAAAAGATTAACATTTGAATCAGTAGACTAAGTAAAGAAGGTCCCCCTCACCAATGTGGGTAGGCATCATCTAATTCATTGAGGGCCCCAGTAGAGGAAGGGTGAATTTGCTGCCTCTGCTTGAGCTGGGACATCAGTGCTTCTGGTTCTTGAGCCTTCAAACTTGGATGGAATTACACCATGGCTCTCCTGGTCCTCCAACTCACAGATGGCAGACTGTAGGACTTCTCCATCTTTATAATTATGTGAGCCAATTCCTTATTAAATATATATAATATGTATATATACACACACACAGGTGTGTGTATAAATATATAAAATATTGGTTCTATTTCTCTGGAGAACCCTGACTTTCTGGCAAGGATACCAAGATGCTTGCCAGAAAGTAAGTTATTTGAAAAAAAAATTTTTTTTAAGTCTTACAGGACCATTTTAAACTTTGGCTGAGGCAAACTTTGTTGCAATTTCCCCAGCTAACTTCTGGCCTCCTTGTTATTATATTTCCTCATACATCAAGAAATAAGGTTTCCTTGGAGACCAGCAGATTCCATCTACCATTTCAACAAAATATTGAATTATGTGATTCTTGGTAGAGAGTAACAAAAGCTCTCTTTTTAAGGGATTATTTTCAACATTCAGAGAGTTCCAAAGGGTTAGCTAAATCTCTAGTCTGAGTATTTTGGATGATAACATATTTCAGACCCAATGAAGAAAACTGAGGAGCCAACATAACTCATTACTGTAGGGTTACAGACTTCAGATTTTTAAAGAAATATGATTTAGATTCAAGTTATGTGGCAAAAATTGCTAGCTCTTTCCAACATCCATTCTACTCTTCTTTCTTAATTGGTGGAGCCCCAATATTTTAACTGGGCACATAGCCACCCAGAATAAAGCTATACTTTCTAAGCTCCTTTAAACTTAGGTGCGACAGTGTGACCAAGTTCTGGCCAATGCGTTATGAGTAAAAGTCACATTTACAGCTCCCTGGTTATATTCAAAAAGAAATGGGTCATGCTCTTCATGTCCCCTTTTTCTTCTTCCTGATGGCTGGGACATGTACATTCCAGCAAGAGCTAGAGAAGCCATCTTGGGCAAAAACATGAAAGTCATATGTTAAAGAAGTCACATATTAAAGTCAACATGATAGAAGGGACCTAGGCCTTAACATCATAGAGATGCCATATTAGGTATGATCAGCTTACATAGGCTGCAACATGAGAAAGAAATAAACTTCTTCTTTCTTAAGCCACTGGTATTTGGTGACCTTTGTTTCAGCAGTTAAACCTATATTTAACTAATATAGAGTTACTATCTAAAAGTGGTACTGCTATAACAAAAGATATATGTGATATTAACTTATCACTTGGGTATAAAGCGGCAAAAACTCAGATAATCCAGGGTGGAAAGTTGGTGACTCTTGTTATGCTGGGACAAATATTTGGTTAAACTGTGGCCTGCCATACTTTGGGAGATAAGCCACAAACTCTTAGAGCCTATACCTTTAAGAGAATTAGTTAGAAAAACTGAGAATCTTTCTGTGTATTGGCTACTCCTTGCCACATAAAGGAAAGTTTTAAAAAAGAAATGAAGTCAGAGATGGTTTCCCATCAGAAAGAAGAAATCAGTTTCATTAAAAGAGCCCTTCTTGGGACTTCCCTGGTGGCACAGTGGTTAAGAATCTGCCTGCCAATGCAGGGGAAATGGGTTCGATCCCTGGTCTGGGAAGATCCCACATGCCGCCGAGCAGCTAAGCCCGTGTGCCACAACTACTGAAACCCACACACCTAGAGGCCATGCTCCGCACTGAGAAGCCACCACGATGAGAAGCCCATGCACCACAACAAAGAGGAGCCTGTGTTCACCGCAACTAGAGAAAGCCCATACACAGCAATGAAGACCCAACATAGCCAAAAATTAAAAATAATTAATTAATTAATTTTTAAAAAGAGGCCTTCCCTGTCTTGTCTGAATTCTAAATTGAGTGGAGTATGGTAAGTGGGCCCTCAAATGGTTGGAAAAGCCAACTCTTCTGTACCAAACACTGAAACAATAATAAGAGTTAGCTCTAAAGAGCAGCTGTAAGAAGAAGTTAGAATGTGGTCCCTAACTTTCTTAAGCATAGGACTGCACACCCAAAACCAAGGCCCCCACAGCTACTTCTGAGCCCAGATTCATCCGTGTCTCCAGTGACTAGCCTGAACCACTGGGCTCGCCTACAGCTGGCCCCTCCATCTATGCACCTGCATGCTCTCAGCCAAACTTCCAACAGTGGCTGCCACTGCTGTGCACCTATGGTGATTCCCTGCAGCTGGTAGTGCTCACCAACAGCTAGGTCTCCCATAGCTGTTTGTGAAAGAAACTGCCAACCAAGAACACTTTACCTAGTAAAGTTTTCCTTCAGAAACGAAAGCAAGATAAAGATTTTCCCAGACAAATGAAAGCTAAGGGAATTCATCACCATTAAACCTGCCTTACAGGAAATGCTGAAAGGAGTTCTTCAAGCTGAAAGGAAAGGATGCTAAGTAATAACATGAAAACATATGAAAATATACAACACACTGGTAAAGGTAAGCATATAGTCAGATTCAAAATACTCTAATATTATAGTATGGTGATGTGTTAACCACTTAAGTCTAAAGGTTAAATAACAAACGTTTTACAAATAACTATAGCTTCAATAATTTGTTAGCAGATGCACAATACAAAAATATGTAAATTGTGGCATCAAAGACATAACATGGTTGAGGGGTTGCTAGTAAAAATGTAGAGTTTGTGTATGTGATCATAGTTAAGTTGTTTTCAGTTGAAAATAGACTTGTATCTATAAGATGTTTCAAGTAAGCCTCATGTTAACCACAAAACAAAAACCTATACTAGATACACACAAGATAAAGAGAAAGAAACAAAGTATATCACTACAGAAAATTATAAATTCACAAAGGAAGATAGTGTGGAAAAAAAGGAACAGAGGAACTACTAAAAGGCCTGAAATTGACAAGATGGCCATAATAAGTCCATACCTACCAATAATTATTTTAAATGTAAATAGATTAAATTTTCCAATAAAAAGACATACAGTGGCAGAGTGAAAAAAAAAAAACAAAACACCCAACTATATGCTGCCTACAAGAGATTCACTTCAGCTTCAAGGACACACATTGGGGGAATTCCCTGGCAGTCCAGTGATTAGTACTTCAAGCTTTCACTGCCAAGGGCGCAGGTTCTTTCCCTGGTCGGGGAACTAAGATCCCACAAACCAAAAAAAAAAAAAAGAAGGACAAACATTATGTCAAAGTGAAGGTATGGGGAGAGATATTCCCCACACATGGAAAACAAAAGAAAGCAGATGTAGCTATAACTATATCAGGCAAAACAGAATTTAAGTCAAAAACTGTAACACAAGGCAAAGAAGGTCATTATATAATGATAAGAGGGTCAATTTATCAAGAGGATATAACAATTGTAAATATATATGCACCCAGCATCAGAACACTTAAATATATTAAGTAAATATTAACAGATCTGAAGGAATTAATAGACAGCAATACAGTAATTGTAGGGAACTTCAGTACTCTACTTTCAGTAATGGATAGATCATCCAGACAGAAAATCAATAAGGAAACATTGGACCTAAAGTATACTTTAGACCAAATTGACCAAACAGATCTAACAGAGATACATAGAACATTCCATCCAACAGCAGCAGAATGCACATTCTTCTAAAGCATATATGGAACTTTCTCCAAAATAGATCATACATGAGATCACAAAATAAGTCTTAGCAAATTTTAAAAGATTGAAATCATACCAAGCATCTCTTTTGACCACAATGAATAAGAGGAGAAAAACTGGAAAGTTTTCAAATATGTGGAAATTTAACAACACACTCCTGAGCAACAAACAAGTAAAAGATAAAATTAAATGGGAAATCAAAAAATATCTTGAAACAAACAAAAATGAAAACATATGGGCTGAAGCAAAAGAAGTTCTATGAGGAAAGTTTATAGGCTCTGTTAAGAAAAAAAGAAAGATCTCAAATAAACAACCTTTATACATCAAGGAACTAGTAAAACAAGAACAAACTCAGCCCAAAGTTAGCAGAAGGGAGGAGATAAAGATCAGATCCGAAATAAATGAAATAGAGACCAGAAAAGATAGAAAATATCAGCAAAGCCAGGAGTTGATTTTTTGAAAAAGTTAATAAAACTGACAAGCCTTCAGCTAGACTTACCAAGAAAAAAAGAATAACTCAAAATAAAATTATAAATGGAAAAGGAAACATTGCAACCAATACCACAGAAGTACAAAAGATCATAAGAGACTGCAATGAAGTATACATCAACAAATTGGACAACCTAGGGAAAAAATGGAAAAATTATTCGAAACATACACCCAATCTACCAAATCTGAATCATGAAGAAATAGAAAATCTAAACAGACCAATAACAGGTAAGGAGATTGAATCAGTAATCAAAAACCTCCCAAAAAAGAAAAGTGCAGGACCAGATGGCTTCACTGGTGAAGTCTACCAAACACTTAAAGAAGAATGAATGCCAATTCTTCTCAAACTTTCCCCAAAAATAGAAAAGGAGACAACATTCCCAAACTCATTTTACAAGGCCAGCATTACCCTGATACCAAAGCCAGCAAAGGACCCTACAAGAAAAGAAAACTACAGGCCAAAATCCCTGATGAATATAGATGCAAAAATTCTCTATAAAATGCTAACATACCACATTCAGCAGCATATTAAAAGGACCATACACCATGGTCAAGTAGGATTTGTCCCTGGGATGCAAGGATGGCTCAACATACATAAATCAATAAATGTGCTACACCTATTAATAGAATGAAAGACAAAAATTATATGATCATCTCAATAGATGCAGAAAAAGCATTTGACAAAATCAACATCTTTTTGTGATAAAAGCTCTCAACAAATTGAGTATAGAAGAAACATACTTGGGAATTCCCTGGTGGTTCAGTGGTTAGGACTCGGCACTCTCACTGCCAGGGGCCTGGGTTTGATCCCTGGTTGGAGAACTAAGATCCTTCAAGCCACACGGTGCAGCCAAAAAAAAAGAAGTAACATACTTCAACATAATAAAAGCCATATACGGCAAACCCACAGCTTACATCATACTCATGGTGAAAGATTGAAAGACTTTCCTCTAAGATCAGGAACAAAACATGGAGGCCCACTTTCACCACTCTTATTCAACATAGTATTGGAAGTCCTAGCCAGATCAGTTAGGCACCAAAAAGAAATCATAGGCCTCCAAATCAGAAAAGAAGTAAAATTGTTTCTCTTTACTGATGATATGATCTTGTACATAGAAAATCCTAAAGATATCACCAAAAATTGTTAGAACTAATAAATTCAGTAAAATTTCAGCATATAAAATCAGCATGCAAAAATAAGTTGAGTCTCTACACAGTAACAATGAACTATCTGAAAAATAGAGAAAACAATACTATTTACAATAGCATCAAAAACAATGAAATATGGGTGAATAAATTTAACCAAAGAAGTGAAAGACCTATACACTGAAAACTATGAGACACTGATAAAAGAAATTAAAGAAGACATAAATAAATGGAAAGCTATTCATGTTCATGGGTCAGAAGAGTTAATATTGTTAAAATGTCCATACTACCCAAAGCCATCTATAGACTGAATGCAATCCCTATCAAAATTCCAATGGCATTTTTCAATTCTGAAATTGTATGGAACCACAAAAGACCCCAATATCCAAAACAATCTGGAAAAAGAATGAAGCTAGAAGCATCACACTTCCTTATATCACAAAGTAATAGTTGTCAAAACAGTATGGTAGGAGACCTTCAAGATGGCGGAGGAGTAAGATGTGGAGATCACCTTCCTCCCCACAAATACATCAGAAATACATCTACATGTGGAACAACTACAGAACACATACTGAATGCTGGCAGAAGACCTCAGAGTTCCCAAAACCAAGAAACTCCCCACGTACCTGGGTAGGGCAAAAGAAAAAAGAAAAGACAGAGACAAAAGAATAGGGACAGGACCTGTACCTCTGGGAGGGAGCTGTGAAGGAGGAAAAGTTTCCACACACTAGGAAGCCCCTTCACTGGTGGAGACGGGGGTGGCCGGTGGGGGAAAGCTTCAGAAACACGGAGGAGAGCACAACAGGGGTGTAGAGGGTAAAGTGGAGAGATCCACACACAGAGGGACGGTGACGACCAGCACTCACCAGCCTGAGAAGCTTGTCTGCTCAGCTGCCGGGGCGGGTGGGGCTGGGAGCTGAGGCTCCGACTTGGAGGTCAGATCCCAGGGAGAGGACTGGGGTTGTCTGCATGAACACAGCCTGAAGGGGGCTAATGTGCCACAGCTAGCCAGGAGGGAGTCTGGGAAAAAGTCTGGAACTGCCTAAGAGGCAAGAGACCATTGTTTCAGGGTGCGCAAGGAGACAGGGTCCAGAGCACCGCCTAAATGAGCTCCAGAGACCAGCGCGAGCCGCAGCTATCAGCACAGACACCAGAGATGGGTATGAAATGCTAAGGCTGCTGCTACAGCCACCAAGAAGCCTGTGTGCAAGCATAGGTCACCATCCACACCTCCCCTCCTGAGAGCCTGTGCAGCCCGCCACTGTCAGGGTCCCATGATCCAGGGACAACTTCCCAGGGAGAACACATGGCATGCCTCAGGCTGTTGCAAAGCCAGCCTCTGCCGCCACAGGCTCACCCCACATTCTGTATCCCTCCCTCCCAATGGCCTGAGTGAGCCAGAGCCCCCTAATCAGCTACTTTAACCCCGTCCTATCTGAACGAAGAACAGACACCTTCAGGCAACCTACACACAGAGGCGGGGCCAAATCAAAAGTTGAACCCCAGGAGCTGTGCAAACAAAGAAGAGAAAGGGAAATCTCTCACAGCAGCCTCAGGAGCAGCAGATTAAATCTCCACAATCAACTTGATGTTCCCTGAATCTCTGGAATACCTGAATAGACAATGGGTCATCCAAAAATTGAGGTGGTAGACTTTGGGAGCAACTGTGGTCTCAGGGTTTGCTATCTGCATCTAATTTGTTTCTGGTTTTATGTTTATCGCAGTTGAGTATTTAGAGTTTATTATCACTGGTAGTTTTGTTTATTGATTTGTTTCTGCTCTTCCTTTATTTTTTTATATATAAATATATTTTTTTTCCTTTTTCTCTTCTTGTGACTGTGTATGTGTATGCTTCTTTGTGTGATTTTGTCTGTATAGCTCTGCTTTTACCGTTTGTCCTATGGGTTCTGTCTGTCTGTTTTTTGTTGTTGTTGTTTTGTTTTATATTTTTGTATAGGTTTTAGGTCTTGTTTTCTTGGTGAATTTGGTTTGGTTGCTCTCTTCTTTTTTCCTATTTTTTTTCCTTTTTATTATTTTTTAATTTTTTATTTTTAATAATTTATTTTTATTTTCTAGTTTTTTCTTTATTTCTTTATTGTTTTCTCCCTTTTATCCTGAGCCGTGTGGCTGACAGGACCTTGGTGCTCCAGCTAGGGGTAAAGCCTGAGCCTCTGAGGTGGGAGAGCCAAGTTCAGGACATTGGTCCACCAAGACCTCCTGGTTACACATAATATCAAATGGCAAAAGATCTCCCAGAGACCTCCATCTCAACACTAAAACCCAGCTCCACTCAACAACCAGCAAGCTACAGTGCTGGACATCCTATGCCAAACAACTAGCAAGATAGGGACACAACCCTACCCATTAGCAGAGAGGCTGCCTAAAATCATAAGCTCACAGACACCCCAAAACACACCACCAGATGCAGTCCTGCCCACCAGAAAGACAAGATCCAGCCTCATCCATCAGAACACAGGCACCAGTCCCCTCCACCAGGAAGCCTACACAACCCACTTAATGAGCCTTAGCCACTGGGGGCAGACACCAAAAACAATGGGAACTAAAAACCTGCAGCCTGTGAAAGGAGGCCCCAAACACCATAAGTTAAGCAAAATGAGAAGACAGAGAAATGCACAGCAGATGAAGGAGCAAGATAAAAACCCACCAGACCAAACAAATGAAGAGGAAATAGGCAGTCTACCTGAAAAAGAATTCAGAGTAAAGATGATCCCAAATCTAGGAAGCAGAATGGAAAAAATACAAGAAATGTTTAACAAGGACCTAGAAGAACTAAAGAGCAAACAAATAATGATGATCGACACAATAAATGAAATTTTAAAATCTCTAGAAGGAATCAATAGCAGAAATAACTGAGGCAGAAGAATGGATAAGTGACCTGGAAGATAAAATAGTGGAAATAACTACTGCAGAGCAGAATAAAGAAAAAAGAAAGAAAAGATTGAGGACAGTCTCAGAGACCTCAGGGAAAACATTAAAAGCACCAACATTCAAATTATAGGGGTCCCAGAAGAAGAAGAGAAAAAAAAGGGACCCAGAAAATATTTGAGGAGATTATAGTTGAAAACTTCCCTAACATGGGGAAGGAAATAGTCAATCAAGTCCGGGAAGCACAGGGAGTCCCATCCAGGATAAATCCAAGGAGAAACATGCTAAGACACATATTAATCAAACTATCAAAAATTAAATAAAAAGAAAAATTATTAAAAGCAGCAAGGGAAAAGCAACAAATAATATACAAGTGAATCCCCGTAAGGTTAACAGCTGATCTTTCAGCAGAAACTCTGCAAGCCAGAAGGGACTGGCAGGACATAATTAAAGCGATGAAAGGGAAAAACCTACAACCAAGATTACTCTACCCAGCAAGGATCTCATTCAGATTTCGACACAGAAATGAAAACCTTTACAGACAAGCAAAAGCTAAGAAAATCCAGCACCACCAAACTAGCTTTACAACAAATGCTAAAGGAACTTCAGTAGGCACCAACAATAACTAACCCAAAACAATTAAGAAAATGGTAATAGGAACACACATATCGATAACTACCTTAAACGTAAATGGATTAAATGCTCCAACAAAAAGACACAGACTGGCTGAATGGATACAAAAACAAGACCCATATATATGCTGTCTACAAGAGACCCACTTCAGACCTAGGGACACATACAGACTGAAAGTGAAGAGATGGAAAAATATATTTCATGAAAATGAAAATCGAAAGAAAGCTGGAGTAGCAATTCCCATATCAGACAAAATAGACTTTAAAATAAAGACTATTACAAGAGACAAAGAAGGACACTACATAATGATCAAGGGATCAATCCAAGGAGAAGATATAACAATTTTAAATATTTATGCACCCAACATAGGAGCACCTCAATACATAAGGCAAATGCTAACAGCCAAAACAGGGGAAATCAACATTAACACAATCATAGTAAGGGACTTTAACACCCCACTTACACCAATGGACACATCATCCAAAATGAAAATAAATAAGGAAACACAAACCTTAAATAATACATGGACTTAATTGATATTTATAGGACTTTCCATCCAAAAACAACAGAATACACTCTCTTCTCAAGTGCACATGGAACATTCTCTAGGATAGATCATATCATGGGTCACAAATCAAGCCTTGGTAAATTTAAGAAAATTGAAATCATGTCAAGTATCATTTCGGACCACAATGCTATGAGACTAGATATCAATTACAGGAAAAAATTAGTAAAAAATACAAACACATGGAGGCTAAACAATACACTACTAAATAACCAAGAGATCACTGAAGAAATCAAAGAGGAAATCAAAAAATACCTAGAAACAAATGACAATGAAAACATGATGACCCAAAACCTATGGGATACAGCAAAAGCAGTTCTAAGAGTGAAGTTTATAGCAATACAATCCTATCTCAAGAAACAGGAAACATCTCAAATAAACAACCTAACCTTACACTGAAAGCAATTAGAGAAATAAGAACAACAACAACAAAGAAAACCCAAAGTTAGCAGAAGGAAAGAAATCATAAAGATCAGTTCAGAAATAGATGAAAAAGAAATGAAGGGAACAATAGCAAAGATAAAGAAAACTAAAAGCTGCTTCATTGAGAAGATAAACAATATTGATAAACCATTAGCCAGACTCATCAAGAAAAAAAAGGGAAAAGACTCAAAATCAACAGAATTAGAAATGAAAAAGGAGAACTAACAACTGACATTGAAGAAATACAAAGGATTATGAGAGATTACTATGAGCAACTATATGCCAATAAAATGGACAACCTGGAAGAAATGGACAAATTCTTAGAAAAGCACAACCTTCCAAAACTGAACCAGGAAGAAAAACAAAATATAAACAGACCAATCATAAGCACTGAAATGGAAACCGTGATTAAAAATCTTCCAACAAACAAAAGTCCAGCACCAGATCACTTCACAGGTGAATTCTATCAAACATTTAGAGAAGACCTAACACCTATCCTTCTCAAACTCTTCCAAAATATTACAGAGGGAGGAATACTCCCAAACTCATTCTATGAGGCCACCATCACCCTGATACCAAAACCACACAAAGATGTCACAAAAAAGAAAACTACAGGACAGTATCACTGATGAATATAAATGCAAAAATCCTCCACAAAATACTAGCAGACAGAATTCAACAGCACATTAACAGCATCATGCACCGTGATGAAGTGGAGTTTATCCCAGGAATGCAAGGATTCTTCAATATATGCAAATCAATCAGTGTGATACACCATATTAACAAATTGAAGGAGCAAAACCATATGATCATCTCAATAGATGCAGAAAAAGCTTTCGACAAAATTCAACACCTGTTTATGATAAAAACCCTCCAGAAAGTAGGCATAGAGGGAACTTACCTCAACATAATAAAGGTCATATATAACAAACCCACAGCCAACATCATTCTCAATGGTGAAAAACTGAAACCATTTCCTCTAAGTTCAGGAACAAGACAAGGTTGACCACTCTCACCACTATTATTCAACATAGTTTTGGAAGTTTTAGGCATAGAAATTAGAGAAGAAAAAGAAATAAAAGGGATCCAAATCAGAAAAGAAGAAGTAAAACTGTCACTGATTGCAGATACATGATACTATGCATAGAGTAACCTAAAGATGCTACCAGCAAACTACTAGAGCTAATCAATGAATTTGTTAAATTAGCAGGATACAAGATTAATTCACAGAAATCTCTTGCATTCCTATACACTAATGATACAAAGTGTGAAAGAGAAATTAAGGAACTAATCCCATTTACCATCGCAACAAAAAGAATAAAATACCTAGGAATAAACCTACCTAAGGAGACAGAAGACCTGTATGCAGAAAACTATAAGACACTGATGAAAGAAATTAAAGATGATACAAACAGATGGAGAGATATACCATGTTCTTGGATTGGAAGACTCAACATTGTGAAAATGACTATCCTACCCAAAGCAATCTACAGATTCAATGCAATCCCCATCAAACTACCAATGGCATTTTTCACAGAACTAGAACTAAAAATTTCACAATTTGTATGGAAACACAAAAGACCCTGAATAGCCAAAACAATCTTGAGAAAGAAAAATGGAGCTGGAGGAGTCAGGCTCCCAGACTTCAGACTCTTCTACAAAGCTACAGTAATCAAGACAGTATGGTACTGGCACAAAAACAGAAATATAGATCAATGGAATAGGATAGAAAGCCCAGAGATAAACCATGCACATATGGTCACCTTATTTTTGATAAAGGAGGCAAGAATATACAATAGAGAAAAGACAGCCTCTTCAATAAGTGGTGCTGGGAAAACTGGGCAGCTACATGTAAAAGAATGAAATTAGAACAGTCCCCAACACTATACACAAAAATAAACTCAAAATGGATTAAAGACCTAAATGTAAGATGAGACACTATCAAACTCTTAGAGGAAAACATAGAACACTCTATGACATAAATCACAGCAAGATCCTTTTTGACCCACCTCCTTGAGAAATGGAAATAAAAACAAAAATAAACAAATGGGACCTAATGAAACTTAAACACTTTTGCACAGCAAAGGAAACCATAAACAAGATGAAAAGACACACCTCAGAACGGGAGAAAATATTTGCAAATGAAGCAACTGACAAAGGATTAATCTCCAAAATTTACAAGCAGCTCATGCAGCTCAATATCAAAAAAAGAAGCAACCCAATCCAAAAATGGGCAAAAGATCTAAATAGACATTTCTCCAAAGAAGATATATAGATTGCCAACAAACACATGAAAGAATCCTCACCATCACTAATCATCAGAGAAATGAAAATCAAAACTACAATGAGGTATCACCTCACACCGGTCAGAATGGCCATCATCAAAAAATCTAGAAACAATAAATGCTGGAGAGGGTGTGAGAAAAGGGAACCCTCTTGCACTGTTGGTGGGAATGTAAATTGATACAGCCACTATGGAGAACAGTATGGAGGTTCCTTATGAAACTAAAAATAGAACTACCATATGACCCAGCAATCCCACTACTGGGCATATATCCTGAGAAAACCCTGATTCAAAAAGAGACATGTACCACAATGTTCATTGCAGCTCTATTTACAATAGCCATGACATGGAAGCAACATAAGTGTCCATCAACAGATGAATGGATAAAGAAGATGTGGCACATATATACAATGGAATATTACTCAGCCATAACAAGAAATGAAATTCAGTTATTTGTAGTGAGGTGGATGGACCTAGAGTCTGTCATACAGAGTGAAGTAAGCCAGTAGGAGAAAAACAAATACCGTATGCTAACAAATATATATGGAATACAAAGAAAAGAAAAAGTGCCTCTGAAGAACCTAGGGACAGGACTGGAATAAGGACACAGATGTAGAGAATGGACTTGAGGACATGGGGAGTGGGAAGTGTAAGCTGGGACGAAGTGAGAGAGTAGTACACTACCAAATGTGAAATAGGTAGCTAGTGGAAGCAGCTGCATAGCACAGGGAGATCAGCTCGGTGCTTTGTGACCACCTAGAGGGGTGGGATAGGGAGGGTTGGAGGGAGATGCAAGAGGGAGGAGATAAGGGGATATATGTATATGTATAGCTGATTCACGTTGTTATAAAGCAGAAACTAACACACCATTGTAAAGCAATTATACTCCAATAAAGATGTTAAAAAGAAAAAGAAAACAGTATGGTACTGGCATAGAAACATAGACCAATGGAAGAGAATCAAGAGCCCAGGAATACACCCATGCATACGTGGTTAACTAATATTTCATAAGGGAGCCAGTAAGAGTCAATGCCCAAAGGATAGTTTCTTCAATAAATGTTGTTAGGAAGACTGTATAACCACATGTAAGAGAATGAAACTGGAACCCAGTCTTACCCCACTCATAGAAATTAACTCAAAATAGATTAAGTACTTAAACATTAGACCTGAAACTATAAACTTCTACAAGAAAACATGTGGGGAAAGCTCCTTGACATTGGTCTTCGTACACAAGCAACAAAATCAACAACTCGGACTAATTCAAACAGAAAACTTCTGAACAACAAAAGAAACTGAATCAAAAGGCACCTGTGGAATGGGAGTAAATATTTGCAAACCATCCATCTGATAAGCGGTTAATATCCAAAAATTATAAAGAACTCATGGCACTCAATAAAAAAATCTAATTATAAATGGGCAGAGGGCTTGAATAGACATTTTTCAAAAGAAGACATACAAATGGCCAACAAGTACATGAAACGGTTCTCAACATCACTAATCATCAGGGAAATGCAACTCATAACCACAACGAAATATCACCTCACACCTGTTAGAATAAAAAAAACAAGAGATAACGAATGCTGGGGAGGTTGGGGAGAAAAGGGAACCCTTGGGCACTGTTGGTGGGAATGTAAATTGGTGCAGCCACTGTGGAAAACAGTATGGAGTTTTCTCAAAAAATTAAGAATAGCTACCATATGATCAGCTATCTCAATAAAGCTGAAATTTAAAAAAAAAGAATTACTTGGGCAAACAACAAATTCTCCCTTTGTTTGAGGAGACAAAAAAAAATTCTGATGGAAGAGCATAGAGGTAGGAGAAAACCTACCTGGAAATGAGAAAAGTACTTAGTAAGATTAGAGAAAATAGTGCGAAGCCCATGGCAAGGAAAGAGTCTCTAAAATGACTGGTGATTGGGGAAGGGGAAGGAAGAAAAGGAGAGCAAGGCTATTCCTAAGAGGGAGTCGTGGTGGAAGCTCATTAAGAGAGCCGAGCCAACTACATAATTGAAACCAGAACTGGTTGGGATAAAAGTAGAGGTTTAAAAAGTGAGATCATAAAACCAATCCCAAGTAGGCACAGTGTTTATACATAGAGATGGAATGTGTCCTAAGAGACTTCAGAGGTCTCTTGCCTGTTTTCTAAGCAGGACTTGAGCTATAATGCCCAGAAGGGAGACTTGAGGGCAACAAGTAAGCACATTCCCATTTCACAGTCCTCTTAGATGGGAAATTCCTGCCTGCTTTATATATGGGAAGCTTTCTTTTAAAATGCAACAATGTAAATGAAATTAGGATGAAAAGCAGCTATTAAAGGTCCTGCAATAGAAACATGAAGTTCTACTTGATTAGGGAGTTTGTTTAAATAATGTGATTTGTACTTACCTTAAAAACACATGAAGCAATATGGTCCCTTCATGGACTTAACGGGCCTGTCATCTGTTCACAGACTGAACTAAAACAAGATATTCACCGTATTGGTAAGTATTTCTTTCTTCTTGTTCCCTTGACAACTCTTCGCCTGCTGAACAGAGAGTCCGTTACTCATTTTAAAGAATACTTATTGCCAATATCCTAAATGTAATATTTAAAGATGAAAAGAGGCAGTAATTAAAACAAAGGTTATAAAATAAAATTGTAACTGAATTTTAAGAATATAAAATGGAGTAGTCTAGGTAAATTTTGTATATTGATTTCTAAAAATATTTTCTTACCAATGTATGCTTCTCAGTTATAAGTTTCAGTGTCCTTTTCCCTATAGTAACTGAGGAATTAGCACAGTCAATTTACGTATTGCAATATGAATTTTGAAAATGATCACCATAATTAGGTCAGAAAGCCTGGCTTTGTGATTTGCTCACCAGAAATTAATTCTAAGACCACTTCCTCTCTATATGACCTTGCACAAGCCACTTAACTTCTCTGTTTTATCACTTTTAAAATGAGAATAAAAATATCATTTTTACCTACCCACAGAATTTGGGGAAGCAGAAGTGAGAGAATATTTGTGAAACTGGACTATAAACTGTCAAGTACTTGTGAGCTTGAGGGTTTCAGTTTAAGTAAAGCTGCTTCTAAGAGCTTGGGATCTCCAATTCTTTTCCTTGCTCAATCCTGTTCCAATAATGCCAGGCTCCCTTTTGCCTTCTGGGTTCTTACATTCTATCTCCCTCAACTCTGTGTGAAAAATGGGGATTCTATTATCTACCTTTTGGAATTAGTATAAAGACAACCTGGAAAGTCCCTCGTGCAGTGCTTAGCTCAACTAGAAACTCTAGAGACTCTAGAAACTCTAGAAACTCAACTAGAGATGGCCAGGAGCCTCAGAGACCATGTAACCCACTGACCTCTTTTTGCATTCACTTTTGGAAAGTGAAGTCCAGAGAAGTAAGGAAATTGCCCAGATTATACATTGAGCTGTGGATTTAGATTCGATCCCAGGTCTCTGGAGTCTCAGAGCTCTTTCCGCAGCAGAAAGCACCTGCAGACTGTGGCAGCGTACAAACAAATGCATGACAAGGGGCAATCTTCAAGGAACGTATCCTACTAGAGTCTTCCAGTGAAACTAGTATGAGGATAAATTAGAGAGGCGGGGAGGGAAGAAGAGACATAAAATAATCTCCTTTACCCATGTATTCAGTGATATATTATAGGCCCCCTCCTGCCCAAGTCTTCTAATTAAGGGTTTTATTTTTTGGTAAAATATATTCTGATACATTCACATAACAGAAAAGTATCCAACCACTAAAAAGAATGAGGTAGAACTGAATGGGGAAAATATTTACAAATGATATGACCAACAAGGGGTTAATATCCAAAATATATAATCAGCTCATACAACTCAACATCAAAGAAACAACCCAATTGAAGGATGGGCAGAAGACCTGAATTGACATTTTTCCAAAGAAGACATGCAGATGACCTACAGGCACAAGTAAAGATGCTCAACATAGAGAAATGCAAATCAAAACCACAATGAGGTATCACCTCACACCTGCCAGAATGGCCATCCTCAAAAAGACAACAAATAAAAATGTTGGCGAGCATGTGGACAAAAGGGAACCCTTGTATACTGTTGGTGGGCATATAAATTGATTCAGCCACTGTGGAATGGAGGTTCCTCAAAAAACTAAAAATTGAACTACCACATGATCCAATAATTCCACTCCTGTGTATATATCTGAAGAAAATGATGACATTAATTCGAAAAGATACATGCACCCCAACGTTCATGGCAGCATTGTTTACAACAGCCAAGATATGGAAGCAACCTAAGTGTCGCTCAGCAGAAGAATGGATAAAGAAGATGCGGTATATATAGCCAATAGAATACTACTCAGCCATAAAAAAAGAATGAAATTTTTCCATTTGCAACAATATGGGTGGACTTGGAGGGTATTATGCTTAATGAGATAAGTCAGACAGATACAAGTACTACATGATATCACTTATATGTGGAATCTAAAAAATAAAACAAACTAGTGAATATAACAAAAAAGAAACACATTTACAGATATAGAGAACTAGTGGTTACCAGTGGGGAGAAAGAAGGAGGGAGAGGCAAGACAGGAATAGGGGATTAAGAGGCACAAACTACTAAAAATAACATAGATAAGCCTCAAGTATATATTGTACAGCACAGGGAATATAGGCAATATCTTATTATAACTATAAATGGAGTGTAACCTTTAAAAATTGTGAATAACTACGTTGTACACCTGAAACTTACGTAATATTATACATCAACTATACCTCAATAAAAAAAGAAAAAGAAAGAAAAAAGAGCTAGATCAACAAGCACTAGCATAGAAAGCTAGGGAAGAAAGGGAAAAAAGAAAAAAAGGGAAAAAAGAAAACAGCTGCATAGTATCCACAATCCTGGTCCTATTTTTGTTTTATGTGTATATAAACATGGTAATAAGTCTGGAAGGACATCTTCCAGACCATTAGTAGTGGTTATCCTTCCACATTATAAAGACTTTTCCCCTTTTATTTTATCTCTGTATTGTTTAAATTCCCAGGAGTATCTATGACTTTGATCATTAGGGAAAAATAAAGCTTTTATTTAAAATTTTAAAATGCTATTGTAACAATTAATGATTAATTGCATAAAAGTGCAATTATCCATATATACACTAAGCCAGAATGGAAATGAAATTAAAAAGTACAATGAAAAATTAGAGCTTTAAGAAAAATAGAAATATTCAGCCCCTTCCTTTCTTAAAGATGATTGCTATCTAATAGCATTTCCTTTATATGAGGAGAGAAAATTAAACAACAGACGAAGCACATTTAATACTTCTAGTGGAACATCTTTTCCCCATATCTCTGATTTAACAAAAAAAAGCAAAGCAGGCTATCTTGGAAGCAGATATGAAAACTCTCTCTGGCCCCAGATCTAAAAAGGAAATAAACCCAAATTATGCCCCACAGCACATGCACAGCTGCCCCGCAGTGTTTTCATCTACTGTTACTCTGTGTCTTAGTGCTAAGGCTCTTTAGCTCATCTGGAAATCCCTTGAAATGGTCGTCCAAAGAGTGTACATAAGTGCATGTATACATTTTTCTGTGGAGAAGGACTGTAACCTTCACCAGTTTTGCAAAGTAATCTTTTTACATTTTTTTCACACCCACAAATATTAACCACAGCATTTATCTATTCATACATATCCAAATATTCAACACACATTGAGAGTTTTCCCTTCCATTTATTGTTATACATGTAGTAGGAGTGTTATTACCCAAATTACATGGCTCATTTCTTACTCTCACAACAATACTGTAAGTAAAGATTATCCTTGTTTTCCCAGTCAGGAATATGGAGACTAAAAGGTGATCACATGTTTTTATATTCCTCCAATTGAGAGTTGGGGGTCTATGCCCCTTCCCCTTGAATCTAGATGGGCACTTTGACTATGTTGAGCAAGTGAATATGATGGAAATGATACTGTGTGTTAAGAGACAGCAGCTTCCATTTCTTGTCCTTTGGAATAATAGTCCTTATAGGCCAGCCACCATGTTGTGAGGAAGCCAATGCAGCTCCATAGGGAAGCCCACATGGAGAGGAACTGAGCTCCCAGTTGACACTCAGCACCAACCTGCCGGCCACATGAGTGATCTGTCATGAAGTGGATCCTCCAGACCCAGTCCATCTGCCCCAGCTAATGCTGTGTGGAGCAGAGATGGGCCATCATCTCCATTGAGCCTGTAGTAAGCAGAATGATGGAGAAGTATTTACTTCCTAATCTTCAGAACTTATGAGTATGTTGTCTTACGTGGCAAAGAGGAATTAAGGTTGCAGATGGAATTCAGATTTCTAATCAGCTGACCTTAAACTAGAGAGATTCATCCTGGATTTTTTTAGGTGGGTCCAATGTAATCACAAGGATCCTTGAAAGAAAGAAGCAGCAGAGAAGGTCAGAGTGATTCACTGGGAGAATGACTTGACCTGCTGTTGCTGGCTTTGAAGATGGAGGAAGGGTCCATGAGCCAAGGAAGGCAGGCGGTCTCTAGAAGCTGGAAAAGGCAAAGAAACGGATTCCCTCTTAGGGATTCCAGAAGGGAATACAGCCCTGCAACACTTGATCTTAGCCTAGTGAGAACTGTGTTACATCTAACCTCCAGAACTGTGAGACAGTAAATTTGTGTTGTTTTAAGCCATCAAATGTGTGATAACTTGTTATAGCAGACATAGAAAACTAATACAGACCCCCTCCCAAATTGCACCTTTGTGAACAAAATAATGTTTAAATCTAAACATATAATTTCTTTAAAATGATGACTATTTTAACAGTTAATAGTGCATAAGAGAGCAACTAAAGACTCTTTAGTAGGCTATTGAACATTTTTATGGATGCCCAGGCCTTTTTTTTTTAACCTGTTTGAAGATGCTTTATAGATTTAATTTTCTATGTTTAAGTATCTTTTTTCAATGTGGCCATAAATGCCCTTTTAAATTAGTGACAGTGAAAATAGTTATCCTGGAGATAATTATATCTAGCGATTAGGTTTTACAATAAAGCTATTTTAATCAGTTTAAATAACACTCTTTACTGATCATTACAGTATCAGATAAGAAGAGTTAAGTTTTTCAGGTGGAGATGAGATGCAAGAGGGAAGAGATATGGGAACATATGTATATGTACAACTGATTCACTTTGTTATAAAGCAGAAACTAACACACCATTGTAAAGCAATTATCCTCCAATAAAGATGTAAAAAAAAAGAAAGAAAGAAAGAAAGTCAACGAAAACACCCCATTCCAAGAACAGTTGGGGAAAACTATCATTATACAAAGATGTAAAATTCACTGGGTGACAGAGTGACTGGTCTCTGTTTCCCTAGAGGCTGCCCATCAAAATAGCTTCAGGAGCAAGTTAATAAGGACACGTTTAAGTCACAGGAAGAACTTTCATTGTAACCCAAAAAGAACTTACAACTGTGATGATTTTAAATCATTCTATAAGTTAGGACTCTTTCTACTGCATATGATGGAAAATCCAACTCAAACTTAATTAAGAAAAGGAATTTGTTGGTTCATTTGTTTACAGGCTCGGGGACTGTCTAGCTTCAGGGATAACTAGCTCCAGGGGCTTATGCAATCTTCTATATGCTCAGTTCATCTCCAATGTCAATTCTGTCCTCCTCTGTGTTTTGGCTTCATCCTGAAGTTATCTCCCAGGATATAATGGAACAGGGGGAATGGTCCTTCCAATAAAATAAGGCTGAGCAGAGGAGAGAGGCCCTAGATAGGGCGAGAACGTACATTGGGCAGCATTGTGTTCACTATGATAGTACTGGCATAACATGTTAGTAAGAGACATTTTGAGTATTGTTTATATTTTTTAAATATAGAATCATTTAGGCTCATAAGCATTTATGGTCTGATATACAAGTATATAAAGTATCAAGCCCAGCCATTTGGATACCTAATGAGATAATGATTTCAGTCCTCTTTAAGTCAGTTTATGTTCTTTCCAACCTTGTCTCCCACATCTGTCCAGGCAAACTTTGCTCCAGCCTCACAAATCGGCTCTTCTTCATTGCTTATCTCTATTCCGTGATCTTCCAGATTCCTACTGCCTGGAATGTCCCTCCCCTCTTCATTCTTTGGATCTAAATTCTCCTTTTCCAAGGCTAATTCATAGTTATTTCTTCTGTGAAGCAGTTGAGAAATAATGATCCTTTCTCCTAAATTTTCTCATAATTTTTATATTAAAATTTGCAATTTTACCACCAATTTCCACTCTCTAGACCATGGAAGATATCACTTTGATGGTGGCAGTTCTGTCTGCTGACCTTTAATGTGGCCCTAGATTTCTTTTCCATATAGCACTCCTGGAAGTCCTAAAAAACCAATCCAAGTTTGCTCATAAAATGAAACTAATTGGCCATTTTGAATGAACACTGGACACTATATCTTCACTCTCTCACATTTGTAACTCTACCAACTCATATCTTATGAGCATAAATCTTTGCCTCTAGAAAATATTCAATAAATGTTTGGGAAATAGAACTTAACTGAATGGAGGGCAAACCCTAAAAGTAAGTTGACAGTGGTAACTGGTCAAAGCTAATATGAGTTAAGAATACACACTTCTAACATGAACATTTAAAATGTGAGAACTCAGTCTCCTTTCCCCAAAAAGTGTGTTTTCACAAAATGTGAAATAAAATCTTACTATATAGAAAAGCTTTCCCTGAGGAAATGGTTGAAAACCATTTAAAGCAAAATACTGGCATTTAACTATTCCCAATCCTAAGAAATAAAATATTGTAATAGATTTACTTATTTAGAAAATATAATATGTGGCACGTGATGCTTTTAAAGAGCAGGGGAAATCCATTCTCATAACTAGAGCTTGCTGGGAATAATTTCTGGAGTTGTGTATATTTTTAGCCATAATTTTAGACGACCTTATAGCTTTGGGAAATGCACCATTTTATAGCCCAGAAGTAATTACATAAAATCGTATTAAAGTGATTACAATAAGAACTACATAGGCAGTAATGTTTGCTGCTTTGCAGAACACTTAGCCCAGGAGACTCTTTAAAGCTGAATGGAACAGAAAGTGCTGGTAGTCATATTAGACCTATTCATCCAGTAAACATCAGCATTCACTGGCAACTACAACCCAGCACTATTTTCTCTGAATCTCACATCTCATTCACACTGAACATCAAAGCAGCCAGTTACATCCTTGAAAAACAGAACAGATTAGTTATTTAGCATCATTTCATAAATATCCCCTCACCTTACGCCCATGTCATTTTAATTTTAAATGTTCTAGTTTGAAGGCACTAATTTTTAATTCATTTAGGCCAACTATGAAGGAGATATAAAAATAACATAAATACTTTAAAAATTTAAATATCTCTTAATTTAGCCTGCATAAAACTTCCAAGTTTTTAAGAATCTCAACTAATAAATATGGAAGAAATTATATGCAACCCTCAATAAAATAATAAATCTAGTCAGTGAACATCAATGACCATTAATACCATTAGGTGAAATATTCATGGAGAACTTTATAATGGATAGGTCAGGTTGACAACACCTGAAACCATTGATCAATCTTAGCATCATTAAAGGTATGTCAAGCAAACTGTGACACATTAGTGATTTTTTTTCTTCTATTACTGTATAACATATTACTCCAAAGCTTAGTGGCTTAAAACAACAGTAAACATTTATCATCTCACACACTTTCTCTGATCGAGAATTCAGCAGTGGTTTAGCTGGGAAGTTCTAGCTCAAGGAATCTTGAGGTTGTAGTCAAGACATCAGCTAAGGTAACAGTCATCAGAGTGCCTGCCTGGGGCTGGAGAGTCCACTTCCATGATGCCTCACTCACATGGCTGTTGGCTGTTAGGGCCACTGGAGTGTGTGCATCTGCCCTAACATCTGGCTGCCCCCCAGATTGATTGAGTGATCCGAAAGGAAGAGAAGGAGACTCTACAAAATCTTTTATGTCACATAGCATCACTTCTGCTATGTCCCATTGGCTCACAAGTCAGTTCTTCTATTCAGTGTGGGAGAGAACTGACTACACAAGGACATTAATATGAGAAAGTGGGGGTCATTGGGTGCCATCTTTGTGGTCAGCTACCACAAATGAGAAGCAATCCTCTAAAGTATTCTTGCCGCCTCCCCTGTAAAACCATTCCAGAATCTAATCAAATATCTAGGTCTAACTACTAATTTATAGGAAATTAGGGAGGGGTGAGGAATGGATAGAGGAACAAATTAAACAACACAACAAGGGAACAGTCAGTCAATTCCAGAATGTGGAACAATCTAAAGAACAAGATTTGATTTCTTCAGTCAATAAATGGTGTAGGGGTAGAGTTACAGATTAAAAGAGATGAGATATCATCTCACACCAGTCAGAATGGCCATCATCAAGAAATCTAGAAACAATAAATGCTGGAGAGGGTGTGGAGAAAAGGGAACACTCTTGCACTGTTGGTGGGGATGTAAATTGATACTTCCACTATGGAGAACAGTATGGAGGTTCCTTAAAAAACTAAAAATAGAACTACCATACGACCCAGCAATCCCACTATTGGGCATATACCCTGAAAAAAACATAATTCAAAAAGAGTCATGTACCAAAATGTTCATTGCAGCTCTATTTACAATAACCAGGACATGAAAGCAACCTATGTGTCCATCAACAGATGAATGGATAAGGAAGATGTGGCACATATATACAATGGAATATTACTCAGCCATAAAAAGAAATGAAATTGAGTTATTTGTAGTGAGGTGGATGGACCTAGAGACTGTCATAGAGTGAAGTAAGTCAGAAAGAGAAAAACAAATACCGTATGCTAACACATATATAAGGAATCTAAGGAAAAAAAAAGGTCATGAAGAACCTAGGGGCAAGATGGGAATAAAGACACAGACTTACTAGAGAATGGACTTGAGGATATGGGGAGGGGGAAGGGTAAGCTGTGACAAAGTGAGAGAGTGGCATGGACATATATACACTACCAAACGTAAAACAGACAGCTAATGGGAAGCAGCTGCATAGCACAGGGAGATCAGCTTGGTGCTTTGTGACCACCTAGAGGGGTGGGATAGGGAGGGTGGGAGGGAGGGAGATGCAAGAGGGAAGAGATATGGGAACATATGTATATGTATAACTGATTCACTTTGTTATAAAGCAGAAACTAACATACCATTGTAAAGCAATTATACTCCAATAAAGATGTTAAAAAAAAGAGAGAGATTAAAGAGATGTTAACAACTAAATGATAATGATTCCAACATATCAATTGTAAAAAGACTTTTTCCACAGCTGTGAAAATTTCAAGGACTGGGTATTAGGTGATATTAAAGAATCGTTGTTAGGCACATTCAGTGCGGCAGTGGCATTGTGGGTGAGTATATGTATGCCCTGATTTCTTACAGTTACATGCTAAAGTATTTACAATTGAAATGCTATGGTATCTGGGATTTGTTTTTATTTTTAAAATTTTTTTGTTTTGCTTTTTTAAATTTTTATTTTATATTGGACTATAGTTGATTTACAATGTTATGTTAGTTTGTACAGTAAAGTGGTCCAATTATACATATACATATATTTATTCTTTTTTCAAATTCTTTTCCCATTTAGGTTAATACAGAATATTGAGCAGAGTTCCCTGTACTATACAGTAGGTCCTTGTTGGTTATCTATTTTAAATATAGTAGTGTGTATAAATAATCTAACAAAAGTAACCAAAAGTTGGGGGGATAGATAAAGCAACATTGGTGAAAAAAGTTGAACATTGCTGATACTAACTGTTGGGGTTATGGGAAGGAAGGAAGGAAGGAAGGAAGGAAGAAAAAAGGTAGCAAGCTTCAGTTTCCATAACTGAAATAAAGTTAATCACATAGCCAACTGTTCAGAACATAGAAAAACACTTCATTATGTATATAATGCTTTTGTTTGGGGAATTTCTTTAATTTCTTTCTATACCCTCTACATAGGGATGTCACAGTGATTTCAAATGAAGAAGTCAAAACCTGCACGTCTAATGAAAAAAAAAAAACACATTAATTGTGAAACTTAAAATTCTGTCAAACTGATCACTTGGGGTTATGTAGAACCATATAACCTGATTTAATTAAAATGTGGTGTTCAATAAGGAATAATTAAGTAAAAGAACACATGTTTTCTTACCAAAGGGGCCTTGTTTCCTAACCCATTAGTGAGCTGAAATATGTGTGTTCATGTAAGACCAATGGCTGGCTTCTTTCTAGGCTGCAATAAGGATTTCATCTGTCTCTTGATACTCCCATTGTGGTCCCCAGCACCTTCTGTACTGACTGGCAGCTTGTCACATATGCAAACTCTCGGGCCCTACCCAATACCTACTGAATCAGAAACTATATTTTAACAGGACTCCCAGGTGATTGACATGAACAGTATGTATGTATGTGTATATATATATATATATATATATATATATTGGCCACACTCTGCAGCATGCGGGATCTTAGTTCCCTGACCAGGGGTTGAACCTGTGCCCCCTTCAGTGGAAGCACAGAGTCTTAACCACAGGACTGCCAGGGAAATCCCTGAACAGTATATTTTGAGAACCACTGCTCTACAATTCATGAGACTATTTCAGATTCGTATTCTCATCTTTCACGTCAAATCTTACCACTGGATGTTTTCCTCTCCATATCTGACCTAGGCTTTCAGGATGTCAGATATAGCATCCTGGCACAGACCCTAGCACCTCAAAACTGTAAGTCCCTCGAGGTCAGGAAACAGGTCCAAAATCATGTCTATATCCACTTTAATTCTTGCCACATAGTAAGGAGTCTAGTACTTTTTGGAAAATGAATAAAATGGATGGCTAAAAATCTGTCTTTTGATATCAAATGAAGGAAGTATGAAGCTTGACTCCTCCACTTACTAGCTGCACTAAAAAGGAATCACAGGGCTTCCCTGGTGGTGCAGTGGTTGAGAGTCTGCCTGCCAATGCAGGGGACACGGGTTCGTGCCCTGGTCTGGGAAGTTCCCACATGCCGCGGAGCGGCTGGGCCCGTGGGCCATGGCCACTGGGCCTGTGCGTCCAGAGCCTGTGCTCCACAACAGGAGAGGCCACAACAGTGAGAGGCCCGCGTATAGCAAAAAAAAAAAAAAAGAGGAATCACAATCCCTATCTCAAAGAATTATTTTGAAGATTAAATGAAATTAAATGTACCTGGCATTATGTATGCATTCCATTATAAGGGCTATGGGGCTTTTTAATGTATTAATAAAAATAGTACTGTATTTTTTTTCATTTTTAAGTATTGTCCTCTGTCTTAGTCAGCTTGTGCTGCCATAGAAAGTGCTGTAGACTAGGTGACTTAAACAACAGAAACTTATTTTCTCACAGTTCTGGAGGCCGGAAGTCCAAGATCAACATTCCAGCAGGGTTTGGTTTCTGGTGAGGACTCCTTTCCTGACTTGGGGACAGCCACCTTCTCACTGTGTCCTCACATGGTAGAGAGAGAGCTCTCTGGTATCTCTTCCTCCTTTTATGAGAATAAGAATCCCATCAGGTAAGGAATGCACACTTCTGACCTCATTTAACCTTAGTTACCTCTAAAAGGCTCCCATCTCCAAATACAGTCACATTGAGGTTTAGGGTTTCAACATACAAATTCTGGAGGGACATAGTTCTGTCCATAGCATCCCCAATACATGGCATTGCAGTATTCATAACAAATATTTTCCATGTTAGGTATATCTACATTGATTATGACAACATGATTTGTTTCTTTGGCTCTATAATATCTTAATGTTTCCCTCATTCTAATTTTTGTTTTTACTTAGTGTTATTTGGATCTCTTCTCTAATAATTACTCTTTCTGCTAGGTTCCTCAGAGTTCTAATAACACAATTCAGCTATTTATGCTTCTTAAAACTTTAAATCTTGGATTAAGTAATAAGATGTCAGAAGTGCAAGTAATATTATACACATTTTCCTATCCTACATCAAGATAAAAAGTTTAAATATATAATTGACATTCTAAAATTTTACTTTCATAAAGAATATACAAACTAACATTCCTCCTTTAATTTTTGAATTCATCTCTGACTATTCTTCTGCTCCCTACTCTGATCTAAAAAATCATAAAATTCTTTAAAAAGAGCTACTATCCATCTGTAACTGGCAACATTTATTTTTCAAATGGACAAGCTTTTCACCTAATCTCTAAATACTGATGTGTTCTATAACTGCTGTGATCATATGAAAACCATTCCCAGTTGAACTCTTAAATATTCCCAAGAACTGCATAGAAATAGATAAAACTCAGAGAAACACTTAATGAAAGATGGTTATTATTCAATAAACCTCTATTTCATGCATTGTGCTTGGCAAGAAAAGGAAGATAAGAAAAACAGTTTCTTCTCTCTGGGAGCTGGTTGGCTAGTAGGAAAGGAGTACATACAAACAAAAATTAAATAAAATGTCATCCTTGATTCTTTAATGAAAATGTCTATAAGATACAAATGATTCATGGTGTTTTAAGTATACATTGACTGTGTTTATAAATCAATATTAATGAAAGGAAAACTCCTCAAGAACGTTGTCAAGGTTTGCTATCTTTTTTTTTCCTATTTTACCACACATTTATTCAGTACTTGAAGCAAAGCAGTATGTGCTGATTATGGGATGTACAATGGTGAGTAACAGCAGTCTTATCTCTGAAGGATAAGGAGATAAAAAAGTGTGTCCAACAAAGCGAGAGAGAGGCATGGACATATATACACTACCAAATGTAAGGTAGATAGCTAGTGGGAAGCAGCCGCATAGCACAGGGAGATCAGCTCGGTGCTTTGTGACCACCTGGAGGGGTGGGATAGGGAGGGTGGG
The DNA here is from genome assembly GCF_949752795.1 of Hyperoodon ampullatus. Lineage (NCBI taxonomy): Eukaryota > Metazoa > Chordata > Mammalia > Artiodactyla > Ziphiidae > Hyperoodon > Hyperoodon ampullatus. The sequence continues at coordinate 74,234,459 of NC_136917.1, read as the reverse complement.
AGGGAGGGAGACACAAGAGGGAAGGGATATGGGAACAGATGTGTATGTATAACTGATTCACTTTGTTATAAAGCAGAAACTAATACAGCATTGTGAAGCAATTATACTCCAATAAAGTTGTAAAAAAAAAAAAAAAGTGTGTCCAAATATTCACAACCCAAGGCACTGTGGGTTACCTGCCACAATGATGGTCTGAAAACGAATGCGTAGGGGAAGAGAGCTTACCTGAATTCGTCTCTAAGGGAAGCTTTCCTAGAGAAGGTAGACTTCATTTTTTTTTAATTGAAGTGTAGCTGACTTACAATACTGTGTTACTTCCAGGTGTACAGCAAAATGATTCAGCTATACATATACCTATAGACATAAATATATATACACATAAATATGTATATACATAAATATATATATTTTTTCAGATTTTCCCATATAGGTTATTACAAGATATTGAATATAGTTCCCTGGACTATACAGTAGGTCCTTGTCATCTATTTTATATATGGTAATATGTATCTGCTAATGCCAAATTTCTAATTTATCCCTCCCCTCATTTCCTGTTTGGTAACCATAAGTTTGTTTTCTATGTCTGAGTCTGTTTCTATTTTATAAATAAGTTCATTTGTATTATTTTTTAGATTCCACATATCGGTGGTATCATATGATATTCATCTTTCTGTTTCTGACTTACTTCATTTAATATGGTCATCTCTAGATCCATCCATGTTGCTGCAGATGTCAATATCTCATTCTTTTATGGCTGAGTAATATTCTATTGTATATACATACCACATCTTCTTTATCCATTCATCTGTTGATGAACACTTAAGTTGCTTCCATGTCTTGGCTATTATAAATAGTGCTGCTGTGAACAGTGGGGTGAATGTATCTTTTTGAATTTTCATCTTTTCTGGGTATATGCCCAGGAGTGGGATTGCTGGATCATATGGTAGTTCTGTTTTTCATTTTTTTCATTTTTTTTTTTTTTTTGTGGTATGCGGGCCTCTCACTGTTGTGGCCTCTCCCGCTACGGAGCACAGGCTCCGGACGCGCCCGCTCAGCGGCCATGGCTCACGGGCCCAGCCACTCCGCGGCATGTGGGATCCTCCCAGACCGGGGCACAAACCCGTGTCCCCTGCATCAGCAGGCGGACTCTCAACCACTGCGCCACCAGGGAAGTCCCTATTTTTCATTTTTTAAGGAACCTCTGTACTGTTTTCCATAGTGGCTGCACCAGTTAACACTGCCAACAGCAATGTAGGAGGGTTCCCTAAGTTTTCTGTGTTCAGTTCCTCGGCTCCTATTTTCTCTTATATACATTGCTAACTAAGCTTTGATCCCCATGACTCCACTGAAATAATCCTTATCAAGGTCACCAGCTCCCTAGGTAATCTCAGTCTGCCCCATGGTTTAAATTCCACTGTAACACCTCACAGATTTATTTCTCCAGCCTGGATCTCTCCTCATCTGAATCTAGACCATCCTCTTGAATGTGAAATAGATGTTTCAAAATTATCATATCTAAAACCAAATCCTCAATTTTTTCCCACAAACCCTCTTCCCTGACCATTCCGCCATCTTACTATTTACCTAGGTGCTCAGGCCAAAAACCCTAGAATTATCCTTAATTCTTCTCTTTACCTTACATTCTTCATTAAAAAATCACCAACAAGGGCCCGCGTACCGTAAAAAAAACAAAAAAAAATCACCAACAAATCCCGTTGACTCCACCTGCAAATAATATCCAAAATCCAATGTTTCTCATCACCACTAATGCTCACCCTGCTCCAAATCATCATTATCTCTTGCCAGAATCCTGCAATAGCCTCTTAACTGGTCTCGCTGCTTCCCACTCTTTCTCCCTTACAGTTAATTCTCCCCACAGCTGCCAGAGGCATCCTGCTAAAATTTCAGTCAAATCAGGTCACTCTTCTGCTCCAAAAACCTCCAATAGCTCCCCATCTCCCTCAGAGTAAAAGCTAATGCATTCAGTGGCCTACAAGGCTCTACACAACGTAGTGTTGCCCCTCTCCCTCCCCTTTACCTCTCTGAACTCATCCCAGCTCCTCTCCCTACCCTTATTGTGATCCTGCCTCGCTGGCTTCCTTGCTGTTTCTCAGTCACACCAGTCACACCTGCTCCTGCTTTAGGGCCTTTCCTTTGTTCCTCTGCATGAAAATGCCCTTATTCTGGGGCTTCCCTGGTGGCGCAGTGGTTGAGAGTCCGCCTGTCGATGCAGGGGACGTGGGTTCATGCCCCGGTCCGGGAAGATCCCACATGCCGTGGAGCAGCTGGGCCCGTGAGCCATGGACGCTGAGTCTGTGCTCTGCAGTGGGAGGGGCCACAACAGTGAGAAGCCCTCGTACCACAAAAAAAAAAAGATACCAGCTTTTCATTTAGGCCATCTGTTTCGGACAGGGTTCAATTAAATGAGCATAATCACTTGAAACTAGATAGATAGATAGATAGATAGATAGATAGATAGATAGATGTAGGAGGGGGGAGAGAGAGAGAGAGATTGATTTCTTATAGGGATTTGACTTTATACAATGTGGGAGCTCATTAAGGAGTCTCTCTAAGGCTGTTTTCTTTACATCTGGTGTTGGGGCTTGATGTCCACAGATCAGAGAGTGGGAAGGAAAGATAGATATAAAACTGGGGACAACAAGGACCAACTGGAATCCAACAGGACGCATTGGAACCCATATCAGTTCTCACTGCCTCCAACCTGTTGATGTGGGTGTCCTACATGAGAAACTGGTCCCCTTCATCACAGAACTAAACACACACCTGGCCCAGGAGACAGAGAAGCTGAAGCAGAATGCAGTCCTGGCCACTGCCCCCTATTAATGAAATGAGCCCCCAGATAAGCTGCAACACACGTGAGCTACAATAACACCTGTACGGACCTTTCAAGCATAAAAAACAGTATGGTAGCTGTTTCACGGCTTCCCTCTGAATATTACACAAGAAACATACAAGGAAGGGGAAAGTTCAGCCTAGCTGAGTCACATTACAAAGCCGCCTCCCCTTAGTACAAAATCACAATCTAGCCTTCAGCACTTACTGTCCTTCTCCTCTGCAATATTTTTCTCTATGGCACTAACATTCTGTATATTTTACTTTATGTTTGGTTTACTGTCAGTCTTGCCCCACTTAAATGTGAGCTTCGTGAGGACAGGGATTTTTTTTTGTTTGTTCACTGTTCTCTGCCTACAGCCCAGAAGAGTGGATGGCACATAATAGGCCCTCTGTAAATATTTGCTGACTAAATGAATTATGTAAGCATTCTGATGAACATTTTTAATAGAGCTGTAATTATGATTGTCTATCAGACAGTCACAGACAGATTTTCTAACTGAGCAAATGAGAATTAGAGGTATAGATGATAAATTCACAACGTGTGGGCTATAACTTATTTCCATTCTCTATCCCTTAGGAACAAAGAACAAATTTATAGAAAATAGTGAAGGAGCAAAAAGATGCTTTTTAACATCTTTCAGGTAATATGAGGAATAGTGGAGATAAGAGTTTGTTAATGTAAAAAAGAATGCTTATCACCAGATTTCTCACATTAAATTAGGCACTTGATAAGTGTACTTGGCTGCTACTGATGACTATCTTTAACATCTTGCCTTGTCTTCCACTCTTTTTTCAAAATGTGCACAGTCGATGGAGACCTGTGCTCAAACATGATCATGAGAAACAGAGATCAGTTCTTCATTTTCCCCTGCACATTTTACAAACGCCCCTCCTCAAGGACAACTCCTCCATCACCCAATGGTAGCATGAATTGCTCCTTTTTATAAAATCCTATTATATTGGTTCACCTGCACAATTTATCTCTTTATGAATCTCTGTCTGTATGTCTCACAAGCCCACTATAACAGTCAGGACCCCAATACTACACTGATGGCACACACACACGCTGGGATAATTCACAATGAACTTGTTCCATGGGTCTGTGCACCATAGAGAGGAACCACAAGAGATAGCCTAGAAACCTGGGCTAGCTAAAGGGTGCTGTCACACCATAGGCTCACAGGGAGAAATGGTTACCAGAAGGAGAGAGAGTTATAAACAGGGAGCCTCTGTGGGAGGAGCTGAGACTTTCTGTTACAGCCAACTTAAGGTGACTTCGCAGGGAGGTCACCAGGGTCATACCCTGACCTCTTCTGCTCCCTTCCTCTAATTTCTTGTCGGGACAACCCATTGGCTAACCCCAACCAGGAGCCAGGAACCACAGGAACTCACTGATGGAATCCCTACCAGTCAGCTTCCTGGGACAGACAGAAGGTTGGAGAGGAGTGTGGAATGAACCTAGAATGGCACGTGGAAACTATTCAGCTTTCACCCAGTGAAAGCGGGGACTGGGTCTCCTGCTTCTCTTTTTATCCCCCAGAGCACCTTTCACAAATTACTTGGTCTGTACATTGTATATGCACAACAGATACCGGTGGGGTCCACTAACCTATCTCAGAACAGTTGGGCAGAACTTCCATATCTGTAGAAGGGATCATAGTTTTATTGTAAAGACTGCAGTGAGTCCTGACATTATCTCTGAAGGATCATAAACAGCCTGAAAGGCAAGAATCTTCCACTGAGAGGCATCTGTGACATGATCAGAAGCAGGATTGAAGAGTAAGGCCCTGAAAGACCTTCTAAAATATTATTGATTACGTTAGTTGGTATGGTGACCTGGAGGTGCCAACACTGCCCTCTAGGTGGGAGTCATGGAAATGATGCAATGAACTCTAAGAGCAATAAAAAACTCAGCTCCTTCGATAGCATGCCTTATGGTCTAATGCAAGAGGGTATGAATTCATGGACTGGGCTCGCAATACAACATCAGTCACTGGAAAACAACTCCCTCACACAAAGAGGTTTTTAACCAAAGTCTCGCAGGTTTATCTTATTACTTGTTCTATTACTCTTTTAGCCTTGTAACTTTATATGTATGATTTATGTGTCGTGTTTAAATCTTGGTCAGTGACAGATATAAAGGAAGATCAATAAGGGAAGGAGAAAGGTGCCTGAGAACACTGGAACTTAATTTTTTAAATGTCAAGCTAAGGAAATCAGAGAAGGCAACTAGGAACATGGTATATATCTTAACGACCAATTAATATTCTACATGCCTTTTATTAAATGGATACCTCTTTTAACTAGCTATATTGCTTTCACTCAGCAGCCTAATAACCCAGAAGGTAGTAAAACTAAATGCCTACCTTATTGATTAGCTGTCAAAAATAGTATACTATTTCACCTTTCTTATAAAATATGTGCTAAAAAATTTATTAGGACATTAATATACAAATTTACCTCTTGAGTGGGATGTGCTATGAATCCAAAATAATATGCTTCCTTTGGTCTTTTCAAAGGTAACATTCTTGTACAGAACTTCAGAAAATATATATATATATATATATAGCAATTTTCATAAATAAGAATTTGTCTTTGAGCCTTTCACATATGTTCTTAGTTCTCTTTCTAGAGTTTTAAAATAGCATAATTTCTTTATGATCACATTAAATATCTTTAAAAAAGAAATAAACTGCATTAACAAGTATTAAGCAAAGCTCATTTTTTCATTCCTGGAGACATATGCTAAAAATAAAAAATACTGGGAAGCAATCATGTTTTTCTCCCAGAGGGAAAAGACGCTGTTTTACTTTCCTTTGGGTTCCCAAAGCTGAGGCTAATGCCTACCATATTATAAGTGTTTTATAAATGTTTTAACCAACTGTATACCATATCTGCTAAATATATAGCTGTATACATCTATTGTCATTAAAACTCATGCTCTAAGAATTATCAAATGGCTGTAATTGTACCACACACGACTTACTCCAAAATATTTGGAATTAATTAGAACACTTTCCACTTCTGGGAACAGAAGGCCTTGTCTTAATGGTCTGAACAATAGGAAAATTGGAAAACTTATTCTCATGTGATAGGAAGTCATGAGATAGGATGGGCTCAGGATTGGTAAAGTTAGCAGCCCAAATACATTTCCAAGGACCCTTATTCTTTCCATCTTTCTGTTTTGCCTTCTCAGCACATCAGCCTCATCCTTACACTAAGTCCCTCCACGGATCATTCTGGAAATGAATACAGTATTCAGAGACAGAAAAGAGAAAAGAAAAGAAAAGACCTTTTTCTTCCCTGAGTCTCTTTTTAAGATCAAGAAAAAGTTTCCCAGAATCCACCCCTTACACACCTAGCAAGCTTCTCCTCAAATCTCATGGGCCAGAAGTGTGTGTGTGTGTGTGTGTGTGTGTGTTTTAAGGAGACTACAACATCTTACTTCTTTCAAAAATAATTTTCCTCCTACAGATTAATAGAGCAATCAAGAATATTGCTAAAACTTAATTGTAAATAACATGTTTATTATAATTCAAAATTTAGGAAAACTATGTTTTTACTTGTGCAGCAGACATTGTTGACTGCCTACCCAACAGCCATTCCCTTTTCTCCATTTTTATAAAAATCCTCATTTTTTCCAGATGTCCTTTTCTGAAGTAGTTAACATATTGTAGTCTTCTTTTAAAAACAAACAACACTTGTTCCTTTTTTTCTCAATAAATTTCTGTATTGTTAACAGAGGTCTTCAAAATCATCTCACTGCTCTTGGTTCATACTAATATGTATTCACAATATTATTTTGTTTCCTTCACTGAAAAGCAGGGTTTTTTTGTTCACACTGCTCTATAGACCTAGGATACAATTGTGAACAATACAGACCAAAATTCCTGTCCTCCGGAGCTTACATGCTGTTACTAGTGAGATACACCACATATGAGAGGCATTTTAACATTAGGTAACTCTTTTAAAATAATTAACATTAGTTTTTGATACTCTTTTACAGAACAACCCAGTTTCTCAGTTTATCCTGAAAAAAGTCAAACATGGGTACAAACACGTTTATTAAGTGAACTACTGAGTTCACAATAGTCTACAAAACAAGAAAATTGGAGATAGCCTAAATGTCCAAAATCAGAAAACTGGTTAGGAGGGAATTATTGTGTGTCTGTAGAGGTAATCATTAAAAATAATTATGCTGTTTATTATTTAGAATAGTATGTAGCCAGTAAACCTAATTGTGTGGAATAATATTTATTTGTAAAAATGTTCATGATAGAACACGAAATGAAAAAGTGAGCCACATAGCAGTATGGAAACTATAATAATGTTTTGTTACATATGAATATGAATAACACCAAAGTGTTAACAGTAATTTTCTCTGGGTGATATGATTTAGAGGGAGGTTTTCATTTTTGAATGTGCTCTGACTTGATAAATAAAAAGGAGAAATTAAAGTTATCAGTGCTGATTCTAAAGTCTCCTGTAATAGCATCAACCATTTATCGAGTGCCTCCCATGTGCCAGCCAATGCACTCAGAACTCTATATGTGTGCTCTCACTTAATGCTTTCAACAACTCTGTAAGTTAGGCATTGCTACTTTCTCCATTTTCTCCTCAGGCTGTAAAAGGGTTTGAAGGAAGTTAAATATCTTGGCTAAGACATACACTAGTAAGTGGTTCACCCTGAATTCAATTCAAAGTAGTCTGACTCAGAGTCCAGTCTTTTAACCATTGGTGTTCTTCTGTCTACGAATGTAGGCAGTTAAAAGCAAGTTAAGGGATTTCCCTGGTGACACAGTGGTTAAGAACCCACCTGCCAATGCAGGAGACACAGGTATGAGCCCTGGTCTGGGAAGAAACTCTAACATGCCATGGAGCAACTAAGCCCGTGCACCACAGCTACTGAGCCTGCACTCTAGAGACCGCAAGCCACACTACTGAAGCCTTCGTGCCTACAGCCTGTGCTCCACAGCAAGAGAAGCCACCACAGTGAGAAGCCCGCGCACGGCAACAGAGAGTAGCCCCCGGTCGCTGCAACTAGAGAAAGCCCACGTGCAGCAGCAAAGACCCAACACAGCCAAAATATTAATTAATTAATTTTAAAAATCAAGTTGAATATGGCAGAAAATCAATGAATTAGATCACAAAACTTAGGGGGAAATAAAAAAAGTAAACAGAACTGTATCAAGAAGGCAGATTAACTGCAAGAAACTATTTCCTTCTCCAAAAGAATATCTTGGAAAAGAACAGAATTGTATACACAAGAAGTAGTATATCTTTAGGAAAACTGGAAAACAAAATTAATTGCTAGCAGCGAAATATTTATGATTCCCTGTAAAAAGGAGAGCAGACAGTATAAAATTCAAAGTATGTCCATCCTGAAATATGTACCAAAGAGGACTACTCAGAAGAGTGGGTGTGGATCTCAATCACACTAACCCCATAGGCAAAGAATATAAAATTAAAGGAGAAGCATTAGCTACTAGATAACCACCAGAGTAAGTGGCTGGAGACCAGCATTCTTCAAAATACTTTGAGGTATTTCCCCCCATTCCAGAGTAGCAGATACTCAGATGCAGGGCCCTGGGCCCCTTGGGATACCCAGGAGGACCCCTCATCCAGAAGACAACTGCTGTTGCACCTGGATGTTTCCATTTTCTAACACTCTCTAACAAACCACCCCAAAATTTAACAGCTTAAGCATGATTCTTTGGTTTGACTGGGCTCAGTCAGGTGGTTCTCCTGATGATCTTGTTTGGAATCTGCAGTCAGATGGGGCTGGACCATGCAAGATGATTCAGTCACATGTCTGGTGCCCAAGCAGGGATGTTTGCAAGACTGGGATCCCTCTCATTTATCACCCTTTACTGGTGATTCATGAGGCCCTGCTAGCTAATTATCTTACAAAACTATACACAGCTTCAGTCAAGAACCAAGTCTGGTTTATCATAGGATACTGAATATAGTTCTCTGTGCTATACAGTAAGGCCTTATTGTTTATCCATTCTCTATATAATAGTTTTCATCTGGGAACCCTAACCTCCCACCCCACCCCTGCCCCAACCCCCTCCCCCTTAGCAACCACAAGTCTGTTATCTATGTGAGTCTGTTCCTTTTTCGTAGATAGTTTCATTTATGTCATATTTTAGATTCCACATGTAAGTGATATCATATGGTATTTGTCTTTCTCTTTCTGAATTACTTCACTTAGTATCTCTAGTTGCATCCATGTTGCTGAAAATGACATTATTTTGTTCTTTTTTATAGCTGAGTAGTATTCCATTGTATATACGTACCACATCTTCTTTATCCATTCATCTGTTGATGGACACTTAATTTGCTTCCATGTCGTGGCTATTGTGAATTGCGCTGGTATGAACATAGGGGTGCATGTATCTTTTTGATGAGAGTTTTGTCTGGATGTATACCCAGGAGTGGGATTGCTAGATCATATGGCAATTCTATTTTTAGTTTTCTGAAGAACCTCCATACTGTTTTCCACAGGGGCTATACCAACTTACATTCCCACCAATAGTGTAGAAGTGTTCCCTTTTCACCACATCCTCTCCAGCATTTGTTATTTGTAGAGTTTTTAATGATGGCCATTCTGATCAGTGTGAGGTAGTACCTCATTGTAGTTTTGATTTGCCTTTCTCTAATAATTAACGATGTTGAGCATCTTTTCATGTGCCTATTGACCATTTGTATTTCTTCAATATCCTATGATAAACCATAATGGAAAAGAATATATTGAAAAAAAAAGAATGTATATATGTATATATATATATATATATATGTTTAACTGAATCATTTTGCTGTACAGCAGAAATTAACACAACATTGTAAATCAATTATAGTACAATAAAAAAGAAAAAAAAAGGAGAAAACCCTTTTGTACAAATTAAACTCCCTATGCAATATCAAAATTAAACTGAAACAAACCAGGGTTAAAAGTTTGCAAAAAGAAATATGACAGACAGGGGATTTGTATTCTTAATATATAAAGAGACTTTACAAACAAACATGGAGAATATGAGCTAGTGACATAAATACACAACTCATACAAAATACATGTATATGGGAAAATTTTAACCCACTAGTAATTAAAGATAACAAATTAAAACAATAAGACTTCTTTTTCTGCCAAACAAAACATGTCTGGTTCTTTTTATTCTTTTATCCCCCCAATAGCTAGTACATTACCTCCAACCTAAAAGCTGCTTCAAAGTAATAATAATAACAACAATGACAAACAAAAAACCTAAAAGCTGTTCCATAAAAATTTATTGGATTAATTAATACCTGAAACAGAAGAACTGGTGTGTCTAAAAATTATAAAAAAGATAACCAATTTTTCAGCGTATTATCCCCCTGTAGAGAAATCCTATCCATTGCTGCTTTTTTTCTTCCTGTCTACTGCTGAGGTTAACTCTTTAATAACTGGAGATGAAGCACAATAAATTTATTTATGTGTTCTGCTAATTAACTTCTGTTCTACTATAATGGTTTTATGAGGCGAAGGTTAAAACTATCCTAATAGAGAAAAGTGTTTATTTGAGATTACTTGTGGTTTTCACTCAATGCAAGAAATCATGAAAAGACAAATGGGGTATACACTAATAAATAAAGCAGACGTGACCCTTCCACTCACACCATCTACCATAGTCTAGTTGGGAAGAAAGACCAGAGCTTATGCTCAGTGCTGTTACAGAATTGTACTAGACACCTCCTGTGCACCACTGCTCAGCCTCTTAGCCCCACCTCCTAATCCTGGTGCAGCTGTGGTGACCAGTGACAGTTCCACCAGCTTCCCGTTCAGCCTGTTAGGAACAGCACCTCACCTCAGCCTGTTCCAAGTATCTCTTGCTCCCTATTCTGGGGCTTCTCGGACACTGTCCCAGGGGTGCCCACAGAACCCGCTTAGTGCTCACACATACACAATTGCACGTGAGTCCTCTGCTCCCCGGCGGAGCCGCCCTTTGTACACTGCATCACCTACACCCCATTGTCCTCTTGCTGCTAATGGGGCTTAGCCAATGAGGGGGCATTGGCAGGAGATCAGTGAGCAGGAGAAAAAGGTGGACGTTTCTTCCTTCACTCCTGCCCTGCTTCAGTAGAAAGTTCTGGAGGAGGCTTCGTCCCTTTACAGCTACTGCTCCTGTTGGGCGACTCCTCTTGCTTGGTTCCAGCACCTACCAGGCCATTTCCTCCCGTTCCCTTCAAGCCTAGGGCAGTAATAGCTTTCAATTGTGGCTGGTCCCTCGGTGCTTCAGCATTTCTTGTTGGTTCCCGTAGCCCTATCTTCACCTCTGTAAATGGACCCTTCAATAAATTCTCTTCAAAATCCCAGCTGAGCATCCCTTCTGTTTCCTGCTAGAACCCTTCTGATACAATTATGCTTACTGAGAGTCTTATCTAAGAGCTAATTAGCTACCTCTTTTGTAAGAAAAGTACAGGCAAAAAGAACACGGCCAGTAAATTGGCGTAATTTAATAAATAATGAAGTCTATGCTGGAAAGCTGAAAGAAAGAAATCAGGATGAAGAAAGCATAGCATAAGGAAAAGGTCTTGCTCTAACAAATACAAACCACAAGTCTGATAGGAAAATGAGAAAAAGACCATTATTCTTATTTGTAAAACTAAAGCTACAATTACAAGGCTAGTGAAAATAAATCTAAATACAAGAAATGCACAACTTGTATTTATTGTTTTTGATATTTAACCAAATTAAGTTATCTTATCCATATAAACCATTTCCAAATATGTTCATAGGAGGAGGTACAGGGGACTAGCAATGCTATTCACTCTAAAAAAATGTGTGTCAGCTATTCACATGTTTAAAATGCTCATAATGACTTCAAGCCTCAATACTATTAACACAGGTCACTTGATTTACAAACACAGTGATAAATAAATGAGATTTTAGTAAACAGTAACTGTGGGCCGGGTCCTGCACTGACATGTTCATGTATATCATCTCCATTTATTTTCTTAAAAACTATACTGGAATATGTAGTTGTCAACTTGATTTATTTAGGAGCTTTCTTTCTCAGAATCGCCTTCTCTGTATTGTTTCAAGTTAAAGCTGAGCAAAGAAGAACCTCTTGGGAGGTTGTCAGACAGACGCAGAGGCGCCTGGTGGGTCCCAGCTTGTCCTCGCTGTCCTCTGTGCCACGTCCTGCTCAGCTGTCTGACCGTTGGCCCTGCTGACCACCTATGGCCCCAGGCTCACCTGAATGCATGACTGTGGACTAACACTACTCATACCTTGGATGAGAAAACATTTTCCTTTCTTGCACCACCTCACTCAAGAATCAAGTTCCCCAGAGGTAAAGGTTGGGGATCCAGTCAGTCTAGCTTGGATTACTTGCCTGCCCATGAGGACAAGCACCTATATAGTTCCACCAAGGGTACTGCACATTGGGAAATGGGTAACTTCTCAAAAAGGAAATCAAGACTTAGGAAGGGAGAATGGACACTAAATGCCCAAAAATAACAACGAAGACATCAGTTGTCCACTCTATGCGTATACCTAGGATGTTCTGTCATTGACCAGCTAATAATAATAGATAATATTTATGCAGCACCTTCTCTGTGCCAATAACACAGACATTTACATGTACTGCCTTATTTAATCATCACAGCAGTCGTAGGAGGTAGGTCATTTTCTTTCTGTTTTGCAGTGAAGAAAACAGATAAAGTTAGCATTTTGTCAGCTTCAATTCTGTAAAATGTAACCAGCCTGAGTTGGTACCAGTTAAAGTTGTTGACTCTAATTTCAGAATTACTAGATTTTCAACCCCAATTTTGCTGGAATTTTTGTTAATCCATCATAAAGAGATCTCAGTACTGCTAATTTATGTTTGAATGACTAAAGGATCCTATAAATTTCATCCTCTTCACTCCATAAGGAAGTTCTAAGCATGCATGAGATATTCTGTTTTTTATTATTCAATTTATTAACAATTAAATTTTAAAAACCTACTTTTGCCTTAAACTTTAACTATAATTTATAAATCCTATTATTCTATTTGGCAAATTTTAACAATCAGTTTTAAGGAAGCTTTTATAACTTAGTTAATCTAATGCTTTTAAATATTCTGACACAGAAACGGGAAAAATATTCTGACACTGAATTTATAAACGTATTATATTTTATTTTTCAGTATTACAATGGACTCACAAACAAACCTTCTCAAAAAGTCAAGTGATTCTTTTCTTCACAGCTTTATTAGATATGAGTCATACCACACAGTTCACCCATTTAAAGAGTACAATTAAAGTGTGCAATTTAAAGTGTATAACTCAGGGTATTCACAGAGTTGTGCAACCATCATCACAGTCAACTTTAGAACATTTGCGTCACCCCATAAAGAAACCCCACACTCCTTAAGTGATTCTTATAAAAGAATCAAATAAGTTACATTTATAAGTAAGATGAATCTTAAATTCTCTTAAATGTTCTAATTGTACTCTTTCTAAACTTAAATTTTAACTTAACATCACAAATGTAAAACTGTTATTCAATTACTCACTTTAAATTGGAATGATAGGGTCCTTCTAACAGGCCAAATTATCTAAAATGTTTTAAATATCTAAATATAGATTATTCCTTAACAAAAATATATTAACAAGGGCTTCCCTGGTGGCGCAGTGGTTGGGAGTCCGCCTGCCGAAGCAGGGGACACGGGTTCGTGCCCCGGTCCGGGAAGATCCCACATGCCATGGAGCGGCTGGGCCCTTGAGCCATGGCCGCTGAGCCTGCGCGTCTGGAGCCTGTGCTCCACAAAGGGAGAGGCCACAACAGTGAGAGGCCCGCATACCGCAAAAAAAAAAAAAAAATATATATATATATATATATATTAACAATATGGATTATCTACTTCATCACTTCCATATTTAATTCCAAATTTTCCCAGAGATAAAAATACTCCTGCCCACTAAAGAAAATTTGTAGTAGAAACATAATTTGCGATTTGCTCCTTAGAGCAAGTTTGGGGAAATATTTTCTCAGCTAGATGAAGTTGCATATCAATAAGAGATTTTGGCCAGGGTTTGAGAGCTAGAACAAGACACACCCAAAGCAACTTTTCTCAAAACCTAGCAGACAAGCTAAGCCTACTGTCATGGACACTATATCAAGAGACTTGGGTATTGTTGCCTTAGTGGCAGCTGAAGGAGGGGAGTTTGGGATAACCTAAAAGAGAGAGGGACCCAAGCAATATGATGGCAGGCAGAGGCTGGAAAGAAAGTTGTTTGAGAAGAGATTTTTATATGTTGAAGACAGCTGAGAAGTTTTGGGACAGGAATGTCTAATACCCTGAACTGCTATGATCCTCTGTTGTCTCCCAGCCTTCAGTAGAAGTCTGATAGTCCTATATTTGAAACATAGAGGTAGGAGAACAAAGAGCCAAGAGTAATGTAAGGAACCAGTAGTCTGTAGGAACAGACAGCAGTGGGAGTGGATGCAGAAGTGACCTGGGCATTCCTCTCTTCAGGAGGATTTATTAAGGCGTCTCCAGACTGCAGCGACTGGGATGGGAGCTTGGGAGTGTTATTTGGTTATGAAAGAAAAGGGTGATTCCAGAAGGACAGAAGGTTAGGGAATTACCAGGCAGCAGAGACTTGGGTTAAAGGAGGAGGTAGTCACATGGTTTTTGTTTTGGTTTTTGTTTTAACATCTTTATTGGAGTATAATTGCTTTACAAGGGTGTGTTACTTTCTGCTTTATAACAAAGTGAATCAGTTATACATATATATATGTTCCCATATCTCTTCCCTCTTGCATCTCCCTCCCTCCCACCCTCCCTATCCCACCCCTCTAGGTGGTCACAAAACACCGAGCTGATCTCCCTGTGCTATGCGGCTGCTTCCCACTAGCTACCTATTTTACATATTTACAATAGCCAGGACATGGAAGCAACCTAAGTGTCCATCAACAGATGAATGGATAAAGAAGATGTGGCACATATATACAATGGAATATTACTCAGCCATAAAAAGAAACGAAATTGAGTTATTTGTAGTGAGGTGGATGGACCTAGAGTCTGTCATACAGAGTGAAGTAAGTCAGAAAGAGAAAAACAAATACCGTATGCTAACACATATATATGGAATCTAAGAAAAAAAAAAAAGGTCATGAAGAACCTAGGAGTAAGACGGGAATAAAGACACAGACCTACTAGAGAATGGACTTGAGGATATGGGGAGGGGGAAGGGTAAGCTGTGACAAAGTGAGAGAGTGGCATGGACATACAGTCACCTGGTTTTCTAAGGAAAACTCTTCTCTGGAGAAGAGATGATGGGTTATTTCCTATCATTGTTCTAAGACCAAATCACAGACTATCTCATTTGTGCAGAGTTACAGAATTCTACAGTTACATTCAGCTACTCAGCACCTCTGCAGCCAGAGAATACTTCCCAGATCCTCTTTTTCAACCAACGCTAATGGAAGAAGGTGTCAGCCTCTCATATTCTCATATCATGAGGAAGGAAATGAATCATGTGACTTCTGTGGCACCAAGTGCTCTTGAATTGTCTCAGTAACTCCAAGAAGTTTGAATTTTGATCTAAGTAAGCAGAATGTTTTGTAATATTTTCCTTGGGGTTGTTTGTCTATCTTCATTACCCTCTGATTTGACTTTAAAGATTTTTAAATAGTCTTTTATGTGGGACTCTGCTTATGTGTCTCCAAACGACTGATCTGTTTGAAGCGAGTCAAACCATGGGCTAATAGAAAACACACACACACACACACAACAGTTAAACTGACAACTTGCCTTCATGAACACTCAAACACTGGGCCTTTTTTCCCACTCCTAATAATGATTCAATAGCCCTTTGTATCTAAATCAGTCCACTGGGGTTTGGCTCTTTGAGCTCCCAAGCGTATTATCAACAGAGTTTTGAGAGCTCAGTGTTACTGCACCTCCTTTCACTGTGTTTTATTAGTGAAGGGATGCCAGAGAGGAAGGGTGTGCCTTGGTTTGTGCCATCGTGCCCGGCTGCTGCGAGCTCTTTCATTCAAGACACTGTGGCTTGTCCTGTCTGTCCCAGGCCCATGTCTCCACCCAGAAAGGCTCCCATGCCCCCTCAGAGAAGTCAGTGAATGCTTTGGTGAGAGAAGTTGAAAAAATGAGAGTGGCAGTTAAGGAACGCTTCCACTTAACCTCAGTAAACAGTTCAATTTACCACAACTGAACTTTGGCGACATTTTATAGCTTGCTCTGTGGGGGAAGTCCTGTTACTGAAAGACTTGACAGCCCACTGGATATGTGTGGTAGCTTCACAACTGCTTTGGGGATAGGAGGTGTGGGTAGACGATTACATGAAAAGGAACATATTTTTCTGCCTGGGAAAGAAGGAAAGTTCATGCAAGATTGAGCAGAGCTATAGTAATAAGTTTGCTTCTTTCTTTTGTCAAGGAACACAGTGTCAACTGAAAAAAAAAAAGCACAACATAAAAGTTGAGAATTACGTTGTATTTGGCAGACTTTCTGAGGACTGAAGCCTGGAAGGCAGCCTCTCAGCTAGCTCTGAGAGACTGCTCCAAAGAGGTAAGGGAGGAACCAGGATATAGAGGAGTTTTTGCAACAGAAACCAGGTAGTTGGAACATCAAAAAATTACTGTTAGTTAAAGAAAACCAGACATCTCGAGTTAATGAATCTAGTGCTTTTCTATCTATGGCGGGGTGCAAGAGTCTGGGCTCATTGAAATCATTCCTTTAATATGCACCTTAACTATTAGGGGCCAGTGTCCTGCTTTTCTCCATCCTGAATCCCTTAGGGTGCACAGTTGGGGATGGCTGCAGTGGCTGCCGGCGTGACGACCCCAACATCTTTTGTTTACTGATGTGGCAGGCGACCTTCTTCATCCACGACAGCATCCTTTGCACTGCCCCTTCCCATATGAAAAAGCCTTTCCCCATGCAATGAAGAGATTCTTCTGGGCCTCAGAATAGACCATGTGAGCTGCACAGTGGAAACCAAAAATGTGGCATTCCTTGCAAAGAAAAGAGATTAATTTCAATATTGCATCTCAACTCTCCTGTAAAATATGCCAGAATTTTTTTTTCAACACAGTGGTATAGGATGATCCATTTTCTAGTTGAGATTATTTTGAGGTTTTTTTTTTCCTCTATGTAATCGTGAAATGCACATGAAACCAAGTGAGTAAATAGGGTATTACGAGTTGAACTGTGTGCCATCCAAATCCATATGTTGAAGTCCTAACTCCCAGCTCCTCAGAATGTGACCTTGTGTGGAGATAGGATCCTTGCAGAGGTATTCAAGTTAAAGTGAGCTCATTAAGGTAGGCAGGCCCTAATTCAATATGACAGATGTCCTTATAAAAAGAGGAAATTTGGACACAGAGATACACATACAGAGAAAATGCCATGTGAACATGGAGATGGCCATCTACAAGCCAGGGAGAGAGGCCTGGAACAGATCTTTCCCTCATAGCCCTCAGAAAGAACAAACACTGCCAACACCTTGATATGAAACTTCTAGCCTCTAGAACTGAGACATTAAATGTTTGTTGTTTAAAGCATCCAGTTTGTGGTACTTTGTTACAGTAGTGCTGACAAACTAATCCATAGGGCAAAGCAAGAAGCTCTCCTCCACCTCCAGCCACGCCACACCATAATTTGGCTTTCTGCTCCAGAAACACAAGCTCAAATGCCAACAGTGCCAAAGCAAATAATCCAAAACAGTGAAACTAGCTGGATGGACTAACTGGGATTGCTAAAGGGGATTGAAGCAGACTGGAAATTACACAGGATCCAGCTATAGTCATTTGTTACCATGCATAAATATAGGCCTAGCTTTGCCAGAGAATCTGACTTTTTTAAGAGAAACCCAAAATGTAGACTTTTTAAATGTTGAAATCTCCATATTTTTAAATATTGACAACTAACTGAAAAGATTTCTATATTGTCCTGACCAACAATATATGGGCCACATAAAATTTGTGTGAGGACCACTTTAGCCAAGAACCTAATGGAATTTTAAGGAGAAATTACACAGGATGCTCCCAGAGTCTGAGAGGAAAGAGTCAGAGACTTCATTTCAGTCAAGGACCTCATTTCAAAGCCTCTGCATATGTAACTGGGGCCGTGTAACGAGTTCTGACCAATGGAATGTGACGAATGGAAATGTCACTGCTATGCTGTTGCCAACTTGGGTCCTTGGACTCTTTAATCAATAGAAATTGATAAGAGGCCAGAAGAAAAATTCAAGCAAGTCTTTATTGGGACTTTATTGCTACAGTACAACGGAGCAAAAATAAGAAACAGGTGCCCTTGCTCGCTCTCTGAGGAGGGCGGCTGGTTCCTTACATGGGGTGAGGTTGGGAGGTGGCTTAGGGGGTCTGCCCACCCCCTTGGTGGTGCTGTGTGCAGGATCATGTGCAGTACCCTCCAGGTACCTCAGGAATGGCAGTTGGTTTGTGGCCTTTTTGTATCTCATTGTTCATAATTGCACTGACTGAGCATGCGTGCAGTTATTTTTAGTCCCTTGCAGTTTCTTTGTATTCTGTTGCTTGAGGAGACATTAGTCCAGGTGCAAGTACTCCAGTAAAGGGTCCCAGGTCTCAGGTCCTAGCCTGTCTTAATGTCGAGATTGGCAAATATCTGGGATGCATCCCCTTCCAGAACAACTTTGGTGGTACAAACTGACTGACCTTGTCATTTTAAGAGATCAGATTTAATTTGACAAGGGTAAGGACCTGGAGTGTGAAGAAAATTACAAGCTATTCACATATAGGATACTTCTCCCTGACCCTGACCATAGAAAAGAATGAGAAAAGAGACAGGGAGAGAAAGTTGCCTTGCATTAAGATAATCAGGGTGCACAGTTCCAACCTCCTCTCCTCAATCTGGAGGAACAGGAAAAACATGACATAGGGTCAAATTCCCAGCTTCATCTGTGAACAGCACACAGTAAGTAATGGGTGGTGGGTAGAAATTGTTCCTTACCTGAGAACATCTAGGAAGAATTTGCTACCCTTTCTTCATTCATTCCCTATAAGAGGTCCACTCAGAACCACACAGTACATATATTGATGGCTAAATTGTCCATTTGTCTTTTGCCCACTCCTTTCTCACTAGAAGTGGTATGGGATAATGGCTACTAAGTGAAATTTGTACTTCCCTTTTTTACTCCAAAATTATACCATCAACATAATCATTATAAAATTTTGATTGAATAATCTTATCAGTCATAGTTATACTTCCAACATCTACTTGGTTACTGAATTTAATGAAGGAGTGACATTCTTTGGTCTTGCAACCTGAACTTTGGGCTCTTTCAAAATTCTCATTCTCACTTAGTTGTAAACCCCTGGGTCTTGTGACTCAGATGAATATATATTAACTTGCTTTTGCCTACTTATCTAGTATCCTTTACTGCTAATGTGAGTTTATGACTATCATTTCTCCTTCTGTCGCCCTTAAGGCTTTTGCTGACTACTCCCTCCATCCCCCCTCCCATCATTTCTTCTCCCAAAACCTCCTTGGACAAGCCTTTATCTCATTAAGCTGAGTATCCCAGTATCATGCTTACCATGATACTTTCCACATTTCTACATGTCAAAAATAAACCTTTTGTAAGGAAATAAACTCATTTAGTTAAGGACTGGCATATACAAACATAGAAACGACCTTTTGTGTCAATATCTGGTAGTTGATTTTGATTTTTTTATTGTAACATTTAACAAACCTAATGGCATTAGAGGATTATATTGTTCAGGTCTTTTAACCATATGACTGCTTATCTCACATGTTTACACTTGAGAGCTAGTAATTGTAAAGTCAAATAAGCAAGTAATGTAGATGTTATCTACAGAAAGAATTCACCTTTCTTCTATAACAGAAGAACACAGGCTGTTATAGAAGCAGAAGGTGAGTACATTTTTATTGTTGTAGACGTCAGTCACTCAGCCAGAAATATATATTTTTTGGTCATTTAAAGGTTAACTTGAACAGACTGCATTTTGCATAAATGTAAACATGTTCATCTTCATCTCTGAATCAACTCAAGAACATAGTTTTTCATACATCACTGCACTATTCTCAATACTTCTGAATAGATTCCCTGGTGAAAAATTGATCATAGGGCTTCTGTTTGTTGTGTGAACTTCACTGATCTAATGTGTATCATGTTTTTGTTCTTTGTACTTTTGAGTTTCTAGACTTATGCTCCAGGGATTATTTCCTAATGGGTATTTTTTGCCAGCAAGTTAGGCACAGACTCATAATTCTTTTAGCAAAATGTCCTGCAGTGGTTTGGGAGTGGCTGTAGAGACCTCAAGATAGGCAGATAATTGGGAAGCTAATGGAAGGGTGGGAACAAAGGGTCTGATCTAGGATCAGATAAGAGGCACACCTTCAGGGGTTGCAGTCGAGGTGCTGGAAGGTCATAGAGAGCCAGGGAAGTCAGTGGAAAAATATACTCCGTGAAAGAGGTAGGTCAGGGCCCAGTTCCCAGGAAATGGCTAAAAAGAATGACACAGAAACCTGGCTAGCAGAGGTTCGAGGTGAGTTTCCCCTTTTTGGAAAAGTAAGGGACAAACATGAGCCCTGGAGACCTAAGGATAAGGTCACCATAAGGACGCCAAGCAATCCTTCTGCCATCTCTCCAGAAGTAATTAAGGGGGCCTGACAACAGGACTGATAGCCAAGAATAGCACAGCCATAGTACTCAGGGCTTCAAAACTTCAGTAGAAGCTAGAGCAATTTTTCATTCCTTATTAGCAAGGAAAAATCTAGTGTCTAATCACCCTTGTTTACTGCAGAGGAACAGAGCAATCTGCAAATGACAGGTGTTAAAAAAACAAAATTCCACAGAGTACATTTGAAGATCTAATTGACTTTATTCAACTATTTATGAATCAGGTAGCATCCCATCTAGCAACCAGAAGGGTGCTCCAAGGAGTTATACAAAATGGAAGGTTATTATAAAGGCAAAGGAGTGTGGGGCAAGGAAGTTATTAGCAAAAGAAAAGAAAGGATTATTTTGGGCCAGGACATATTTTTTTGGGGGGGGGAGAAGAATATGTTGGACCGGGTTTTATCGTGCATATTGCCTCTTCTTCCTCTAGGGAATAAAGAGGACCCACAGGGCAGATTACCTTATAGATGCTGACCAGAAAGTTCCAGACTGGTTGATTAAGATTACCTTTCTGGTGAAATTCAAAACTGCAATAGGTTAGGTATTAAATAGGTTTGGTATCATGGTTTGGCACCAGTGACGCCATTTGGTGCCTGTGGTTTTTCTCTTTAACACAGAGTACTTAGAGCAAAGAGCTAGGATAAAGTTAGAAGCAGGAAAGAGAACTGGTATTTCTCATACTAGTGCTTACCTGAGTAAAAATGAATAGCATACCTTTCCACTCAGTAAGACTTTAACAAAAATTCATTAAAAGTGTGAAGTAATATTTTTAAATACTATACATGAATACAGCAATATGAAAAGTCCTACACACCATCAGATGCTTCACTCACTATAACTGTCCTAAATAACTGCTTACTTTAAATCCAGTTTAATTTCCAGGTTTGAGTAAGACACACTATTTTCTTTTTAAACAATGATTCCCAGGCAATTGATTAGGTTTATTCACAAAATTTCATTCAAGCTGCTGCCATGTTTTCCTTTGAACTTAACTCTGGCAGTGGAGATTTGACTGCTTTCTGCTTTCAGGTCACCATCCCCATGCTTCTTCTTATCTTACCTTATGGTCTAAGGGGGGGAAAATATATATATATACATATATACACATATATGTGTGTATATACATATATTATATATTTATATATATATTATATATAATATATATTTATAGTCTACCTTTATCTGCATATACCATTTCTTCCTGTTAAAATGGAAGGGACATTTCTCCCCCTACCTAAAATCAGACCTTCCCCTCTGTGCTGAGTTCCATCCCCTTCCACCTGCTCAGATTTTAAGTAATCATGGTGGAGCCTTAGAGTGGAAAACTCCACGGGTGATAAATATTCATTTCTAGAAAACTATTGACATGGAAAAATGTTCACAATATATTCCTAAATGAAAAAATTCAGGTTACACAACAATACGAATAGTAGAATACCATTTTAAATTGGTAGATTGATAGGTAGATGATAGATAGATATGAATGAGAAGATGTGTATTTTAGAAGTGATTATTCTTCAGTGGGTGAGTGGGGCTGGAGGTAGGGGCTTTGTATTTTCTAATATGTATGCACAGAGTTGAATTATGTTTGTAAATTAATTTTTTTAAGAAGATGTTGGGGTAGGAGTTTATTAATTAATTTATTTATTTTTGCTGTGTTGGGTCTTCGTTTCTGTGTGAGGGCTTTCTCTAGTTGTGGCAAGCGAGGGCCACTCTTCATCGTGGTGCACGGGCCTCTCACTATCACGGCCTCTCTTGTTGCGGAGCACAGGCCCCAGACGCGCAGGCTCAGTAGTTGTGGCTCACGGGCCTAGTTGCTCGCGACATGTGGGATCCTCCCAGACCAGGGCTCGAACCCGTGTCCCCTGCATTAGCAGGCAGATTCTCAATCACTGCGCCACGAGGGAAGCCCTGTAAATTAATTTTGTTAAGTTATTATTTTCAGGTAAGTCTAGAGGAAAATGTTACAAGGAAGTAGTACAGAGATGAAATGCCATGAAATCCGGTACATTTCCTAGAGAGGGCCAGCCAATTAATCTCTGAGCTTTCTAGAAGACAACACAGAGGACATTCAGTTAGTTACTGATTCATAAATTCATAAGATAAAAACAGGTCAGTATACTAGTATGTTATTAGTCCCATTTTTCAAGCACAGAAACAGAGATATTAATTGCTCAAAGTTCCACAGCCAATATGTGGCAAAAATCAGAATGAACACCTGCTATTCCATATCCAAACACATTCACCTCTTCATTATATATGACTATTCAAAAGAAGATGAAGTGAGAACAGAAAACATGGAGGAGGTGTCATTTGAATTTGACCAGTATAATGAGCAGAATTTCAACTATGGGGGAAAGGAATAGAAAAGACGTTCGAAGCAGGAGTGAAAATGCAGCAGTAGAAAAGCAAGATCAGGAAACAAGAGGCTATTTGTTTAGAGTTATGGTTCTGGGTAACCAGCTTATGTGAAATGTAAACCTTCCTTACCCTGTGATTTAATATATTAAATTTTTTAATTAAAATCTGGTTCTGAATGTGATCCAACATCAATAAAAACATTTTCAATGGCAATAGCAGCCTTCATAGGACTTTTGTGAAGATAAAATGATATAACATATAAAATATTTAGCATTTACTTGATATAATATATAAAATATTTAGCATGAGTAAGCACTCAATAAAAATTTTAGTGGCTATTATTATTTTAGTTATTATTAAGTCAATATAGTTCCTTCCAGGCATTCTCTAAATGCATCATCTTAAAAACATGTTTGTTTGTTTTTTCATTTTCTTTTGTTTTTAACACCTTTATTGGAGTATAATTGCTTTACAATGGTGTGTTAGTTTCTGCTTTATAACAAAGTGAATAAGCTATACATATACATATATCCCCTTATCTCCTCCCTCTTATGTCTCTCTCCCAGCCTCCCTACCCCTCCCCTCTAAGTGGTCACAAAGCACTGAGCTGATCTCCCTGTGCTCTGCAGCTGCTTCCCACTAGCTATCTATTTTACATTTGGTAGTATATATTAGTCCGTGCCACTCTCTCACTTCGTCCCAGCTTACCCTTCCCCCTCCCCGTGTCCTCAAGTCCATTCTCTACATCTGCGTCTTTATTCCTGTCCTGCCCCTAGGTTCTTCAGAGTCATTTGTTTTTTGTTTTTTTTTTTACATTCCATATATATGTGTTAACATACGGTATTTGTTTTTCTCTTTCTGACTTACTTCACTCTGTATGACAGACTCTAGGTCCATCCACCTCACTACAAATAACTGAATTTCGTTTCTCTTTATGGCTGAGTAATATTCCATTGTATGTATATGCCACATCTTCTTTACCCATTCATCTGTCAATGGACACTTAGGTTGCTTCCATGTCCTGGCTATTGTAAATAGAGCTGCAATGAACATTGTGGTACATGTTTCTTTTTGAATTATGGTTTTCTTAGGCTCTATGCCCAGTAGTGGGATTGCTGGGTCATATGGTAGTTCTATTTTTAGTTTTTTAAAGAACCTCCATACTGTTCTCCATAGTGGCTGTATCAATTTACATTCCCACCAACAGTGCAAGAGGGTACCGTTTTCTCCACATCCTCTCCAGCATTTATTGTTTGTAGATTTTCTGATGATGGCCATTCTGACTGGTGTGACATGATACATCATTGTAGTTTTGATTTGCATTTCTCTAATGATTAGTGATGCTGAGCATCCTTTCACGTGTTTACTGGCAATCTGTATATCTTCTTTGGAGAAATGTCTATTTAGGTCTTCTGCCCATTTTTGGATTTGGTTGTTTCTTTTTTTGATATTGAGCTGAATGAGCTGCTTGTAAATTTTGGAGATTAATCCTTTGTCAGCTGCTTCATTTGCAAATATTTTCTCCTGTTCTGAGGGTTGTCTTTTCATCTTGTTTATGGTTTCCTTTGCTGTGCAAAAGCTTTTAAGTTTCATTAGATCCCATTTGTTTATTTTTGTTTTTATTTCCATTTCTCTAAGAGGTGGGTCAAAAAGGATCTTGCTGTGATTTATGTCATAGAGTGTTCTGCCTATGTTTTCCTCTAACAGTTTGATAGTGTCTGGCCTTACATTTAGGTCTTTAATCCATTTTGAGTTTATTTTTGTGTATGGTGTTAGGGAGTGTTCTAATTTCATTCTTTTACATGTAGCTGTCCAGTTTTCCCAGCACCACTTATTGAAGAGGCTGTCTTCTCTCCATTGTATGTTCTTGCCTCCTTTATCAAAAATAAGGTGACCAGGGCTTCCCTCGTGGCACAGTGGTTGAGAATCTGCCTGCCAATGCAGGGGATATGGATTCGAGCCCTGGCCTGGGAAGATCCCACATGCCGCAGAGCAACTGGGCCCATGAGCCACAACTACTGAGCCTGTGCGTCTGGAACCTGTGCTCCGCAACAAGAGAGGCCGCGACAGTGAGAGGCCCACGCACCACGTTGAAGAGTGGCCCCTGCTTGCCACAACTAGAGAAAGCCCTCACACAGAAACGAAGACCCAACACAGCCAAAAATAAATAAAGAAATAAATAAATTTATTAAAAAAAAAAATAAGGTGACCATAGGTATGTGGGTTTATCTCTGGGCTTTCTCTCCTGATCTGTTGATCTATATTCCTGTTTTAGTGCCAGTACCATACTGTCTTGATTACTGTAGCTTTGTAGTAGAGTCTGAAGTCTGGGAACCTGATTCCTCCAGCTCCATTTTTCTTTCTCAAGATTGCTTTGGCTATTCGGGGTCTTTTGTCTTTCCATACAAACTGTGCAATTTTTTTGTTCTAGTTCTGTGAAAAATGACATTGATAGCTTGATAAGGATTGTATTGAATCTGTAGATTGCTTTGGGTGGTGTAGTCATTTTCACAATGTTAATTCTTCCAATCCAAGAACGTGGTATATCTCTCCATCTCTTTGTATCAACTTTAATTTCTTTCATCAGTGTCTTATAGTTTTCTGCATACAGGTCTTTTGTCTCCTTAGGTAGGTTTATTCCTAGGTATTTTATTCTTTTTGTAACAATCGTAAATGGGAGTGTTTCCTTAATTTCTCTTTCAGATTTTTCATCATTAGTGTATAGGAATGCAAGAGATATCTGTGCATTAATTTTGTATCCTGCTACTTTACCAAATTCATTGATTAGCTCTAGTAGTTTTCTGGTAGATTCTTTAGGATTCTCTATATATAGTGTCATGTCATCTGCAAACGTGACAGCTTTACTTCTTCTTTTCTGATTTGGATTCCTTTTATTTCTTTTTCTTCTCTGATTGCAGTGGCTAAAACTTCCAAAACTATGTTGAATAATAGGGTGAGAATGGACAGCCTTGTCTTGTTCCTGATCTTAGAGGAAATGGTTTCCGTTTTTCACCATTGAGAACGATGTTGGCTGTGAGTTTGTCATATATGGCCTTTATTATGTTGAGGTAAGTTCCCTCTATACGTACTTTCTGGAGGGTTTTTATCAAAAATGGGTGTTGAATTTTGTCGAAAGCTTTTTCTGCATCTATTGAGATGATCATATGATTTTTATCCTTCAATTTGTTAATATGGTATATCACAGTGATTGATTTGCGTACATTGAAGAATCCTTGCATTCCCGGGATAAACTGCACTTGATCATGGTGTATGATCCTTTTAATGTGCTGTTGGATTCAGCCATTTACATTTAGGGTAGTCATCAATATGTATGTTCCTATTACTATTTTCTTAATTGTTTTGGGTTTGTTATAGTAGGTCTTTTCCTTCCCTTGTGTTTCCTGCCTGAGAAGTTCCTTTAGCATTTGTTGTAAAGCTGGTTTGGTGGTGCTGAATTCTCTTAGGTTTTGCTTGTCTGTAAAAGTTTTCATTTCTCCATTGAATCTGAATGAGATCCTTGCTGGGTAGAGTAATCTTGGTTGTAGGTTTTTCTCTTTCATCACTCTAATTATGTCCCACCACTCCCTTCTGGCTTGCGGAGTTTCTGCTGAAAGACCAGCTGTTAACCTTATGGTGATTCCCTTGTATGTTATTTGTTGTTTTCCCCTTGCTGCTTTTAATATTTTTTCTTTGTATTTAATTTTTGATAGTTTGATTAATATGTGTCTTGGCATGTTTCTCCTTGGATTTATCCTGTATGGGACTCTCTGTGCTTCCTGGACTTGATTGACTATTTCCTTTCCCATATTAAGGAAGTTTTCAACTATAATCTCTTCAAATATTTTCTCAGTCCCTTTCTTTTTCTATTCTTCTTCTGGGACCCCTATAATTCGAATGTTGATACATTTAATGTTGTCCCAGTGGTCTCTAAGATTGTCCTCAATTCTTTTCATTCTTTTTTCTTTATTCTACTCTGTGGTAGTTATTTCCACTATTTTATCTTCCAGGTCACTTATCCGTTTTTCTGCCTCAGTTATTCTGCTTTTGATTCCTTCTTGAGTATTCTTAATTTTATTTATTGCATTGTTTTTCATTGTTTGTTTGCTCTTTAGTTCTTCTAGTTCCTAGTTAAATGTTTCTTGTATTTTCTCCATTCTATTTCCAAGACTTTGGATCATCTTTACTATCATTACTCTGAATTCTTTTTCAGGTTGACTGCCTATTTCCTATTCACTTTTTTGGTCTGGTGGGTTTTTACCTTGCTCCTTCATCTGTTGTGTGTTTCTCTGTCTTTTCATTTTGCTTAACTTACAGTATTTGGGGTCTCCTTTTCACAGGCTGCAGGTTCGTTGTTCCCGGTTTTTTTGGTATCTGCCCCCTGTGGCTAAGATTGGTTCAGTGGGTTGTGTAGGCTTCCTGGTGGAGGGGACTGGTGCCTGTGTTCTGGTGGATCAGGCTGGGTCTTGTCTTTCTGGTGGGCAGGACTGCCTCCAGTGGTGTGTTTTGGGGTGTCTGTGACCTTATTATGATTGTAGGCAGCCTCTCTGGTAATGGGTGTGGTTGTGTTCCTGTCTTGCTGGTTGTTTGGCATAGGGTGTCCAGCACTGTAGCTTGCTGGTTGTTGAGTGGAGCTTGCTCTTAGTGTTGAGACTGAGCTCTCTGGGAGAGCTTTCACTGTTTGATATTACGTGGACTGGGAGGTCTCTGGTGGACCAATGTCCTGAACTCAGTTCTCCCACCTCAGAGGCACAAGCCTGACACCTGGCCGGCACACCAAGACTCTGTCAGCCACACGCTCTCAGGAGAGTCCACAGCAGCCTCTCCAACCTAATATTCTTTGCATCGTCCATCCACGTTAGGCCCACAGACAGCTGGCCTCATAGAGCATCTTAATGACATTCTTAAAGAGGCACTCCTTAAATTACTTTCAGGCAAGTCTAAAAACCTGTTTTTAAAAATGACTAAAGTATCATTTTAACTTTATTTCTTTATTTTGATTAATTAATTAATTAATTAATTTATTTTTGGCTGTGTTGGGTCTTTGTTGCTGCGCATGGACTTTCTCTAGTCGCATTGAGTGGGGACTACTCTTCGTTGCAGTGTGCAGGCTTCTCATCACGGTGGCCTCTCTTGTTGCAGAGCATGGGCTCTAGGCACATGGGCTTCAGTAGTTGCAGCACTCGGGCTACGTAGTTGTGGCTCGTGGGCTCTATAGCTCAGGCTCAGTAGTTGTGGCCCACAGGCTTAGTTGCTCCACGGCATGTTGGATCTTCCTGGACCACGGCTTGAACCCATGTCCCTGCATTGGCAGGTGAATTCTTAACCACTGCGCCACAGGGAAGTCCCTGGCCTTTGTTATTTAAACTGGAAAGTGACTGTAGAAATTTTAGATCACACTGGCTGAAGAATCAAATGAGAAACAAGTGAAAAAGGAGGCAAATCATGAGGGAGGCTGTTTGCTCCCCCTGCACATAAACTCAGGTCTCTATCCACAGCCTTAGGTTTTGAATATCATCAAAGAGCACTTATTTGATTAACACAATAAGTATCCCTAAGATGTATATTATGACAACACACTTAAATACCGAAAGATCTGATAGACATAAAACTACATATCAGTTGGTTAAAGAACTAACTTCCTAGTTCCAGAGGCAGATCCAAAGGCTTTTATCCTCTAGATCAGTGGTTCTCAAAGTCTGATACTCCAGCAATAGCACCAATATTATGGACAACTGTTTAGAAAAGCAAATTCTTGTCCCCACCTCAGATTCTTTGAATCAGAAATGCTGAGGGTAAAGCCCAGAAATCTGTGTTTTGTCAAGCCCTCCAGGGGATTCTGGTACTCAGTGGAACTTGAGAATAACTGCTTTCCATAAGTCAACTTTTACACAAGGACATAGTCCCACAGAGTGTGGAAAAAGCATAAACAGATTGTTATCTCACCATGCTCTCATGACCAAATGAGGGAGAAAGATAATGATCTTTAGCCAAGAGTTAGTTTCTCTAGCCACTTAGGCAAGTGGAGGAGGTAGGTGGGTGGAGACATTCAGACAGCCAACAAGTCTTCAGGGGAATTGAGTCTGACTTTGCCCCAACAAACAAGGTCACTTAAATTAACAAGTAACTTTGACACTGGCAGCATGAACTGGGTGTGTGCTCTGTTGCATTATGCTTTTCCAAGAGATGGTCATTGTTCCCTCCCTCCCACTGGGCTGGCTGACTGTAGTCCTCTTATTGACAGAGGCAGGAAACAGGGACAGGACTGCCCATCACATCGAGGGAAGCCAGGCATTCAGGGAAGGGGCTGCCAGGCAAAAGGGACTCTCCAAGCCTTTGAAAACATATATCCAAAAGTCAATCACACACTAAAATTTAGATAGAACTTTGGTACTTAAACAGCTGTATTTAATCACATACCATCAGCCTATTTTATATCTAAAGTCTATGGCTTCAAATACTTTGAGAATCTGGCCTCAAAGATAGAAAGCCTCATTATAAATGGTATTTACCTGGAGGGTCTTGGCCCCATACTAAGAGATTATCCTAGGGAATTCTCACAAAAACAAACTGACAACTATAATTTTAAAAAATGTCCCCACAATCGCATTTTCAGGGAGTTTTAAAAAATTGTTGGAAAAAAAATTATTAGTATAATCTCTACCAGTTAAAATATGGTTTCTCAGATCCTTTTTAGGGCCATTTTATATAACTTATTCATGAATCATTATATCAAAAATATAGAGACGATTTAGGTTTTTTATTTAATTAGAATATTCCTTTAAACATAGAGGACAAGGGAATGATATGTAAAGACTGCTCTTCCACTGGTAAAATGCCAACTTTCATATAAAACACACTGAAGAATAAGATATTTTCACTGTGGACACTGAATAATGAATAAAAATGTCCCAATCTAACTCTGTGTAAATTACACACTGACTCTATGAATAATATTCTTTTTCCATCTATGCAAATATTTTCCATTTATACTCTGTTTGCTGAGATAAAACCACTTTTCAATTACTTCCTTAAAATGGCACCACCTCCTTTATTTCTTCTAAGCCCTATGTTTACTTTCAACTAAAGATATTTTTAAAGTTTCAGGCTTCACTGGAGATTATTTTAGAAAAGGGTTAGATATTGGCTTAAGGAAAATTTTTTTTTTATTTCATAAAAACTACCAAATGGATGGAATTTCTTCTGATTCTAGTTTACTGGTACACTAGTTTCCAAAAATACAGAGATATTATGCAAATATATGGAAATTGCTCTATTGATTGAAGGAGAAATATCTACTTTTTGTATGTACATTTTTCTAGTTCATGAGAACTTTTCTGACCAGGAGCTCACTCCAACAGCAGGAATTAAATTTCTTGGTAAACTCAGGGCTCTTTTGAGGATTTACTTGTCTAATAATGGTGCTTTGATTAAGAAAATATAATTCCCTTTCAAATGTCATCAGATTCACTGCTTTTAGGGATGATTTAAGTGTGATATAAAAACAATAATATTTGAGATTTCCTCATTAGTCTTAACTTTAAATAGATCATATATATGCTGTCTTGAAATAACAACACACTGAGCTCTTCTGTGGTCTGATGAAAACTTTTCACTATCACTCCCACCGTCTTTAATACTTCTTAATGTGAAAAGAGCAGTGTGCGCAGGAAGTGAAATATGTATCTCCATATGCCTTGCCATCTCCAGGCCATCATTCTGTCTCATCCGCCTAGAATTTAAGGAATGAGACTTTTCTGTTTGGCTGTGTACATTATCTCATCTAATCTTTCCAAAAAACATTAAGGAAGTTCCTATTTTTATTATCCTCCTCTTATAGATGAGAGACTCGAAGCATAGAGATATTCAGAAACTCCAAAGCCTGCGTGCTTCACCACCACACAATATTAGCAAAGACAGAGGAGCCTCAACCAATTTGTATTCATGAAATGTACAAGTATCCCTCCCAAATTATGGGATCTACTGCACACATCCTTCTTTCTGAAGACTATGATTTTTCATAGTGTTTACTTTTTAATAATAGTAATCATGATAAAGAAGAAAAATCCTGCTTATCAGAGATGATTTGTAGTTGTATTATTTGGGATTAGGTTTGGCTGTATGTGACAGAAATTCCCAAACAATGATGGCTTAAACCAAATAGAAGTGTGTTTCTGTCTGATATAAAAGCCTGGAGGTAGGCAGCCCTGAGTTGATACAGCAGATTCTCAGAGCCAGGGACTCAGGCCCCCTCTAATTGATTGCTCTACCAGTCCCAAGTTTACTTTATGATCCCAAATGGCTGTTGGAGTGCCAGCAATTACATTTAAATTCCAGCCTGCAGAAGGAGGAAGTGGGGGAAAGGGCACATTTTTTTTTTTAAAGAAGTTGTATATAAAACTCTGTTTACATCATATAGGATGGCCAGAACTTAGTTATATGGCCACCCTTGGCTGTAAGAGGAGGAAAAGTTCTCTTTATTCTGAGTTACATGATGCCTGCTGAAACCTGATGCTTATTATTAAGGAAGAATGGGATATGGTTGGATTTGAATTTAGGGGATCAACTCACAGTCTCTGCCACAGAGGGATGGGGGGATTCATCCATGTTTTGAGGACAGCAGGGTGAACTGGGGACTGTGAAGAACAGGATAGCACATGCCCATAGAGGTCTTGACCATATGTAGCCAAATTTTTTAAAGAGAAGCCAGAAATCTGGATTTTTATGTGAAATCTCCTGATTTTTAAATATTACCAGTTGATTAAAATATAAAAAACGGTGTGGGCCAAATAAAACTCATCTGTGTCAAGGCTGCAGGCTGAAAATCTGCTTCCTTTGATCTAAAAGAATTGGCTTTGTTTCTTTTGTAGATTTATTTTCAATTAAACAACAAATATTGATTGAGGAGTACAATGTGTAAGGTACCACGTGAAGGACAATGAAAGACAAAAAGATATAATCTTTCATTGGCACAAAAAGTGTCTGATGTAGGAGACAAGGTTCATGACTAGAATTGGAAAAAACAAAAGAAAGAGATTGCAGTAACTCTTTTTTAGTTTTGTTTTATTTCGTTTTGGTTTTGGCCCAGTTTCTTTACCTGACCCCCAATGCTGTATCTTATTTCCTTAGATCTTTTCTCCATGTTTGATAGTTTCCGTCCCCATTTCAGCTCAACCAGGTAAATAACTCTGTCCCTCGAAGTCTGTATTCATAAATGCATCTCTTAGAAATATCAAATATTATCCTCCTTATTTTGTTGCCAATGTTACATTGTACTGAAAAATTGCTTTAAGCCTTTCTTTATATGCTCTAGTTCTTGTAAAGTTAACCATATACACCTACATGACATAACTTATGTCTGAACTTGACTTCTTATCCTCAGAAGAACGTATGATGGGACAAAAATTATTAATATGTAAATGTCTACAACATTCACTACTGCTCCTCCCAGCAGTAGAGAGGTGAGAGGCATGGGTGAAGCCACCAAAGCCACTCAGGCAATTCTCTTGACTTGAGGCCCTAGGGGACCTGGGACACCCAATCCTCCTGCTGTCCTCTGGCACTGTCATAACTGGCAGACTGGTGCCAGGACCAGCTATATAATCTGCAGGGCCCAGTGCAAAATGAACTTGTTAAGAATTTCAAGACCAGTGACAGCGAAGCATTAAACTAAACATGAGGTGCTTCTGAGTGCAAGGTGCCGTGTTGGCTACATAGCTCTCATGGCCATGAAGCTGGCCATGACTGTGGTAGTGCCCCTGTGGACACTTGGAGCCAGGGAAGTGGGTGGCAGGTGTGTAGCAGGAAAACATGGCCCAGAAACATAGGGTGAGGGTTTTTTTCAGGGGCATTTTGGGGTGAGAGAGGCACACGGGTCATTTACAGTATGAGAAAAAGGAGGGAGGGAAAAGGATAAAGGCTTTTTGTTTGTTTGGAGTGGTATGATTTTGATGTCTCCCTTTAGGGTGTTCAAGAAATAGAACCAAAAGAACTGAAAGAAAAAGAAACTGAAAGAAAAAGAAAAAAAAGGAGAAATATAGGTGAAGAGGATGGACCTAAAGATTATCATACTAAGTAAAGTAAGTCAGACAGAGAAAGACAAATATCATGATATCACTTATATGTGAAATCTAAAATAATGAT
Source organism: Hyperoodon ampullatus (assembly GCF_949752795.1). Lineage (NCBI taxonomy): Eukaryota > Metazoa > Chordata > Mammalia > Artiodactyla > Ziphiidae > Hyperoodon > Hyperoodon ampullatus. The sequence goes on along the minus strand of NC_136917.1, from coordinate 74,201,429 downwards.
ACAAATGAACTTATTTACAAAATAGAAATAGACTCACAGGCATAGAAAAATTTATCGTTACCAAAGGGGAAAGGAGGGGAGGGATAAATTTGGAATTTGGGATTAACATATATACACTACTATATACAAAATAGATAAACAACAAGGACCAACTGTATAGCATAGGGAACTATATTCAATATCTTGTAATAACCTATAATGGAACAGAATCTGAAAAAAAATACATATATATGTATATACATGTAACTTTGCTGTACACATGAAGCATTGTAAATCAACTATACTTAAATTAAAAATTAATTATTTTTGAAAAGAAATAGAAGTGAAGAAACAATTTTGAAAGGATATTTTATTCCGTAGGACTCTGTGACATTCAGGGACTGAGACATAGGGGTCATAACTATATAATCATTTTACGGCTAGTAGTAATGTCAATGTTTAGGGAATTACTGATACTTTCAGAGTAATGGTAGTTTGTTGGCATGTATGACCTGTGAGAAAGAAAACACTGTGCTTGACTTCCTTCCTTCCTTCCTTCCTTCCTTCCTTCCTTCAACAAACAAATGTGGTCTTTCATTATCTTTCAAAAAGAAGCTTAAATATCTTCACTTAACTATTATTAAAGTTAAGCAACCAAACGATTACTCTCCCAATATAATTGCAAAGAAGATCGTAATGAATCTTATTTTTTCATAGCTGCTACCCTATATGTCACGTCACTCACCAGAAGCTATGTTCAAGGACAAGGTCTCTCCAGGGTCTTCTCGACTTGTTCCCCTCACCTCACACACATCCTTCCATCTATGCCTGACTGCTGTCTTCACTCTCACTATGCCTCCTAGATGCCCAATTCCCATCCAAATGTTCTTACATTGTGAATGTCTGCCCAGAGGCTCCTTCAACCGCCTTGCCTTGACTAATATGTCACTTTTCACCAAAAATATAGCTCATACTGGGTTCTAAATATCACTTTAATACTATCACTTTTTAATCCCCTTGGAAAAAATCTCTTCTTTGGAATTCACGCCACCTGCTATCCCTCCTTGTCATTGGAAACCATCTATTTTTGGTCACTCCTCCCTGTTGAGGGGGCCCCAAAATTCTTAGCTGCCTTTTCCCTCCACCAAGCTCATCCTCAAAATATCTAGCCTCAAATCAATCCTATCATCCTCTTGCACTCCTACACCTCCAATTCCAGACTACAGGAGAAAATCACACAAGTGTTGGGATTATTGCTGCCAGAAACATATGGCTTCCACCTCAATAGGCTTCCAGTACTATCTGCCAGTTCCTTATATGTCCCTGGTGAATGTTCTCGCCAAATCTTCAAAAGATCTACTGAAAATACTTCGAATTGCCACCTCTGCTGGTACTGACTTCTTTTCTCTTAGAAATTAACCTTTCCTACACCAATAAATAAATAAACTATGAATTTAAATATATGTACCAATATCTATGTACCTATATGTATATATAAATATATAGATATCTTGGGTGTGGACTTTTGCGTTTCCTGCGCCTATATTTATAAACAAGTCTGTAAATGCATCCCCCTGTGGTAAACTGACTGCACTAATGGCCCAAATTAATGGCTTCCTTTTTATACACCCTTTGCCCTACAATTTTATAGCCCCTTCCCATTCTGATCCTGGGCTTGGTTATGTGAATTTCTTTTGTGAAAGCTTGAAAAAGTACTTGTATGTGTCTACCTTCTTTTTAGGAACCCTGCCATAGCCTTGAAAGGAAGCCCAGTCTAGGAGAAGGAAAGCACATGGAGCAGAGCTAAACTGTCCCACCCCAAACCAGCCTTGTCCAGCCAGCTCCCAGTCAATCCCTCAGCTGACCACGGATACATGAACAAACCCTACAAGAAGATTTGCCAAATCCGGTCCAGGAGAACTACCCTGCCGACCTGCAGACTCATGAGAAATAAGAAATGGTTGTCATTTTCAATGACTAAGTTTTGGAATGGTTTGTTATGCACAATAGCTAGAACAGGCTCTAAATGGCCCTTTCTCTATTCACAAAGGAAGAAGTATACCTTCTCTTTTTTAAGGCACATTCCTCTGCTTGCTGTTTATCCCATTCCTGCCTGTATGCTTTCAGACCTCCTCCATTCTGATTATTTCTCTATATTATATTCTCAACCTACTGTTCTCTTTTCACCTCTTTCCCTAATATATAAACATGTTTAAATCTAATTAAAACATGCAAAAAAAATAAACCTGTGTCTTCAGCAAGTTACTGACCTATTCTGTGTTGCTTCCATTTATATATTTTAAAAGAATAGTTTATACGTGTGTATTTGTCTGGATCTGCCATAGAAACAGAACCAACAGGATGTGTTACATATATAGAGGGAGATTTATTTTAGGGAATTGGCTCATGCAACTGTAGAGGCTTAGTGAGTCCAAAATCTGATGAGGTAGGCCAGCAGGCTGGAGACTCAGCAAAGGGTTTCAGTTCAAGAGCAAAGGGTTTCAGTTCAAGTTCAAAGGCAGTAGTCTGCTAAAATTCCTTCTTGCTTGTGGGGAGGTCAGTCTTTGTTCTATTAAGGCCTTCACCTGATTGGATGAGGCCCACCCACATTATGGTGGGTAATCTGTGTTACTAAAAGGCCACTGATCTACATGTTCATCTCATCCCAAAAACACTTTCACAGAAACATCCAGTATAATACTTGACCAAATATCTGGGCACCATGGTCCAGCCAAGGCAACACATAAAATTAACCATCACAACTTGTTGTATTCCTTTTTTGTACTCATTAATCATTCACCTTTTCAGTTACCATTTTATTAACATACTCAAGGCAATGGATACTGCTGAACACTCTCTTCTTTGTTCTTTTGCTTCCTTTTGCCCTCTCTCCTACATTGCTCCCTATCTCTTCGTTGCTTTTTAGTTTTCTTTATGGCACCTCTTCCTTTACCTGCTTCTTTAATGATCCTAAGGGTTGTGCTTCCCAGGCTACCTGGGGCCTATCATATACTAGTGGCTTAAACTACCAAATCTGTATCTTCCACTTAGCCCTCTCTCTTGAGTTTCATATTCATTCATCTATTCATTGAAGGTGTTAATTGCATACTATTTTATTGAGCACTAAATACTATTGTGGTTTGTGGCAACCTCTAAAATGGCCCCCAAGATCCCTGCTTCCTGTTAGCTGCACCCCCATTTTATCCCTCTCCTTGAGTGTGAGCTTCTAATGAACAGAATACAGCAAAAGTGATGAGATGCCACTTCTGAGATTAGGTTACAGAAAGACTCTGGCTTCTGTCTTCTTCACCCTCTCTGTCCTTTCTTGGCTCACTCTGTCTTTCTTAGAGTTCTTACTCTAGGGGAAGCAAGTGGCATGTTGTTTGAAAAGCCTTATGGAGAGGCTTATGTGCCAAGGAACTCAGTCTCCAGGCAACAGCCAGCGAGGATCTGAGACCTGCCACCAGTCACGTGAGTGAGCATGGAAGCAGATCCTCTCCCAGGTGAGTCTTGCTTGAACTGACTGCAGCTCTGCTAGATACCTTTACTATAGCCTTGTGAGAGACTCTGAGTCAGAGGCACTCAGCTAAGTTGCACCTGGATTTCTGACCCACCAAAATCATGAGAAAATAAATATTTGTGTTTTTAAGCTGTGCTAAGTTTGTTGTTTTACAGTTATAGATCACTAGCTGAGGGCTACCCAGGATCCAGAGTCAAATAAGAAATAGCCCTGGAACACAACGATCCTGCAGGCTATCAGGGGTGATAGAAAAGTGGCCATGATCACAGTACAATATAATAGGTGTTATAGAAGCATGCACAGTAAGTGATGGGAGCACAGAGCGAAGAGAATTTCCATCCTACTTGAAGGCTGAAGGATTCAACTGGCAGATTTTATTTTGTCATTGAATGAGCAGGCTAAGTCATTTGATGAAAATGAGGAGAAACGGTGATGGGATACTTGAGGAGAAAAGAGAACCTTTACTGGAAAGAATAGTTGAAGGATTTGGAAAACAAATGGTGGTATCTAGGCAGTGGGGAGTTGCTGTTAGAAATCATGGACTTACAGGCTCTGCAGTTGAGGTTGGGGTTTACTTTTCAAATGCTCTTAGCAATATGGATATAAGATTAGAGAAGCTGATGACTGAATTTGGGACTTCAGAAAAGATAAAACAGAAAAGCAAAGGACTGAGGAAGAAAAAGAGCAAGACAATTCTTGAAGTCCTGGTAGAATTTAGGTTGAATAGGGAAAGAAAGACAATCAAAGCTGCTAAGAGTTTGGGGAAACGAGGCTGAATCTGACCTCCCACAAATCACTAGGGCCAAGGGAGTCAATGCTAGGTTTGGCTTAAGCCTAGGTCATACACTCCATTCCTGAACTGGTGGAGACTTCCAGGCTAGAGTAGGAAAGAATGGTTACCCAGAAGGAAATTCAGATATGCTACCATAAAAAGAGTGAATAGATGCTTTATAACAGAGACTGCTGGTTTCCTACAATAGTCTTCATTTCTTCCAGAGTAAGGGAACCCCTAGTTTTTAGGGGGTGGCATAATGATGGCATTTTCTAGTCTCCTGTAGCTAGGGATGGCCACGTAACTAAGGAGCTGATCAAAGGGATGAGGAGAGAAGTGGTGCGTGCAATTTCTGGACTACGCCCTTAAAGGAAAGGGGATGTCATTGCATTTCCCTTTACTCCTTTTCTGCCTGCTGGAATGTGGTTTGTGGTGGTTAGCCAACATGGACCATGAGGAAGAGATTACACCCTAGGGAGAGGAGGACCACAGAAGGAGCCTGCAATCCCTGGATGAGCTCATGGAGCCTTCATCTTCCCACATGAGGGATAATTACACTGCATTTTTCTAAAGCCACTTTGAATGTGGTCTGTGTTACAAGCAGCTGGACCTATATTTCAACTAATTCAAATGTCCAATAAAAAAATATGCTGGGAATATAAATGACCATAGCATAAGACAGAAAGTAGTAAGCAATAAACAGAGACACAGGTTAAAAGGATACAGAGAAGAATCACCTCAAGCCACAATGTGAGCTTTCAAAAGAGATTAAAGTTTCTGATCAGTGACAGGCCACAGACTGTCCATAGGTGGTGGAATGCAGGCCAGGGAATGTGCCTCAACATCTGATTCCAGACAGGCCGACGGCAGTGCCAATGGTGATGGGAGCATGACAGTGACAACTGGCCCATGCATCCAACTCACCCAGGCAACACTTGATACCAAGAAATGACTTGGTATACTTACTTAAATTAGTTCTGGTTTGGGTTGATACTTCTTGACAATAATCATAGAAATTCAGAAATTTAGGGGTGGAAGAAATCCTAGCGACTAGAAAAACCTTCTGCTCCAATACCCTTAAAAAAATAATAATTACAGTGATGCTAAGTAAGTCTGGCACATAGCCAGTAGAACCCAGGCCTTCTAACTCCCAGGCCAGTGAGGGCTGAGGGCTTCTATATACTTAATTTGTAAAGAATCCCTGTGAAAATTTTTTTTTTTTTTTGCGGTACGCGGGCCTCTCACTGTTGTGGCCTCTCCCGTTGCGGAGCACAGGCTCCGGACGCGCAGGCTCAGCGGCCATGGCTCACGGGCCCAGCCGCTCCGCGGCATGTGGGATCTTCCCGGACCGGGGCACGAACCCGCGTCCCCTGCATCGGCAGGCGGACTCTCAACCACTGTGCCACCAGGGAAGCGCTGTGTGAAGATTTCTTCTCTAGCAGAATTGTAACTTCAGGTTGCTACCTGCAATGCCCTTTTATTTTTCCATGAACAAACCTTGCATTGGCATAGCAATCTTTAGCTTTCAGAATAATTTCACATTTTTTTCTCATTTGACCGTGACAGTAATCCTATGCAGTGAGGTGAGGTAATTGAAGCTGAAAGTCTTCAAGAAACCCTCTGACAATGAAGATCTATTAATTGGCAGAGGAAGTTGCATATGATGCTCTCACTAATCATCCACTAATTTTCCTAATTGTCATTTTTCCAACCTTTCTGACTCTTACTTTATTGAGGAAAAATATTGTGTGCTGTCTTGTGATGAAATTGGAGTAAATCTCAGACAACAAGTTATTCAGGGTGGTTTTTGTTATTTGGAGCTGCATTGTCCAATAAGTAGCCTCTATCCGCATGCGGACTATTTAGATTTAAGTTAATTAAAATTAAGTACAATTTAAAACTCAGTTCTCAGTCACACTAGTCTCATTTCAAGTGTTCGGCCACCGGCTACTCTACTGGACGCTACTGATATAGAACATTTCCATCATGTCAGAAAGTTCTATGGGACAGCCTAGAGATCTAAGAGACACGTCTCTCTTCCGCCAATCTTCAATCTTGCCCTCAGTCTGTGCATAATCCAAGCCCAAAGACTGGTCCCCAAGCTCTCCCACTTCCTAAAGGAGATTTTAAAACTGGTAACGACAACAGAAATCGTTTGGCCTAGTCCTGCTAAGAAAGGGACGTGGCAATAAAAGTCCAAGATTCTTCCACAAAAGTCAGTACAGCAAGTGGGCGGTGAAAAGGTGGCCGCGACCCAGACGTGGAGGTGGAAGGAGAGGCAAATGGGCGGGGCTGAGCGCGGCGCGCGCCGGGCGGGCGCAGTCTCGAGGCCGGGGGCGGGGCCGCGCGCGGCGGGCCGGGGAGGAGGGGGAGCCCAGCGGCCCGCGCGCCAGCCTAGCCGTGCGTGCTCACGTGACAGGTCCGTGAGGTCCCGCTCGCGCAGTAGTCTGGGCGAGCGAAGATGGCGGCCGAGAGGGAACCTCCTCCGCTGGGGGTCGGGAAACCCACCGACTTTGAGGAGCTGGAGGACGGAGAGGACCTGTTCACCAGCACTGTCTCCACCTTAGAGGTGAGACCGCGTCGCCGTGGGTGCTGCGCTCCGTCGCTGCCGCGCGTCTCACCTTTCGGTGCCTTTGCCGTGCCCCGACTTGTCCCTCCCCACCCCCCCGGATTTGCAAGGACCTGGTTGGGGCGACACCTGTGACGCGGGCCCCACCTCGGGGACCTGTCATTGGGCTGGAGTTGGCCTGGGCGGCTAGGCCTGCTTAAGAGAGCAAACTGCGGGCCGGGGGGCCGACCTGAACCCCTGAGGGGCCGGGACCGGACAGAGCATCGCAGTGCCCTTTCCCCGTTCAGCTGGCCCTCGTCAGTGTCACTTGCAACTCTTCTTCCAGAGCAGAGAAGGTTTTGCTCTGGGTCCCCGCAAACCTCACCGCGCTGCCGGGCGACCTCCGCAGCCCCTTTTAAGAGGTGCTTGCTTTTCCCTTCCCAAGGGAGGGTGTGCCTCCGAAAGGGGAGAGCAGTGAAGAGAGTGCTCAGTGGCCGGGGCGCTGGAGGGAGCGTGTGGATGCACTTTTCCCGGTCCTGGCCCTTCTTGGACTGCTAGTTCCCCTTGAGGGAGGTACCTGTTTTGGACTGTTAAATAGGTAAATGCATTTGACCGGTCTTGCTTGTCTTCTTTAGTTCTTAAGCTTTTTAAGGATCATAGTGTTGATAAAATATAAAGTTGAAGGGAGGGAATAGTTCAGGAAACTGCTGGGCGGTGGGGGAGGTTTTTTGTTTTTTGTTTTAAGTTACCAGGGGAGAAATAAAAAAAAGATCCTCACTCCTTTTTCCTCTTTTCTCGCATGATCAGCGATCTCTGAAGCTAAGTCTTCCTGTTTTTGTCAAAGGAAACGCCCTCTGTGAACTTAACTGTACTGGGCCTCCTGTATCCAGATCATATTTGAATTGCTTTGCCTTTGATGAGCGCGCACACACCTCATAGCCCAACTTTAAGTGTGTGTATGTGTATTAAAATATAAGCACATTTCCCAGAGAATTGTTTATCTTGGGCTGTACTTCTTTATAAACTGCTTTTTAGTAAGCTTTCCTAGCTTGTTGAACTCTGCAGCAAATCATTTGGAAATTACTGTAAAATATCCATTATTTGGCATTCGCTTAGCTGAAACTGGGAACTTCCGGCACCCGTTTTCGGTACTGACCACATTTTGCTAATTGTATATGCAGGTTCCTGCCCAAACCCCACCTGTCCTCAGGATTATATGCTTCTTGGGCCTAGGGATAGTGCCTTGATCATCTTTGTTTCCTCAGAAAATCTTGACCATTGATTGTATTTAGCAAATGTTTGCTGAATTAATTGTCAAAACCAGCATCCCCTAAGAATTAGTAAAAATTATCTTGCACAGCAAATTACCTTTTGGGGCCAATATCCTTGTAGTCCTTTATGTATACTCTACAGCTACCTTAACACGTATTGAAAGTTACTGTCTATGCATGATCGTAAGACCTGTATTCCCTGTGAGGGCTACAAAGGTTTTCCACCAGCAAGGATCAGAAGAAACTTAATTAACATAGTGTAAACTAGAATATTGTGAACACTAAGCATTCTGTTTAATTGAAGTCTTTTAAAGTTGAGTAAAGGGAACTATAATTTATATTTCCCATTTGGATGGGACTTTTAAATAAGGTATTTGACTTTTTTTCAGTAGAAGTCTACAAAATTTTGAGTATGAATAAATTTATTTTGGTTACTGCGTTTTGAAAACTTTTTAAAAAGTTGGTTTTGATTGTTCATCTAAACCCCTTATTTCATGAGACTCATTCAGGGTATTAATTTTAAGGTAGTATAACTGTGAGACTTAAAAATTCAGAAATTTTTTTTTCGCTTTTCAAACTATTTGGGGAAGGATATATAGCAGCATTTATTAGTATACCAAAGCTGCTCTAAAGGAATGTTTTTTCAGTATGCCCCTTTTCTTTTGAATAGTGCTTCTCAAACTTCAGTGTGTAGGGGAAACCATAGGATTCTTGTTTAAAATGCATATGCCTTTGCCTCACTAGAATCTGCATGTTTTATAAGTGTTCTAGATCGTTATTTTTCAAACATTATATGTAAGTTACCTAGAGATCTTGTTAAAGCAAATTCTGATTCTGTAGGTCTGGGATAAGCCAAATTCTGCATTTTTAACAAACTCTCTTCATGACATTGCTTCTAGTCTCAAGGACAACAATGAGTTGCAAAGCCCCAGGTGATTCTGATACAGGTCATCTGCTTTGAATAGTTATTACCTAAGCCGTAAATTGTAAGAAAGGCATAAAAATTAATGTCTTTCTATTTAAAAAAAAAGTAAGTCAGAGTTTTAAAAATATTATGCATGTAGAAACTTTTTCATTTGAGGGCATTTGGAGGAAAAAAATCAGTTGAAATCCATATAAGTGAAAATTAAATTATACACAGCTTCCATGTCATAATTGTTAAGCTTGTAATGACTATACAACTTAGTGTATATGTATGCTATGAGTATGTTTTTATCCCAATATTAAACTCCTTTCCTTTCAAAATTAAGAACAGTCACATAAAGCTATGTTCAGTAGCTAAAGCATATTTAAAACCCCTAGTGTATGTTTCTGTTGTGACTATGAAACAGAGTGGAAAAGGGCTGGCATGGGGGCAGGGAAGTGAATGAGAAGGGAAAAAATCTGGCAAAAGCTTGTTCTTTTTTTGTACCTGAGAGGCTTTACATTGTTTAGGAATACCACTTTTACTGCCTTTTTTTTTTTTTTTTTTAATGATACAGTCCTAAGCTTAAAAGGTGCTTGCCCTAAGGCAGCATGAAGTAGTAAGACAACACCTTAAAAAGGTCAGGAAATTTATATTATATGCCTGTTCGTTTTTTTTCTTTATTGGATTATAGTTGATTTACAGTGTTGTGTTAGTTTCACCTGTTCTTTTTTTAAACAGCTTTATTGAGTTATAATTCACATACCATATAACTCACACATATAATATGTACAATTTTATGGGTTTTAGTATATTCACAGATACTACAACATTTTCATCACCTCAGAAAGAAACCTCGTACCCTCTCACCCCCGTCCCCATTCCCTAAACTCCTCTGTCCCCAACCTTAGACAACTTCTAATTCACTTTCTGTCTATAGACATCCCTATTCTAGACTTTATATGAATGAAATCATGTAACATGTGGTCTTTTGTGACTGACTTCTTTCACTTGGCATAATGTTTTCAAAGTCTATACTTAATTCTTTTTTATGCCTGAATAATAATCCATTGTATGGCTATACCACATTTTGTTTATCCATTTTGTCATTCATTGGACATATGCATTGTTTCCACATTTTGACTATTATAAATAATGCTGCAATAAACATTTGTGTACAAGTAGAGTTGCTGGGTTATATGGTGACTCTACATTTAATCATTTGAAGAATTGCTGGAGTGGTTTCCCAAAATGGTCACACCATTCTACATTCCCACCAGACATGTATGAGGGAACCAGTTTTTCCACATCCTCACCAACACTTGTTATTATTCGACTTTTTTATTCTATCCATCATAATGCACGTGAAATGGTATCTAAGTGTGGTTTTGATTATATTTTCTTGAAGACATCTTTGTATGTGCTTATTGGCCGTTTGTACATCTTTGGAGAAATGTCTGTTCAGAGCCTTTGCTCATTTTTCAGTTGGGTTATCTTTTTATTTTTATAAATTTATTTATTTTAGGTTTTTCTGTTTTTTTTTTTTGCCATACGAGGGCGTCTCACTGTTGTGGTCTCTCCCGTTGTGGAGCACAGGCTCCGGACGCGCAGGCTCAGCGGCCATGGCTCACAGGCCCAGCCGCTCCGCGGCATGTGGGATCTTCCCAGACCGGGTCACGAACCCGCGTCCCTTGCATCGGCAGGCGGACTCAACCACTGCGCCACCAGGGAAGCCCTATTTATTTTAGTTTTGGCTGCATTGGGTCTTCGTTGCTGTGTGCAGGCTTTCTCTAGTTGCAGCGAGCGGGGGCTACTCTTCGTTGCGGGGCACGGGCTTCTCATTGCAGCGGCTTCTCTTGTTGCGGAGCACGGGCTCTAGGTGCGCAGGCTTCAGTAGTTGTGGAGTGAGGGCTCAGTAGTTGTGGCTCACGGGCTCTAGAGCACAGGCTCAGTAGTTGTGGCGCACGGGCTTAGTTGCTCTGTGGCATGTGGGATCTTCCCGGACCAGGGCTCGAACCGGTGTCCCCTGCATAGGCAGGCGGATTCTTAACCACTGCGCCACCAGGGAAGCCCTGTCTTTTTATTTATAAGAATTTTTTGTATATCGTAGATACAAGTTCTTTACCAGATACATGATTTGCAAAAAATTTTCCCCCGTTCTGTGGATTGTCTTTTCATGTTCTTGACAGTGTTATCTGAAGCACAAATTTTTTAAAAATTTGATGAAGTCCAGTTTATCTGTTTTTTATTTTGTTGGTCATGATTTCAACATCATATACAAGAATCCCCTACCCAATCCAAGGTCATGAAGATTTATATCTGTTTTTTTTAATTAATTAATTTATAATAACAATAATCAACCTGTTACGTGTCAGCATAAATCATGTTTTTAACAGAAAATATATTTTCCAAAACAAGAGAAAATATGTGAGAAGAGCGGCATTGTTTTACATTAAGTTCTTTTTACATAAATTTACATCACATTTTTTTATTCAAAAAGAAAGTCACAAAAATTATAATCATCCTCAGCAGTTCACTCAGTCCCATGTAATTAATTTTTTTTATCTTGATCTTTTGTTAGCACTTTATGAATTCATCAGTTTTCCATTAGAGTTCTGAAAATGCTTATTCATTCAGTTCAGCAGTATAGTCAGTTACCAGAAACCTGTACTTGTCAGAGTCTTTTCCATGAATCCCATGAATATCTATTTTCTTCTAAGAGTTTTATAGTTTTGGCTCTTACATTTAGGGGTTTGATTCATCTTGAGTTAACTTTTGTATATGGTATGAGGTAAAGTCCAACTTCATTGTTTTGCATGTGGCAATCCAGTTGTCACAGCACCATTTGATGAAAAGACTGTTTCTCCATTGAATGGTCTTGGCATCCTTTCTGAAAATTGGTTGACTGCAGATGTTTACACCTGGTTCTTGTACTAACCTCAAATCTTAAGGTCAGCTGAAGTTAAGTTGAGAACCACAGTTTCCCCAACACTGTCACATGATAGTTTATAGTGCATTTCAAATGAAATTTCCAGATGGGAGTTTCACAGGTTTTAGAATTCCTTTCCCACCATGTAACCCTATGCCATAATTGCTCAGAAGATACTGTACTTAGTTGACTTCAGTAAATACTTGAGTATTTACTCTCTACCATACTTTTTAGATGATAACGGGAGTGCAGATATTAGCAAGATAATGCAGATCTTTGAGGACAGAAAATCTCCAGTGGAGAAGAAAGATGTACAGAAAACTCTGATACAGACAGACTGTGACTATATGATCTGAAAACACTGAAAGTACCAGTGAAATGGGAGCGATTCTAACTCCTATCAGCATTCCTGACACATAGTAGATGAACAGTAAGTGTTTCTGTTGGCTAGGAAAAGCCATTGAGATGGTAATATTTAAGAGAGACTTCGAAGGGTGGAACGAAATTTCAATGTGGGAGAATGGCACATGTCACTTAAGGTTCAGTCCATATTTTAGGGAAACATAAATAATTCTGAGTGGCTGAATATAGGATGTTACAGGTTAATGTGGTCAGATGTGAACAGCTTTGAAATTTGTTTTGTAGGCACATGAGAGCTCTGGAAGATTTTCAGGGCAGTAACATGATCACCCAGGAAGCTTAATGTGCTAGTGGTCTGAGGGATAAATTTGAGTGCGAGGTATCATTGGTAGGTTGATGAGCCAGAGGTTATTTTAAATCTGAGATTAAAAACCTCAAGAAGAAAAGTGCAAATAATGAAGGACAGAAAGAAGTTGATGCAATAGCAGATTAAAAGATAGACATCTTAAGACTTACAATGTCTAGGGGAAGGAATTATAAGTTTATTTCATTTGGGAATAAGTTACACCAATGCGGATACTATCAGACAGCTAGAAATACTGGATGGCTAGAGATACAGATTCAATACAATTTATTGAATGGTGACTCTAAACCAAACTAGTTTAGTAGAAATCTAGTCCTTGCCCTTATGGAGTATATGAACCAACAGGAGTCAACATAATAAACACACCTGTGTGAACAAGCCCCTGCAATACCAGGTGATATATGTGTAATTGAAATATGCACATGGTACAGAAATAGTATAGAAAACTGGAGTGACTTAATTGCATAGAGATGATCTTTGAAACCCTGAAAAGTGTGTGACATTATCAAGAGAGCAAGTAGAGTAAGACTAAAGAGTCTTTTGATAAAGAACGGAAGTTAGTATCTATTGTTCTTACACAACAGGTAGTAACAGCATATATCTTGTTTTCCTAATTCTGTCTTCTTTGGGTTGGCATCCAACTTTAAATGTTTTAATTTTTTTGAAAATTTCATTATGAATTACCTATGTTTAAGAGGAAAGACATTTCGTGACCAGGTATTTAAAGGCAACAGCATGGAAAATACCAGAAAGAGATTTATGACGAGGTATAACTCTAATTGACTACTTTCCCTGGAAGCCATTAAATATAAGGGTTTTGGAATGAACTATTTTTAGTGCCTGTAAAAAATGTTATTCTATGTAGTTGCTTGAGGCAGAGGTGCTTAATTCTTTTCAGTTTTTTCTTAAAAAGAATAATTTTTTTTTTTTTTTGGCCCTGCTGCACGGCTTGTGGGATCTTAGTTCCCTGACCAGGGATTGAACCCAGGCCCTCAGCGTGAAAGCTTGGAGTCCTAACCACTGGACTGCCAGGGAACTCCCCAGATTTGTCCTTAATGTTACTTTTCAAATGCCCACTTTCCTATAAAATTGAACTCTGGTGTTTTTTTCCTGTGATGATAGTTTTTAGTTGTGATAAAATTTACCTCAGTTGGTAAAGTTCACTACCACCTCAGTCAAGATATAGGACACTTCCATCACCTCCTAAAAATTCTCTCATGTAGTTAACGCCTCCCACTCCCAGCCTCTGGCACCCACTGATCTGTTTTTTGCCTATAGTTTTGTCTTTTCCAGAATTTCATATAAATGGACTCATATAAATGGAATTATATTTTTTATAAATAAAACAGTATGAAACTTCCTGAATGTAGCTTCTTTAACTTAACCTAAAGTATCTAATATTTATTGATATTGTTGCATGTATTAGTAATTCATTCCTTTTTGTTGCTGAATTTAGTATTCCATTGTATTGTGTATCACAGTTGTTTGTTGTTGAAGAATGTTTATGTTGTTTAAAGTTTGGGGTATTAATGACTAGAGATGACGTAAATATGTACAGATTTTTGTATGAACAGTTTTCATCTCCTTTGGGAAAACACTTAGAAGTAGGATTGCTGGTTGTGTGGTAAATACATGTTTAACTTTCTAAGAGACTGCCAAACTTTTTGCCAGAAAGGTTCAAGGGAGATAAAGCATAGGGAGATGAAGTTAATTACTTTTAGTCTTGCAAGTTAATGGCTCTAGTAATAATATAACTCAAGTTATAATAATAACTAGTAATATAACTCAAGACCACGTCCATTAGGACAGTGTTCTCCAAGTCTGAGAACTGATAATATATGGTTTCATTAAAATGAAAGCATGATGTTTCAAGACAAAAGTATGTTATGGTATTTCCTCCCATCATAAAAGTTATTTTAATGTTGAAGTTTTAGGGACTTCCTTGGTGGTTAAGAATTCTTAACAGTGGTTAAGAATCCACCTACCAATGCAGGGGGACACAGGTTCGAGCCCTGGTCCGGGGAGATCCCACGTGCCACGGAGCAACTAAGCCCACACACCACAGCTACTGAGCCTGCACTCAAGAGCCTGCAAGACACAACTGCTGAGCTGGCATGCCACAACTGCTGAAGCCGCACGCCTAGAGCCTGTGCTCTGCAACAAGAGAAGCCACCGCAATGGGAAGCCTGCACACTGCAACGAAGGGTAGACCCCGCTCACCACAACTAGAGAAAGCCTGCCTGCAACAACAAAGACCCATTGCAGCCAAAAATAAAATAAATAAATAAATTTCTTTAAAAAAATATATATTGAAACTTTATTCCTATTCAGAGAGTCACACTTTGTATGTATTATTGAGTGTTTGAATCCTGAAGTCTAGTCCAAAGGAAACTTCAGTGCCTCTGGATTTGCCTGTTTTAGTCTCTGGTCAGGTTTTCATTCATTTTATCTCTGCAATATAAAAAAATTGTAAAAGATTCTAAGAAAGAAAGAGAAAGAAGAAAAAGATAACAACCAGACTGTTTTCTTCAATGATGGAGAATTCAGTTCCACATCCTTGTCAGCACTTGTTAGTGTCAGTTTTATTTCAGGCAGTGGCACGCTTGGGGCTGGCTTATACTGGCTTGAAAGAACTGATGTTTAAATTTTCAGGACTTTTGTAAGCTGTTTAGTAAACAGCCATTGTTAAAAATTAAATTATATAAACAAATTATATTAAAAAAACAAAGGTAATAAATATATAAAACTTGTCACTTCCTAATTCCTTTACTATGTTTTACTAGTTTCTTTATATGTCTGTTGTATCCGTATGGTGGAAAGTAACATATCTTCTTAGCTCCACATTCTATCGGGAGAAATCAGACACAGAGGGTATGTTTATGCCACAGAAATAAGCAAAAGCTAAAATTCAGGGTCTTCTCTCCCAAAGACCTGATTGCTAAACATATACCAGCATACCAGTGATTTTTAGCCATTCTAAAAGGTATGTAGTGTTATCTAATTGTGGTTTTAATGTACATTCCTTAATGGTTAATGATGGTGCGTATCTTTTCACATACGTGTTCACTGTCTGAAAATTGTCTTCTTTGGTGAAGTGTTCTTTTGTATCTTTTAGCCATTTTAAAATGGGTTTCCTTATTGAGTTTTGAGAATTCTTCATGTATTCTGAATACACATCCTTTGCCAGATGTGTGTTTTGAACATATTTTTTCCCAATCTGTGGCTTGATTTATCCTTTTTTAATTGATAGTACTTCATATGTTACATATGAAATCCTTGGCTAACATTAACACAAGGTCACAAAGGTTTTGCTTATGTTTTTTCTATAAGTTTTATAGTTTTAGCTGTTATATTTGGACTTCAGATTGATTTTGAGTTAATTTTCTTATGAGTTGAGGTTCTTTTTTTTTTTTTTTTTTTTTTGCGGTATGCGGGCCTCTCACTGTTGTGGCCTCTCCCGTTGCAGAGCACAGGCTCTGGACATGCAGGCTCAGCGGCCATGGCTCACGGGCCTAGCCGCTCCGCAGCATGTGGGTTCTTCCCAGACCGGGGCATGAACCCGTGTCCCCCGCATCGGCAGGCGGACTCTCAACCACTGTGCCACCAGGGAAGCCTGAGGTTCATGTTTTTGAATATAAATATCTTGTTCTTCAACCACCATTTACTGAAAGATAATCATTTTACAGTTTGTTTTATGGCTCAGAATATTGTCTTCTGTGGTAAATATTATGTGTGCACTTCAAAAGAATGTATTTAGTCTGATATTGGGTGGAATGTTCTATAAATATTGTTAGTTGATAGTATTTTTCAG
This sequence comes from Hyperoodon ampullatus, assembly GCF_949752795.1. Classification (NCBI taxonomy): domain Eukaryota; kingdom Metazoa; phylum Chordata; class Mammalia; order Artiodactyla; family Ziphiidae; genus Hyperoodon; species Hyperoodon ampullatus. The sequence goes on along the minus strand of NC_136917.1, from coordinate 74,184,971 downwards.
TACATGCAACAAACATCAGTGAATTTCAGATGTTTTATATTAAGTTAGAGAAGCTAGACTTTAAAAGTTTCTTCATTGGGTTGTCTTTGCATCTTTGTCAAAAATCAGTAGAGCATATATGTGTGGGTCTATTTCTGGACTCTGTTTCATTGATCTTTTGACTGTCTTTTTGCCAGTTCTGTGCTGTCTTGATTACCTTGATTAACTGAGTCTTGAAATCAGGTAGTGTGAATCCAGTGACTTTGTTCTTTTCAAAATAGTTTTGGCTATTCTAGTTCTTTTGCCTATCCATATAATTTTAGAATCTATTTATTGATTTCTATCAAAAATTCCTGCTGAGATTTTAATTGAGATTGTAATGAATCCATTGATTAGTTTGGGGGAGAATTAACATATTAACCATATTGAGCCTTTAAGCCATAAGTATACTATTTCTCTCTTTTTTTTTTCTTTTAGGTCTGTCTTGATCTTTTTCATCAGTGTTCATAGTTCTCAGCATACAGATCTAGTACATATTTTATTAGTTTATACCTATTTTATGGTTTTTTGGTGCCTTTATATCTTTTACATTTGCTCATTGGTGGCATATTTACCCTGTTTTCTGCAACTGTTGCTAAACATTCTAGTTCTAGTAGGTTTTTTTGTAGAACCTTTGGGATTTTCTATGTAAACAATCCTGTCTCTGATTAGAGTTTTATTTCTTTCCAATCGGTGTGTCTTTCTTTTTCTTGTCTTAATGCACTAGCTAGAACCAACATTGTAATACTGAACAGAAATGGTGAGAGTGGGTATCTTTTCCCCTTCCGTGCTAATAGGAGGAAAATATTCATTTTTTCTCCCTAAAATATGATTTTTTTTGGTAGATGACCTTTATTGGGTTAAAGAAGTTTCCTGCTATTTCCAGTTTTCTAACTTTTGTATCTCTGAATGATGTTGATGTTGGTAAATGATTTTTCTGCATCTAATAAGATGTTCATATAATTCTCTTTAGTTTATTGATAAACTGGATTATATTGATTGACTTTCAAATGTTGACTAAACCTTGAATTCCTGGCATAAACCCCACACAGTCATAATGTATTTATCCTTTTTATATATTGCTACATCCAATTTGCTAGTGTTTTTCTGCTATTGTGTCTGTTTGTGACAGATATTTGTGTGTCGTTTTCTTTTACTCGTAATGTCTGATTTTGGTATCAGAAATGCTTACCTCATGAGTTGGAGAGTGTTTCCTCCTTTTCTGTATTCTTGAAGAGGTTGTGTGGAATTAGTCATATGCCTGCCTTAAGTGTTGACAGAACTTGCTAGTAAAATCATCTGAACATGTTGTTTTGTTTGCTGGACGATTTTTAACTTCAAATTTAGTGTGTCTCATAGATACAGAAGTATTTCTTCTTGTTGAACTTTGGTAGTATGTGACTTTCAAGGAATTTGTCCGTTCAGTGTAAGCAGTGAAATTCATGGGCATAGGTTTTTCATAATACTCCATTATGCTATTACTGTATCTGTGTAGTCTGGGTAATGCCCCTCCTTTTTCATTGCTTATATTGGTAATTTATGTCATCTCTTTGTTTGCTTATTTATTCATTTAAATCTTGCTAAACGTTTGTCATTTTATTGGAATCTTTCCAAAGAATCAGGTTTTGGTTTCTTGGTTTCTTTTTTATTTTTTGTTTTGTTTTTTAATTTCATTAATTTCCTTCTGCTTGCTGTCTGTTTAGTTTGCTCTTCTGTTTTGTCAAGCTTTGATCATTGGTTTAAGACTTTTTTTTTTTTTGAGTGCTAGTATTTAGCTATGTATTTTGCTGTAAGCACCGCTTTAGCTGCATCCCATAAATTTTGATACTGTGTTTTTGTTTTTATTCAATTTAAACTATTTTCTAGTTTCCCTTGTGACTTCCTGTTTGACTTATAGGTTATTTAGAAGTGTGCTAATTTCCAAAATTTGAGGATTTTCCAGATAGTTTTCTGTTACTGATACAGGTTTATTTTATTAGTGTCAGAGAATGTTTTATGATTCCAGTTCTTTTACATTTGTTAAGGTTTGTCTGATGGCCCAGAATGTGATCTGTTATGGTGAACAGTCTGTGTACACTTGAAAAACATGTATGTAGTCTAATGTTATTGTTGAAGTGTTCTCTAAATGTTAAGTCAAGTTGATTGATAGTATTTTCCAGGTCTTCTCTATCTTCCCTTATTATCTATTTATTGTATCAATTACTGTAATTTAGTATTTTTATAATTTCTTGGTAAATTGATCCTTTTATCACATGATACCCCTCTTTATTGCTGATAATACTCCTTATTCTTAAGTTTATTTTATCTGATGTTAATGTAACACTCCAGCTCTTTTTTGGTAGCATGACATGTTTTTTCCATTCTTTTACTTTTAACTTACCTATGTCTTTAAAGTAGGGTTTTGTAGGTAGCATATTGTTGTGCATTGTTATTTTTGTACACAATACGGTCACTTCTGTCTTTTAATTGGTGTGTTTAGAATATTTACATTTAATGTGATTATTGGTGTGATTGCATTAGATCTAGCATTTTATTTGATTACTGTTTTTCTCTTCTGTTTTTCCCTCTGAAAACAGAGGGAAATATATACCTAAAAATTTACAGTCCAATTAGAGTTAATATTGTACTTTGACAAACAAAATTCAGAGCCTTACAACCATATAGGTCCATTTATCTTCCTTCTTTCATGTTATATTTCTCATGTGTATTATATTTCCATTCATTGAAAACTTTACCATTGTTATAATTTTTGCTTTCATAGTTATACACATTTTACCATTTCTTTGGTTCTTCTTTTATTTCTTCTTAAACATTTTTATTTATGTATTTATTTGGCTGCATAGGGTCTTAGTTACGTCATGTGGGCTCTTCATTGTGGCATGCGGGCTTCTTTCTAGTTGCAATGTGTGATATCCAGAACGTGTGGGCTCAGTAATTGCAGCACGTGGGCTCTGTAGTTGTGGTACACGGGCTCCAGAGCACAGGCTCAGTTGTTGTGGCACGCTGGCTCTCTAGTTGTGGTGCATGGGCTCCAGAGCCTGGGCTCAGTAGTTGCAGCACATGGGCTCTCTAGTTGTGGCCCATGGGCACAAGGGCTCTCTAGTTGTGGCGTGCAGGGTCTAGAGTGCCTGGGTTTAGTTGCCCCACAGCATGTGGGATCTTAGTTCCCTGACCAGGGATTGAACCCGTGTCCCCTGCATTGAAAGGTGGATTCTTAACCACAGGACCACCAGGGAAGTCCCAGATTGCAGCCATTTTTAATAATGAGGCTGCATCTAGTTTTCTCTGAAGTTGTCCTGTTTGGAGTTTTCATTTTTTTGGATCTGTAAATTAATGTCTTGAACCAAATTTGGAGAGTTTTTAGCCATCATTTCTTGAAATATTGTTTTGCGTTGCTCTTTTTCTAGGACTTCAGTAACATGAATGTCAGACCTTTTTATACTGTTTCACAGATCCTTGGGGTTCTGTTCATTTTCATTTCTTTTTTCCTCTCTATTACTCAGATTGGAGATTTCCTAATGATTTATCTTCAAGGTCACTAATTTTTTCTTTCAAGAACTGTAAAGGGTAAACTTTACCCTCCTGGTAAGGTAACAGATTAACTTGTTTTATGGTTGCTGGAAGTTGACATGATAAAGGACTTTCTTACTCAAAGCATAGCAAGTATTGGGTTAGCCAGAAAGTGCCTTCGGTTTTTAAGTAAAAATAAAAGACACGCTTTTCATTTTCACCAAGAACTTTATTGAGCAACATATTCACCCTTTTGTTCCACTACCTTCTGCCATTTTTCAGGCAACTTCATAATTCCATCTTCCCAAAACTTTCTTTTTGAGCAAAGAACTGTTCTAGGTGCTTTTTACAGTCTTCCAGGGAATTAAAATTTTTCCATTAAGAGAATTTTGTGAAGACCAAAATAAATGGAAATCCAAAGGTGCAATGTCTGGTGAGTACAACGGATGAATCAGAACTTCCCAGCTGAGCTGTAACAGTTTTTGCCTGGTCATCAAAGGAACATGCAGTCTTACGTTATCCTGATGGAAGATTATGTGCTTTCTGTTGACTAATTCTGGACGCTCTTCATCGAGTGCTGCTTTCTGTTGGTCTAAATGGAAGCAGAACTTGTTGGAATTAATCATTTGGTTTTCCGGAGGGAGCTCATAATAGAGGACTCCCTTCCAATTCCATCATATACACAACATCACCTACTTTGAATGACGACCAGCCTTTGCTGTGGTTGTCATTTCACTTGCCCCACAATCTGTTCCGTTCCCCATTATTGTACAGTATCCAGTTTTCATCGCCTGTCACAATTTGTTTTAAAAATGGAATGTTTTCATTACGTTTAAGTAGAGAATTGCATGCAGAAATATGGTCAAGAAGGTTTTTTCTGCTTAACTTATGTGGAACCCAAACATCAAAGTTATGAGCATAACCAAGCTGGTGCAAATGATTTTCACCGCTTGATTTGGATGTTTTGAGTATGTCGGCTGTCTCCCATGTGGTATAACGTTGATTATTCTCAATTAATGTCTCGATTTGATCGCTATCAACTTCAACTGGTCTACCCCACTGTGGAGCATCGTCCAGTGAGAAATCTCCAGCATGAAACTTCGCAAACCACTTTTGACACGTTTGATCAGTCACAGAACCTTCTCCATACACTGTACCAATCTTTTTTTGTGTTTTAGTTGCGTTTTTACTTTTCTTGAAATAATAAAGCAAAATATGCCGAAAACATTACTTTTTTTCATCTTCAGTATTAAAATGGCTACACAAAAATTCACCAATTTTGATGTCTTTTTTCAAATGCATGCTGATATGACAGCTGTCACATACCATCTAGCAAAATCGTTTTGAATGAAGTTAAAGACAGCTAAGTGCTATGACAGCCATCTTGTGGAAAAAAACGAACGAACATTTGGCCAACCCAATAGCATGAATATGTTTTTGACCATTTCCCTTGTCCCTCTCTTGCCAGGATGATAAATGGAGGGGCCCAGGCAGGTGTTGCACCAGCCTTTGGTTTGTGTCACAGCTGAGGAACCTGAGCTTAGGGAACCCAAATCATTTATAATAGGCAATGTCTGCTTGATCTTTGCTCCAGAGGATACTTATACTGGACAGTAAACAGACCTGGTCTTTTGGGGGGAGAAAGATGCTGATCTCTTTCTTCCAAGGCTGTTTCACAGAAACATAGGCTTCTCTCAGAGTTTTAGGTGTCTGCACTGTCACATAGTGGACTGGAGCTCAGCTTGGGCTACCCTTGTAGCAAAGCAATGAAAGAAGGGAGAGATGGGCTTCTCTGGTGGCGCAGTGGTTGAGAGTCCGCCTGCCGATGAGGGGGACACGGGTTCGTGCCCCGGTCCGGGAAGATCCCACATGCCGCGGAGCGGCTGGGCCAGTGAGCCATGGCCACTGAGCCTGCGCATCCGGAACCTGTGTTCTGCAACGGGAGAGGCCACAACAGTGAGAGGCCCGCGTACCGCAAAAAAAAAAAAAAAGAGAAAATACTAATGAAGATTTCTGTCTCCTGCTCTTCAGGCTACTGGGCCCCCTTTTCCTGGTTCAGCTGGCTAGAAAGTAGATTTTCTTTTGGGGTTTTAGATGCTTTGTCATGCAGCTAAGCAAGTAGGTGTGGCCTTAGGGCAGGGACAGGAGAGGAAAGGTTTGGGAAGCAAGGGGGAGAAAAAAGAATTTTCCACCTACGTTCTCCAGGTTGTAGGGGCCCTGGTGTTATAGCTAGATAGACAAAGGTTTTTTGTTTTGTGTGGTGGTGGTGTTGTTTTGAGTCTCTTCACATAATCCTAGTGTAGTTCTGCAGTTGGGGCCATACTCAGGAAAAAGTGGGAGAGAGAAGAAAAAGAAACAAAATCATAAAATTCATCCCCATAAGGATCAGTTTTCACATTTTTGGCTCCCTCCCCAACCTGCCTATTTTTTATTTTTAGATCATTGTCTCTGTATTCTGTCCAGAGCTTTTAGTGTTAATCAGTGGGAGAAAGAGGCTTAGGTGACCTTCTTTAGTCTTTGTTGCAATCCAAAGCACTAGTTGTTTTGGTTTGTTTTTGTTTTTTTGTTTTGGTTTGTTTTTGTTTTTTTGTTTTGGTTTGTTTTTTTTTTGAAGAGATATTAGCAACCTTGAAACTTTTAATAAAAATAATCTCTAGCAAACTACTAAATGATGATATAGGGGAAGAAAAGAATATATATTTATTAAAAACACTGATGTCTCCTCATTGCCTGTCTCAGACAACTATAATTCTGATCACCCAGAAGCTGTCACTGTACCCTTTCACCATCACTTCCTTGTTTGATGGACCACTCTCTCCTTACTCCTTTCCACCCAGTGGAGAACACCTCTTCCTGAACTCACTAGGAAACTGAAAGAGACATGGAGAGGCAGGGGCAGAGATAAGTGAGTCCTGAGAGCCTTTAGTGAGTGACTGCTCCATGACTGCTCTGTGAGCAGTGGAGCAGGGCACTCCATGCTGCTGATGGATGGGCACCAATAGAAAGTGCATGCCTCATAGTCTCCCCACAGTGGGGTGCCTGCTGCGACCACAGCCATTACTGGAGTTGCTCACCCGTCCACACCATTCCCATCTTGTTCTCCACTCTCAGACACTGAACTGTGATATAAAAGAGTCCTTTTTGTTACATAAGCATGCCAGTTTTTCATTCTCTGACTTTGATGTCAGAGAACAATGAATACCCAAGATATTAGAGTAGTATAAACATTCAGTTACGATAAGAACACGTTATAGGTGGTTAATAGTCTACATGTATTATAACTATGGACTGTATTACAATTTTTACTTTGAATAGACGTATCTATTTTAGAGAATTGAAGAGGGAAAACATAGTTTCTTTTTGTTATTCAGATATTTAGCATTTCTGTTGCTTTTCCTTCATTCATTGTTTCCTCTTGTATCATTTTTCTTAAGCGTAAAGAATTTCCTTTACTGTTTTTTTTAGACCTGGTTTATTGATGATGAATTATCTTATTTGTGCTTCATCTGAAAACTGTTTTACCTTTATTCCTGAAGGGTATTTTTGCTGTTTATAGATTTGTGGTTAGACAGTGCTTTCTTCCATCACTTTGAAAGTATTCTTAGACTGTTTTCTTAGTCTTTGTGATTTCCGATGAGAAATCTACGGTCATTTTAATTGGTGTCCCCCTGTAATAATGGGTTTTTTCTCTCACTACTTTCATTTGTTTCTCTAATACTTTTATTTTTAGCTCTGTGATGATGTGTGTACACATAGTTTTCTCTGGTTTTATCCTCTTTGAGGTTTGCTCCTATAAATTTATGTCCTTCAACTTCAGGAATTTTCAACCATTTCTTCCGTAAATATTTGTGCAAAAATTTTTCATCTGTCCAGGAACTTCAGTGACATGAGTGTTAGACTTTTTGATATTATCTTACAGACTCCTGAGGCCTTGTTCATTTTTTTAAAAATATTTACTCTTTTATTTATTTGGCTGCGTCGGGTCTTAGTTGCGGCATGTGGGATCTTTTGTTGTGGCACACAGACTCAGTAGTTGTGGCACAAGGGCTCTCTAGTTGTGGCACGCGGGCTCTAGAGCACATGGGCTTAGTTGCCCTGCAGCATGTGGGGTCTTAGTTCCCCAACCAGGGATCAAACCCGTGTCCCCAGCATTGGAAGGTGGATTCTTTACCACTGGACCACCAGGGAAGTCCCCCTTGTTCATTTTATTCAACTTTTGTTTCACTATTATTCAGATTGGACACTTTATGTGGATTTATTTTCAAGTTCACTGACACTTTTTTCTGTCATCTTCATTCTTTTATCGAACCCATTCTGCGAACTTTTTACTTTAGATAATTTTTTTCAGTTCTGAAATTTTCCTTTTTTTTTTCCTTTTTTTTTTTGGTAGTTTCTGTTTCTTTGCTGTGAACATCTTTCTTTTCATTCACTTCATATGTATTTACCTTTATCTCTTGGAGCATAGTTAGAAAAGCTTTTAAAAATTTGTTTGATTAATATTTCCAACATCTGAGCTGTTTTGGGGTTGGGATCTGTTGATTGTATTTTCTCTTGAGATTTGGTCACAGGTTCATTACACAGGCATTAAATTATAGCAGTGAGTTGAGACTGACTATTTTTAAAATTGCGTTTAGTTTTTACAAATTTTGGTGTTTCTTCAAAGTTATTATCAAGCAAGGTTAAGAAATGCAAAAAGAAATCAAATTAGGTGATTTTAGATTTAGAAATTGTGAAATAGTAAAATGTGTAGGTAAAAAAAGAGACTGTTATAGCAATTCTGATATACTTCTCATTAAATAGACAAAAAATGGTACTCAAGGAAATTTATGTAACCATAGACAAGTTAGTGTGCAGGCAGAACTAGAATCCAGAGCTTTGATCTCCAGGAAATTTTGGTATTCAAAAATAAAATCTTTGTTCGAAATGAAGTTGAGGGCACAGGTATATTATATGTAGGTCCTTAATGCCTGTATCTTATTCAAAACAAGTACAGTTCTCCCTCAGTATCCACAGGGGATTGGTTCCAGGACATCCCACAGATACCAAAATCCCTTTTATGGAAGTCTCTTATATAAAATGCCATAGTGTTTGCATATAATCTATATACAGTCTCTCCCATATATTTTAAATCATTTCTAGATTATTTATAATACCTATGTCAATGTAAATGCTTGTAAATAGTTGTAAGTACAAGGTAAATGCTGTGTAAGTGGTTGCTGGTGTGTGGCAAATTCCAGTTTGCTTTTTGGAACTTTCTGGAATTTACTTTTTTAATATTTTCAATCTTCAGTTGGTTGAATCTGTTGGAACCCCCAGAAACAGAGGGCCAACTGCTGAAAACATTTGTTTTTAATGAGTAGTGTCAGGAAACTGGATCACATGTGTAACTATTTCTCTTAAATAATGGCATATTAAAAGCATCTTTCTGTGTCAGTAAATGCCACTCTGGTACTACATTGTTTGAAAAATAGACTAGTTTTTAGAGCAGTTTTAAGTTCACAGCAAAATTGAATGGAAGGTATAGAGATTTCCCATATAATGCCCCTACACATGCATTTTCCTTCATTATCAACATCCTCCACCATAGTGGTACTTTTGCTACAATTGGTGAAACCACTTTGACACATCATAATCACCCAAGATCCATAGTTTACATTAAGGTTCACTTAGTATTGTACATTCTCTGGGTTTGGACGAATGTATAACGATATGTGTTCACTGTTACAATATCATACAGAGTAGTTTCACTGTCCTAAAAATCCTCTCTGCCCTGCCTGTTTATCCCTTCCTTCCCCCAACCCACTGATCTTTTTACTATCTCCATAGTTTTGCCTTTTCCACAGTGTCATATAGTTGTAATTATACAATATGTAGCTTTTTCAGACTGGCTTCTTTCACTTAGTAATATTTAAGTTTCTTCTGTATTTTTTCTTGGTTAGAAAGCTCATTTCCTTTTAGTTTGAATAGTATTCCATTGTCTGGATGTACTGTAGTTTATTTACCCCATTCACCTACTGAAGAACATCTTCATTGCTTCCAAGTTTTTGCAATTATGAATAAAGCTGCTGTAAACATTATGTGCATGTTTTTGTATGGGCATAAGTTTTCAGCTCCTCTGGATGAATACTAAAGATCACGGTTGCTGGAACGTATGATAAGAGTATGCTCATCTTATAAATGTACTGCCAAATTGTCTTCCATAGTGGCTGTACCACTTTGTATTCCCACCAGCAGTGAATGAGAGTTCCTGTTGCTCCACATCCTCATCAGCATTTGGTGTTGTCAGTGTTCCAAATTTTGACTACTTTAATAGGTATATAGAATGTACCACTATGAGGTATAATGGTGTCTCATTGTTGTTTTAATTTGCATTTCTCTAATGATATGTGATGTGGGGCACGTTTTCATATGCTTATTTGCCATGCGTTTATCTCTGGTGAAGTATCTTGAAGGTTTTTGTCCTATTTTTAAACTGAGTTGTTCATTTTCTAATTGTTGAATTTTAAGAGTTCTTTGTATATGTTGGATCACAGTGCTTTATAAGCTGTGTGTTTTGCAGATATTTTCTCCCAGTCTACAGCTTGTTTTTCCATTTTCTTGACACTATCTTTTGCAGAGCAGAAGTTTTCATTTTAATTTTAGTGGAGTCTGTCTTATCAAGTCTTTATTTCATGGATTGTGCCTCTGTTGTATCTAAAAACTCATTATGAAACCCAAGGTCATCTGGATTTTCTCCTGTGTTATCTTCTAGAAACTTTATACTTTTGTGCTTTATGTTTAGGTCTGTGATCCATTTTGAGTTGATTTTTGTGAAGGGTGTAAGGTCTGTGTCTAGATTCTTTTTTCACATGTAGATTTCCAGTTGTTCCAGCACTATTTGTTGAAGAGACTAATTTTTCTCCATTGTATTACCTTTGCTCATTTGTCAAAAAATCAACTGGCCATATTATGTGGATCTATATCTGGGCTCTCTATTCTGTCCCACTAATCTATTCTTTCACCAATACCACACTGTGTTGATTATTGTAGCCTATGGTAAGTCTTGAAGTCAGGTAGCTTCAGTCCTCCCATTTTGTTCTTCTCCTTCAGTAATGTCTCTTCTGGATTTTTTGCTTCTCCGTGTAAACTTTAGCATCATTTTATCGATAGTCATAAAATAACTTGCCGGGATTTTGATTGGTATTGCATTGAATCTGTGGATCAAGTCAGGAAGAACTGACACCTTGACTATTGAATCTTCCTATTCATGAATATAGAATATCTCTTCATTTATTTAGTTCTTTAATTTTGTTCATTAGAGATTTTTAGTTTTTCTCATATGGATATTGTATTGTTACATATTTTGTTAGATTGATTCCTAAGTATTTAGTTGTTTTGGGTGCTGATGTAAATGGTTTTTTTTTTTTTTTAATTTCAAATTCTGTTTGTTTGTTGCTGGTATATAGAAGTGACCAACTTTTGTATGTTAACCTGTATCCTACAGCTTTGCTATAATTGCTTATTAGTTCTGGGAGCCTTTTTTGTCAGTTCTTCTGGATTTTCTACTTAGAGGATCATGTCATCTGTGAACACAGAGTTTTATTTCTTCCCAATCTATATACCTTTTATTTCCTTTTTTTGTCTTACTGCATTAGCTTGGACTTGCAATATGATGTTGAAAATCAGTAGTGACGGGAAATCCTTGCCTTGTTCCTGATCTTAGTGAGATAGCTCTGAGTTTCTCATTAAGTGTGATGTTAGCTCTAGGTTTTTTGTAGCTATTTCTCAAATTGAGGAGGTTCCCCAGTATTCCTAGTTTACTGAGAGCTTTTATCATGAATGGGTGTTGGAGCCACTCTGCTACATTTTTATGTAGCTGTGCTTTAGGGTATTTCAAACCTTTCAGTATTATAGACAATATGGTTGACAGACTTGTGGCCAATTCTTACACATATTTGTAATTATTTTCTTAGAATTCAGTTAACAGATAGTCATTGAGTGCAGCCAGGAACCTGATAAAAAGTAATAAGCAAAATAAGATATTCTTCTTTCCTTATAGAACTTGTAGTCTATAAACAGATAATAATTATAATATAGTGTGGTAAGAGAAATTATGGCAAAAGAAATAGATATGCTGTGGAAGCATATATATCACTCACCTAACCAGACTCAGCTAGAGATGAGATTGAGGTTGTCAGGAACATCTTCTAAAAGAAGTTTATAATAAAAGCTTATTTGTTTCCAAATTTCTTAAAGAAAAAATGCTAAGATAAATAGAGGCCTACCTTTGTGAGAGTTTGGTCTATAAGCATGAGATCCTGAGAGAAAAGAAAACCGCTTTTTAAAATTTTCCCATAAGGAATTTAAACTGTTTTTGCAAGCTCTTAAGAAATGTCCTCATGCTGTAGAGGATAGTTTACTCAAAAAGCTGATCAGAAAATCTTATGAATTAGGAGTGGCCTTAAAAGATTATTCATCCTTGGGGACTCCCCTGGCGGCGCAATGGTTAAGACTCCACACTCCCAGTGCAGGGGGCCCAGATGTGATCCCTGGTCAGGGAAGTAGATCCCACAGGCATGCTGCAACTAAGAGTTCACATGCCACAGCTAAGACCTGGTGCAACCAAATAAATAAGTAAATATTAAAAAAAAAAAAAGAAGAAGAAGAGACATGTCTCAGTGTTCCCTGGACAGTGTTTAAAAAAGAAAAATTATTCATCCTACAAAAAATTTACTAATCTTAAAGTTGATAACTTACCCTTACTGAAATTAAGAACTTCTAATCATCAATACCTACCATTAAGTAAGTGGAAAGGCATTAAGTACGGACTGGGAGAAAAATATTTGTGATACCTATGTCACAAAGAACTTGTATCTAGAACATGTAAAGACTTACAAATCAATAGGAACAATAGAAAAAAATAGGGAAAATATTTGAAGAGACCCTTCCCAAAAAAAGACATCCAAATGTCCGTTAATCATATGAAAAATTGCCCAGCATCATTATTCATCTGGGAAATGCAAATTCAAACCACAAAAGGTACACTCTACACCCTCCATAATAGCTAAAACGAAAAAGATGGAATATAGTAAAGTGTTGACAAGGGTATGGAGCAACTGAAATTTTCATATATTACTGGTGGGAGTATAAATTAAATAACCACTTTAGAAGAATGTTTAGTGATATCTGCTAAAGCAGAACATTCACCTACCCTGTGATCCAGGTATTCCACTCCTAGGTACGTGCCAAACAGACTTTTGTTCACTGTTTGCTAAAAGATACATGTACTAGAAAGTTTATACAGTACTATTGGTAGTGGTATAAAACTGATAATGAAATTTGAAAACCCAAATGCCCATCAACAGTAGAATGGATCAATTGTGATGTATTTACACAGTGAAATATTCACAGAAACGAAAATGAGTGTCCTATTATTACATACAATAATATAGAAGAATCTCGTGTATATAACATTAAGATCAAAAACCAAATACACAACAATATATTTTGTATGATTCCAGTTCCATGGAGAGTGAAAACAGGAAAAACAAATCCATGTTGGTAGAAGCCTGGGTGGAGAGAGGGTAAAGAATGGGAGGGAGCATGAGTGGAGCTTCTAGAGTTGACGATAATGTTCTCTTTCTTGATCTGGGTGCTGATTACACAGGGATGTTGGGTTTGTGAAAATATCTAGCTGTGCACTTTTGACGTATTCAACTTCCTTTTTGTTATTTTTTAAAAAATAATATTGGTTTTAACTATTACTGTAAGAAAACTCTGATAAAACTAAAAGCTTTACAATCTTCATTCCACGTGGGTTCGTGCCCCGGTCCGGGAAGATCCCACATGGCGCGGAGCGGCTGGGCCCGTGAGCCATGGCCGCTGAGCCTGCGTGTCCGGAGCCTGTGCTCCGCAACGGGAGAGGCCACAACAGTCCCTTAGCTTAGTTGAAATGTAAATATTTGGGGGAGGGCCCAAAATAATAATATTTTTATTATTATGTCATAATATTGTATACTATGTATATATACTATGTAAATCATTAAAATTTGATTTTGTTAATTATAACTCAACATGGCAAATTAGCGTATCTAACTGGGTGACTAGAGAAGATTTTATTTTTAAATCTAAGTGACTTCTTGTTAAGAAAGGAGAAAGTGAGTAAAAGTATGTTTTTGATTCATTCTTACCCTCAAAGGAGGAACTATAAATAGCTGTTCGTCTTCTTTTCTTATCAAGAGAATATTCTATTTCTGTAGTGTATAGAGATATAACAGACAAACATGGCAATCCATTGTCAATTATTGTTTTTTTAACAGTCAAGTCCATCATCTCCAGATCCAGCTAGTCTTACTACAGAAGATATTAGTACAAACTCCAATGGTCCAAAACCTGCAGAAGTTGTGCTGGATGATGACAGAGAAGACCTTTTTGCAGGTAATTATAAGTACCTTTATTTTTTAAAAAAATAATTGTCAATTATAGCGTATATCCTGTTAGAAAATATTCTCTAAAGCAAAACTGACATTTTGTGTAAAGTATTTGTGGTAGTTCTTGTTACCAACTGAGGAGGGTAGGAAATTTCAGTTACTTTGCTTTGTGAAAAATAAAGACTGTTGAAAGAAGCACGAATGTGATCCTTTCTGGTTTTAAGCATATGAAAATAAGTCACACTAATAATTTGATTATTTTGATCAGTACTTGGACTCAAACTAATGGTTGTGGCATTCATACTTTGAGAAATAGCTTTCATACTTTGAGAAATAGCAAGTGATTATATTTTCTTATTACTTACAAGTTGTCACAAAGCAAAATTAAACTCTGGATTTAAAAATCACTTAATTTAGGGACTTCCCTGGTGGTGCAGTGGTTAAGAATCTGCCTGCCAATGCAGGGGACATGGGTTCGATCCCTGGTCCAGGAGGATCCCACATGCTGTGGAGCATCTAAGCCCGTGCACCACAACTACTGAGCCTGCGCTCTAGAGCCCGCAAGCCACAACTACTGAAGCCTGCATGCCTAGAGCCCATGCTGTCCAACAAGAGAAGCCACCACAATGAGAAGCCCGTGCACCGCGAGAGAGAGTAGCCCCCGCTCTCCACAACTAGAGAAAGCCTGTGCGCAGCAATGAAGACCCAATGCAGCCAAAAGTAAATAAAATAAATAATTTTTTTAAATAAAAAAATAATTTAAAACAATCAATTTATAGTCTGTATATATTTCAAATCTGTTTTAATAAAATGCTTCAGTATTTACCACATGTTCCATTTTGATTGAATTTTAGGTGAGTAAATTGATGGTTCAGGAATTTATTTTTGATACGGAGGCAGGATTTGGCGTAGTCCATTCTACCTTTTAAAAAATTGGACTGTTCAAAGCAGTTATCTGTTTTAAGATTAAAATTTAGGGACAAATTAATGTTTGGATATTAAGAAACAAAATCTTGCTTAGAATTAGTGACACAAATAATTAAAATAGTAAATCTTTGTGTATTTAAGAGCTTAATTTACCTAAACTGGCTTTCATGAGTTAAAACTTAATAATACTTCCTCAGCTTTTATAGTGGTTGAATATTCAAACCATCCTGTATTTTTTTTACAAATTTTTTTTTTTTTTTTTTTTTTGGCCGCGTTGGGTCTTCGTTGCCGCGCGAGGGCTTTCTCTAGTTGTGGCGAGCGGGGGCTACTCCTTGTTGTGGTGCTATGGCTTCTCTTCTTGTGGAGCATGGGCTCTAGGCGCGCGGGCTTCAGTAGTTGCGACACATGGGCCCTAGAGTGCATGGGTTTCAGTAATTGCAGCACACAGGCTCAGTAGTTGTGGTGCGCAGGCTTAGTTGCTCCGCGGCATGTGGGATCTTCCCAGACCAGGGATCGAACCCGTGTCCCCTGCATTGGCAGGTGGATTTTTAAACACTATGCCACCAGGGAAGTCCTGGCAGGCGGATTCTTAAGCACTGCGCCACCAGGGAAGTCCCCTACAAATATGTTTAAAGATACAATCCTCCATCACAGAGGTCCGTATAATTTCCTGCTTGATATAAGAAAAGTTTTCACTGCAGATGAATTCATGTATTTTATGAATTCATGTCAGAAAGTTAAAAATGTGATACCAAATTCCAATCATTTTCCTACCCCCACCCCCCCTTTTTTTGTAGCTACCTTACAACTTAGGGTATGACAGTTAACCGAAGTTGTAATATTCCTTTTTCTTTCCTTTCATGGAATTTTTTCCAGGCAGTCCTTTAAAGTTTTTTCATGGCATTTATGTTTTAATCTGAAAGATGACACAAGTTCTTTCTCTGCTAAGTAGGTGCTAATCTAAAATTGTGCCTATTCCTCTAATAGTAGAGGGTCATACATAGAACACTTGGATTATCCATTTTATTAAAGGATCTTTCACCTTTAAGTCTCAGAATTCTGTTAATGAGTGTGCTGAAACTCTAAAAACAGAACTGTGTTTGTGTGTTTGTGTAAAGAAAGAGGGTTTTCTTGTTACAGTGTGCCCAGCTGATCAAACAGTTTGCCACATGAGGATTATATGGTGATATTTGCCCACTAAGCTTGATTAGAAAAATCTTTTTTTGTGTTTTAGTCTACCTAGTGCAGCCTATGCTAAATATAATGATACAAATATGGTCAATGTCAGTGTTTGGTTTGTCTTTGTTTTTAAGGAGAGACATGGACTAAGCAGTAAAAATAGTTATTTGTTTCTTTTGTTACCTACAGACACTTTTTTATGCTTTATCTTTTATCTTAAACTCAGCTGCATTTCATAATGACATCATTAGGTGTTCTAAGACATGTATCAGAGGAGAAACTATAGGTATTGCTCTAGTGATTTAGCCATTTGGTTTTAAAACCATAAGAAGACTAGATTGTAATTGGTATGTGTGCTCATGTATTTTGGGTAGCATTTCAAATACTATTATGTCAGAAGTGGTATTAGAAAAAGTTCAAGTGTGACTTTTGTTACTGTTACAAGCTTACTTACAGAGTGTTCACCAAATATGAGTGACTACAGAGCCCCTTTCCACCATTACTTACATCCTGCACTAAGCTACACTGAACTTACTAGGAAACTGTCCTAGAAGAATAAGGGAGGGTGAGCAAATTGCCAATATTGACATTGTCCTAGACTTTTAGAACTTGTTTCTGCCAGGGTACTTAGCTTATTTCACTTATGCTTTTCAGCAAATGATACCAAATCTAAGTTTAATGAGTATTTCTTTGTTTAAAAAATTTTCTAGTGTCTGTGGTATGAGTGAAATATTACTTAGCTGACATTGACATAATCAATTTATACTTATCTGCAAAGTATCTCTTCCAAGGAAATGCTAATCTTTGTACTTACGTATGGGGCATTTTATGGAATCTTTAGGTCTGGTTTTAATTCATTTTTGTTAATTTGTAGTATGTTAGATCACTTTTACTAAAATAATAATTTTTCATGGGAAGAATTTAAAGCAAATTGTACATTGGTATGCTGAACCTAAGTCTCTATCCATTTTATTTTCTTTTTAAAAAAATTTTTACTTATTTTTTTATTGAGGTATAGTTGATGTACAATATTGTATAAGTTTCAGGTTATGACATAGTGATTCACAATTTTTAAAGTTTATACTCCATTTATAGTTATAAAATATTGGCTGTATTCCTTGTGCTATACAATATACCCTTGTAGCTTATTTATTTTATGCATAGTAGTTTGTACCTCCTAATCCAAGAGGTAAGATACCACTTCAGGTAAATAACATGTTACTAGTGATATACTTTTTGAGGTATTAAAATGACTCACTGACTATCATTACTACCTTCCCAAACCTCAAGGAATGTAGGAAACTCAGGTTAGAAACGGCTGATCTGATCCTGTTTCCTTTATACTCCTGCCTGCCTTTTCCTGGTAGCATTCTATAAACCAACAGATTATCATTTTGGCCACTGATTGTAATTTTCACTCTTCTTGCTTTGCTTTTAGCTTATGCTGTATGGTTGACTCCTGAACAGTATGAGTTTGAACTGCTATGGCCCACTAATATGCATTTTTTTAAATTAGCAGATACTACAGTACAACTTGATCTGAGGTTGATTGAATCCAAGAATGTGGAACCTCGAATACAGAGGAGCCACATATATGGAGGGCCCAACTATACATTATACTCAGATTTTTGACTGTGTGGAGGGTCGGCAGCCCTAACTCCTTTGTTGTTCAAGGGTCAACTGTATTTCATTTTCGTGAAATGCTTCCCTCATTTTTTTTCTAAACTCATTCAGATCTTCTCAATTCAGTTTCGTAAAATATTCCTCATTTTCCCCAGCCTAAATTATTCTGTCCCACTTCAACGCAAATTATAGCGTTTATTCTTTAGTTCGTACAGCAATTAAATGTCTTGTAATTTTCTTTTTATTGTTCTCTTGGCTGTTATTTTTCTTTTATTATTATTTAACATTCCACATGCTTATGTCTTGTTTTCCCAACTAGATTATAAACTCCCTGAGGGCAGGTATGATATTTTACATTTCTTTATGGTTCTTCATTGCATTTAGCACGTTACATAGCTTGTAGACATTCAGTTTATCGATTTGATTTGTTTTTAAATATATTTAATTATAGATTTTTCAAATGAATGAACACTTTAAATGAAAACCTAAGCACCTATTTGTTTTGCATCATATTTGTGTATTTAGCTAATATCCAGTAATCTTTAGTGGTTAATTACTTTAGATTACTAACATTGGGGACTTTCCATAACAAATTTTTACTCCCAGTTGGGATAGTTCTGGGCAGTTTTCTGCCATGAAATTTGTGTTCATATGTATAAAAGAATAGTAATGTTAGCCTGAATACAAGATTTTGGAAGGTAAGTTACCACAAGTATTAGATATATTACAGATCCAAACACAAACGAATGTGGAATTATCCACGTCATTGCTTTCCTCCTGGCTTTATCCCTACCACTAGTATAGATAATTATGCTGACTTACTGGAATTCTTCCTAAAATCAACAGAGTCACTGTTGGTTTTAAAGTTTTGATAAACAATTAAGGAAGGATTCATAAATTATTTATAACAGTTATTTTAAGATAATATTTTGATACTGTGGATCATATAAAATATTTTTCATAATTTATTGACTGCTCTGTAGACTATTGGGAGTTTGTTACCAGTGTCCTCAACTAACTTGTTTAATTTTTATCTAGAAGCTACAGAAGAAGTTTCTCTGGACAGTCCAGAAAGGGAACCTATACTCTCCTCAGAACCTTCTCCTGCAGTCACACCTGTGACCCCCACGACACTCATTGCTCCCAGAATTGAATCAAAGAGTATGTCTGCTCCTGTGATCTTTGACAGATCCAGGGAGGAGGTATGGAAAAATGTTTATATTCTAAGTTAATATGTAAATAATACATTTTTTGTCCCCCACCCAACATTTCTTTACTGTTAGTCATTTGTAATCAAAGCCTTTTAGAAATGTTTGGAAAAGAACACTGAACTAAAGAGGTCAGGTGATTTGGCTTCTAATTTTATCCCACCCCTTTTTCATCCAGTAACTTGGGCACATCACTTTCCTTCTCAAGTCAAGCAGTTTGTCATTTGTGATCTCATGATGGTAATGTGTGCCTCTCAGTGTTCCTCTCTTGGTCAAATAAGGTAATGTCTGAAAGTACTTTGAAAACTTAATCACAATAAAGTGGTATCTTGAGTAATTTTATTTGATAGAAGTATGTAATAAATGTTAATGGTTATGTCGGCAGAGTAAGAGATGTGAGTGGAGAGGAAGCATGAGGACCTTCTAAGGTGTAATGATGGTGTTTTTTCTTAATCTACATTCTGGTTACGAAGATGTGTTTACTTTGTAAAAATTATTGAGCTCTTTACCTAGGATTTATATACTTTATGTGTGTTACAGTTCAAATAAGACTTACTTTTAAAAAATCTGTACAGGAGGGCAACTTTGAAAAAAATTATCATTAGAAAAACATCCTTTTTTTTTGGTAGCCTTAGACTATTAATATTGCTTTTAAAATTTGCAAGATTTAAGTTTCTGTGTTTTCTTCTTGAAAGTAAAAAAACTTTCCCTCAGAACTTCTATTAATAAGGATTGCTTATTTATAATGGATAAAAATGCTTCTCTGTAGTCCCGTAGGTTTATCATTTTTCCTACTTTTTTTTTTTTTTTTTTTTTTTTTGAGGTATGTGGGCCTCTCACTGTTGTGGCCTCTCCCATTGCGGAGCACAGGCTCCGGACGCGCAGGCTCAACGGCCATGGCTCACGGGCCCAGCCGCTCCGCGGCATGTGGGATCTTCCCGGACCGGAGCACGAACCCGTGTCCCCTGCATCGGCAGGCGGACTCTCAACCACTGCGCCACCAGGGAAGCCCTCATTTTTCCTACTTTTTTCAGTGAGCTTTATAGTGCTTTCATTGGCTTCAAGAAGAACATGTGTTTACTAGGTAATTGGTGAAATCATGATGCTCAAGTTGCTTATAATTCCTGCAAGTATGTAGGGTTCTACTGGCAAAAGTAATGGCTACCTCCTGGTTTTTAAAGAGGAGAGATACAACCTTTAAAAATACTAATATTAAAAAAAATCGAGGAATTAATTATTTTCATAATCTGAATCTGAAGATTGAGTATATAGAACAAAAACATTCCACAATATTCCTACAGAAGACTACAACGTTTTCTCTACATCTGAGGAGTTGGAGGAAAACAAGGTTTTCTGTTCCTTCTCCCAGTGATCCTTTTCCTGTTGTCTTTGTGTGTGTGTATCTTTTACATAGTTAGGAAATGTGAAAGCTTTTATTGTTTTTCATAAATGGAGTGCTGAGTGACTTTTCAAATTGATGTGACAGTGACCCTAATAAAAGATAGATGGTAAAAATTATAGTTATTAGTATTATGACAATAATATAAACTGGAATCTTTAATAAGAAAAAAATTTTTTCTAGATTGAAGAAGAAGCAAATGGAGATGTTTTTGATATAGAAATTGGTGTATCAGATCCAGAGAAAGTTGGTAAGTTAATATTTATTATATTTTGTACTTGCTTCTTTTTGATAATTAGCTTGGTTGTTAATGTGCTATTTTTCTTAACTAAATGCATTGTTACAGTATTAAAATGGTGCTTTTATTTTTAAACTCGTGGCAGCTTGTTTTGTTTTTTCCCCAGTTTTATTGAGGTATAATTGACAAAAATTGTGTGTATTTAGGATGTACAATGTGATGACTTAATATATGTTATAAAATGATTACTACAATCAAGTTAGTGTATTACCTCATATAGTTACCTTGTGTGTGTGCATGTGGTTAAGCTTATGATTTTTAATAGTTTGACTTTTCTTGTAGGTGATGGCATGAATGCTTACATGGCTTATAGAGTAACAACAAAGGTAAGTCTTTTGCTCCTTTAAAAAAATATTGAGCCCTCACCATGTGTAGTATGAGGATACTACAGTGATTAAGGTGTAAGTGATCACTGTCTTTACAAAGGTTATCATCCAGTAAAAGTTAAATATAAATAGCTACAATGAGTTCTGAGTGGTTTGGTAGGTAAAGTATTCTGGGAGAGTATGCGGGAAGGGATCTAATCTAGGCAAAGGTAGGAGAAGTGATTTGGGTGGGAGAGGGGCAAAGGGATTTGCTTGTGTAAAAGCCAGAAATCAAAAAAGCATTGTTCGGGCTTCCCTGGTGGCGCAGTGGTTGAGAGTCCGCCTGCCGATGCAGGAGACACGGGTTCGTGCCCCGGTCCGGGAAGATCCCACATGCCGCGGAGCGGCTGGGCCCGTAAGCCATGGCCGCTGAGCCTGTGCGTCCGGAGCCTGTGCTCCGCAATAGGAGAGGCCACAACAGTGAGAGGCCCGCATACCGCAAAAAAAAAAAAAAAAAAAGCAAAGCATTGTTCTTTCTAGGATCTGCAGGACGTGGTGCCAGATTAAATTGTTTGGCAGTAAGCCTTCCTATATTATGAACAGCCACATTAGGAATTTGGCCTTCATCCTTAGTATATATAATGGAGAGCCATTGAAGAGATTCAAACAAGAATGTGGTACAATTGATTTTTGTTCTAGAAAGCTCTCTCTGACTCAGTATGGATTGGGAGGATCAAAGTAAAGGTCAGGATTTCGAGTTAAGAGGCGGTTGCAATCCTTAAAGGGATTGTAGGCCTTCAAATCTTAAAGAGAGAGGATCTGAAACAGTCCTAGCTGTGAGAAGTGATTCTTAATACTAAGGAATTAGTTCTAGGGATGAGTGAAATAAATGTCTTCTTGTGATGTATAGGAGGTAGAATCAGTAGGGCTTGGATGTAAGGAGTGAGGAAGGGGGGGATGCCTAAGTGTGTGTGTGTGTGTTTTTAATCTTTATTGGAGTATAATTGCTTTACAATGTTGTGTTAGTTTCTGTTGTACAACAAAGTAAATCAGCTGTAAGTATACATATATCCCCATATTCCCTCCCTCTTGAGACTCCCTCCCATGCCTAAGTTTTTGTCTAGAGGAACTTTGTGGTTGTTGGAGTGATCCTGGAGAAGAGGCAACACAAGGGGAGGAACACAGTGTGGAGTCAGATTTGTTCATTCATTGAACAGATCCTTATTTATTAAATACCTTGGGGTCAGGCTCTTTTCCAAGGACTACAGTATAGTAGTAAACAACACAAAGAAATGCCCTTCACTCATGGAACTCTTATGTTCGAGCAGGGAACAATATGGTGAAATTGAGGTGGCAGTGAGATTTAAGTGGAGGTTTCCCTTGGGCTATGTATTATTGGACTGGAGCTCAGAGGAGATCTGGGCCAGAGGTAAAGATTTAAGAATCATTAGCATAAATACAGGTAGAGTCAATGAGATGAGTTAAGGGTAGAATAAAGCAAACATTTTCTGTCCTCTTAAGTTTCTGTTAAAAAAAAAAAATCTATGATTTGGGTTTTTTTCAGTTGTTAGAAATCTTTACATCACATTAGTTAGCTACTCTGCATTTTTTTAAGAGTAGATCAGTGTGTGTGATATGTATATATGCATGTTCACAATTATGTATTACATTAACTTCTAAAAAATTGTTTAGTATTCAAAATTTGAAATACCTTTTCTTCACTTGTAGACTTCTCTTTCCATGTTCAGTAAGAGTGAATTTTCAGTTAAAAGAAGATTTAGTGACTTTCTCGGTTTGCATAGCAAGTTAGCAAGCAAGTATTTACATGTCGGTTATATTGTGCCACCAGCTCCAGAAAAGAGTATAGTAGGTAAGTATGAGTTTTTAAAAATTTACTGTTGTTACTCTTACTAGTTCAGTTTTAACTGTATAGATGTGTATATTCCATGATCATTCACTATCATGATATCTCAATATCTAGAAATACTGAATTTAAGTATTCTGTTTATGATAGTCATTCATCAACTGAAGAGTGTATAGCTAAGTTTTATTTTCTAACACTTGAGGATTTGATTTGTATAATGTAATGATGTTAAATATTTGACAAGGTGAAAGCAACTAAAAACCCTTTTAGGGTCATTAGAGTATCTTATTACTGAGTAACACTTAGAGAATATTCAATATTATTAGTATATTAACATTTTTCTAAGGGTTTGGAGGTGTTTTGTGCTTAGCTATACATTGTACAAAAAGATTTGATCTAGCCTTGCTCACACAGGAGCTATTTAAACTCATCTTAGTTTATTACGTACTTCAATTTAACATTTAAAAACATTTCTACTTTTACAGGTAATAAAGGCTTACTTAGTTAAGAATATGCATAATATTACAAAAGAGGAGGAGAACCTCCATTTTCCCACCATTAAAAAACATGTCATGTCTTAAAATTTTGTAGTACATTTTCCAAGCTTTTCAGTCATAGGTTTTTATTTATCTCTATTTTTTTATATACATGATTATTCTGAAAAATATTCAAAATGAATTTTACTTATCCTTAAGTTATTGTTTTTACTTTTTAAAACATTTGATTTGAAAAGCAGTTTTATCCATATCTTTTATGATTTTTGAAACCTGATATATTTAAATGTATTTATTCTTTCTCTTTTTAAATTTTTTTTAATAAATATATTTTATTTATGAATTTCTGACAGCTTTGGGTCTTTGTTGCCATGCGTGGGCTTTCTCTAGTTGCAGCGAGCTGGGGTTACTCTTCATTGCAGTGCCTGGGCTTCTCATTGTGGTGGCTTCTAGTTGTAGAGCACAGGCTCTAGGCACTCGGGCTTCAGTAGTCGTGGCATGTGGGCTCAGTAGTTGTGGCTTGTGGCCTCTAGAGCGCAGGCTCAGTAGTTGTGGCGCACAGGCTTATTTGCTCCGTGGCATGTGGGATCTTCCCAGACCAGGGCTCGAACCCATGTCCCCTGCATTGGCAGGCGGATTCTTAACCACTGCACCACCAGGGAAGTCCCTATTATATGAGAATTTTAAAATTGTATTTATTAATGCACTTAAAAATAATAAACTCATTACCTATTAACAAATAAAAAAATTTTGTGAAAAATAATTTTTATAAGACAAAAAAATTTAATAAGAGTGGCTTGCTTTTTTTTTTGTTTTTAACATTTTTGCAAAATCTCTTTAAATTGTGGCTTAATAGAAAATAGCTGTATTTTCATATCTGTTTCTACACTCTACCTGTTGTGATACAACACATCATATAGCTTTTGTAAAACTCCACTGAGCTCTCATGAAAGAATGGGAGCAAAAAAGACACAAATAGCAGCTTAGTATTATGAAGGTCAATTTTTGTACACATCCCCCACCAGCCCAAAGGGTCTCAGAAACCTTACGAATATGCTAACCATACTCTGAGAACTGCTAGTCTAGTTAATAATGTTATTTCTCTCTCCTCTAAACTGTTGCAGTGTTATCTTTTGGCCTCCCATTATCTATTTAGTGAGCTTCAGTTTCATTTATCATAAATTATTTGTTATTAATATCCTTTTTTCTTTAAGTTGTACAACTATTTTTTTTTTTTTTTTTTTTTTTGCGTTACGCGGGCCTCTCACTGTTGTGGCCTCTCCGGTTGCGGAGCACACGCTCCGGACGCGCAGGCTCAGCGGCCATGGCTCACGGGCCCAGCCACTCCACGGCATGTGGGATCCTCCCAGCCCGGGGCACAAACCCGTGTCCCCCGCATCTGCAGGCGGACTCCCAACCACTGCGCCACCAGGGAAGCTCACAACTATTTTTATATATCAAAAGAGAAAAAAACAAAAAATAGTTTTTCTCATTTTGATGGCTAGATACACTAGTTTAGTCCTTAAACATTGAGCCAGAAAAAAGAATTTTTTTAACTAAATTTTTATGCCCAAGTTTGTTGTGTTTCAAACTAATATTTTGCCCTAATAATCTTCAGCCTTTCACAAATTATTGAATTAAAAGGAGATTGAAAGAATTTGAGGCAACCACATAAAATGCAGTTAAAAAAAAAAGATGTAAATAAAGAAATTAGCAGGAAAAATAATTGTAGTTAAATAAAAGATGAAGCCAAGTTAAACAGTTTCCTCTAAATGTGCATAAAGTCTGAACAATTATTGAAGGTGGGTAACAAGTTGTTCTGTGAAGTTCCTGGCAGAAAATCAAGTAGAGAAGCAATCATCTAAAAAATTTCATATTGTCCATCAATTTTTAAAAATAAAAATGAATATATTGTCTAAGAAAAATTTTAAATATGAAGGGCCCTTTTAATTATATACCCAGTGGTTTTCAAGTAACAAACACAGTGGTGTAATAAGAATAGTAACTTCTCTTTCCTGGGAAGCTATAACTGCCACTGAAGGAAGGGGGGTACTTTTCATTAGCATATAACTGTTACTGCTTTTATAGAACCTTAGTTGACTTAAAAGCACTATTTTTGTGAAGCTTTTAAAAAGCAACAAAGAAGTTGAAAAGTGTTAAGGAGTAACTGCTTACAGTAAGTTTTTATTTACTGCAGTGGCGCATAATGGTTACTTACCTCTAGGAAGTAGCATGAGCAGAAAGAAGATCACAGAATTTAAAAAAGCAAAAAATTATATAGTGGTAAGGTTTTCTTTCACAAAAACAGAATATGTGAAATAACATCCCACACCTAGTAGTCCACTCAAGGTAGGTAATTTTAAGTGTTTGAATGAGTTTTCCTTTTCAAACTATTGTATTTCAGAGGAATTACGTTAAAACATTCATAGGTGATATATCGTTTTTCACCAGGTGTACCAACCTGAATAAAAATTACATGGTTTTACATGATCTTTTTTTTAAATGGCTTTATTGAGACATAATTCATATGCCATACAGTTCATCCATTTAAAGTGTATAATTCATTATTAGCTTTTCATATATTTAGACTTGTGCATACCTCACCACAGTCAGTTTTAGAATATTTCTATTACCCCTTAGCCATCATCCTCTAATTTCCTCATCCACCCCCAGTCCTAGGCAATCACTAATTTGCTTGCTTTCTCTATAGATTTTCCAATTCTGGACATTTCAAAAAACAGGGAATCATATAATACATGGTCCTTTGTGACAAGCTTCTGTCAACATAGCATAATATTTTTAAGGTTCATCTATATTGTACCTATGTCATTACTTCATTTCTGCAGAATCGAATTTTGAAAGTAGAAAGAACAGGGAAAAGAAGAAAAATCTGCAGTCTGATAGTAGTGTTAAAGTTGAAATTACTAATACAGAAATGATAAGCATGATTTTTATTCTCTAAATTTGAAGAGTTCTAAATGTCTCTGTGAAAGAGCTCATTATTTCAAACTGTTATAAAACCAGCTATGATAAATGAACAAGAACATGTTCTTAGAATCTGCAACAGAGGAAATACTTAGCATATTATTGGATTACACTTATTTTTATTTTTCTAGTCCCCAAAGTAAAGAACGTTAATTATTGCTCATAAGAGATGAAAATATCAGATGTGCTTAAATTTACTAATTTGAACTCCGTTATGCATATTGAAATGCAAACACATTTTAACTTACCAAGAGTTTAATGTATGTCAGATAAAGAGTCCAAACAGTTATAGGTTAGAAAACTACAGACACAGCTCAACCTCTGCTTTAGCTGTACTCTTTTAAAACTTACATTATAAGTGCTTGCCAAGTACAGATGTTAATTTCTCAAAACTATGATACTAGTTATAATTTTAGGAGCTTTTTTGTCAAGTTCAAATTTAAAATATATTTTAAATTATGCAGAAATGATTATAAAAGAATGTTTCTCAGTAATAGAAAATCATGAGTCTTTAAATTTTTTCAAAGGCATGACCAAGGTCAAAGTGGGTAAAGAAGATTCATCGTCCACAGAATTTGTAGAAAAACGAAGAGCAGCTCTTGAAAGGTAATTCTAATCAGCTGTGTTTTATTACAATAATGGTTTTACTTTAGTAATATAAGTCTAATTCCATTCAATGGCACAAGTATATTTTAAGTATTAAAATTCTCAAAGTACCACTTGATTACTCTTATTAAGTGCTATAAGCTTTTATTAAGAAAATTGATTCATTCAGAAACACAGTACTGTATACTTGTTCCATTTTTATTCTCATTAGTAGTCTAACAAAGTAATACCTATTTTCATCTGAATTATTTCCTTTGAATTATTACTTGGTGATACTGAAATGTTATTAAATACAATGAAAAATTAGGTTTGTGCTCCCTCCTTCAATTCTTTATAATTGATTTTGACTTGAGTGTACAGAAGTATTAGTCATTGCTCGAGTTGACTGTATAGTTAAAGGCTGATAGATATATATGCTGTGCCTTGCTTTAGCCGTCTTGACCTGACACATTTCCTATGGCTTTGAAGACTTGTGTTCATTGTGGCCGACTAAATGGGAAATGGATGGGAGGAATCCCACTCCCAGAATCTTAACATTTCTTCCTTGCTATGCTGAAAATGTGAGAAAACAAGTTCAAAACTATCTTAAAGCCCAATTTATTGTACATAAGTTGGTAATTACCTGGACTTAATACATTTTCTAATTTCATAGTTTTTGTTTGTTATTTTAATTGAATTTGCTTATTTGTTCTCTGTCTTATTTTCTCTCTTGGCTTAAAATTAGTGGTTGGGGGCTTCCCTGGTGGCGCAGTGGTTGAGAGTCCGCCTGCCGATGCAGGGGACACGGGTTCGTGCCCCGGTCGGGGAAGATCCCACATGCCGCGGAGCGGCTGGGCCCGTGAGCCATGGCCGCTGAGCCTGTGCGTCCGGAGCCTGTGCTCCGCGACGGGAGAGGCCACAACAGTGAGAGGCCCGCGTACCACAAAAAAAAAAAAAAAAAAAAAAATTAGTGGTTGGCATAGATAGGACAGACTTTAAGAAATAGTATATATATCTATAGGGTGCAAATTATTTTGTAAAACTGTTTGAGACAGTGTATTTCTGGGTTTTAGTAATAAATTGTTTCAATTTTAAGAAAATACCACAGTAAAGTCAGGTTTGAACAATTTGCAATAAGAAAAGCTAGTGTGAAGCTTAAAATCTTAAAGACTTAAAAGATAAGATTATGTCTATGAGACTCAGCAGTTACTCAGGAGAAGGATTTAAATTGCATCGAAAGAAGTTTAATTTAGGCATTAAAATTGATTCTCTTGTGAAAGAGGTCATAGAATGAGTGTTTTTAAGAGTAAAGGTAGATAATGTGCTGCCTTGATTTTGCTTAGTCCTTCCTGAAAATATAACCATGACCTTTTGAGAAGCCTTTCCAGTCCTATTTTTCTGTGAGTAAATTTGAAATATTTTGGATGGCATTCTTGATAAGGAACTTAATGAAGATATATTGTACCAAGGGCATATAATTTGATTCTACATTCACCTTTCTTTTAACTTGAATGTATTGCATAGTACTTAAACCATATCTTCATTCACTGTGTAACACTGAGGAGAGTTTTAAGGAAATATTGAAGCTTGACCTAGTGCATATGTGAAGATAGTTTCTTACTGATAAATGTTACTTGTTAAATACTACCTTAGTGGAATTTGCAGTAGTGGGGGGCGGGGAAGGAAACAGTGTACTGTGAGTTCATTTTGCATTAGAAAAGATAACTAAAGAAAATATAAGTGTAAAGATACAGAAGCAAAGGAACTGGAATGATTTTTCTCAAGTGATTTTTCTGTGGCATTTCTTAAAATTTAAACATTAGAATAGGCATATTTGTGGATATATAACCTAGTTGTATCTGGCGGGTCAAGGAAGTAGTTCTTTGTTCACACTCTGGTATTCATTTACATATTTATTTGTTTGTATAACTTAGAGAATCCAGATAACTATCTTGAACAAAAGGATAAACATCTGGTATTGAAATATGGGAAGAGAAAGGGAGTGGTTAAGAACCTAAGTAATTTCCCTGTGCCGCACTCAGTAAAGTAAGCAGAAATTACTTCTAAGTATCCCGAAGATCACTCACTTGATTCTCTTGAGAGTGCTTCATATCTTACCTACAAGCATAGTGAATTTATTTTATAGTAAGGATACTCTTCTGTAAGTATAAACTAAAAAATGTAAAGTAGCATTATACAGTGTGTAGGGTTTTAGAATCCTTTCTCTGTTGAAGCCTGCACTCCATTACACACTACACAGTATCTGTGAGGCCTTGGACAAGTTATTTAACTTAAATTCATTGTTCCTTTTCTCTAAAAGGTAAGTGTATCATAACAAGCACCTGAAAACCCAACTGGCAAAGCCTAAACAGTTAGTGTCGGTTGATTAATCCGTTCGTTCATATCAGGAAGTGTGGAGGTAGGCAGATGTTTAGTTAGTATTATCAAATCCATCAGGAAATCCTATTGCTTCCTTCTGATATCTGGACAACCATTTTTTCACCCGTCCACTACTAGTCCAAATGTCTGAATTAACTGCGGTAGACTCCTCATTGGTCTCCTTGTTTCCATCCTTGTACCTCTACTCTTTTTTCTAATATAGCAGCCAGGGCCATCCTTTTAAAACATGAATCAGATCATCTTCCCACTCCTATTCGTCCACCCACCCAGTTTCAGTCAATAAAAGCCAGAGTCCTTATAATGACCTATAAATTCTTACATGACTTGCACTGCTCACTCTGTTACCTACTTGATCTCCTATCACTGTTACCTACTTGATCTTCTGTCCTCCTTGATCACTTTGCTCTAGGCCACACTCACCTTTTTGCTGCTCCTCAAAGATCCCAGGCATCTTCCCACCTTAGGGTTCTACCCCCTACCCTGTCCCCACTGCCTAGAAAGCTTTTGTTCCCAGGTATCTGCGTACCTAATTCCCTTACCTCTTTCAAATTCAAACATTCAGATGTCACCTTGCCAGTGAAGCCTATTTTGATTATTGGTTTCATTCTGACCTATTCTGTTTACATTGCCATCAACCACACCTTACACCCTTGATCCCATTTACTTGTCCTTTCTCCACTTGTCCTTTCATTTTTCCACAGCATTTGCCACCTTATCACATACTACATAATTTTTATGTTTATGATTTATTGTCTGTCTTCTGTTAACTAAAATTAAAGCTCCAGGGACTTCCCTGGTGGTCCAGTGGTAAAGAATCTGCCTTATAATGCAGGGGACGTGGGTTCAGTCCCTGGTCAGGGAACTGAGGTCCCACACGCCACAGGGCAACTAAGCCCACGTGCCACAACTACTGAGCTCATGTGCCTCAACTAGAGAGAGCCCACGTGCCACAAACTACAGAGCCCACGCGCTCTGGAACCCACAAGCCACAACTACCGAGCCCACGTGCCCTGCAGCCTGCGCGCCACAACTAGAGAGAAGCCCATGCGCCGCAACAAAGGATCCCGCATGCCTCACCGAAGAACCTGCATGCTGCAACTAAGACCCGAAGCAGCCAAAAATAAATTAAATAAATAAATAAGTAGTAAATAAATCACTTAAAAAATAAATTAATTAAATTAAACCTCCACTAGAGAAGGAATCTTGTTCTCTTTTGTTCACTGGTACATTCTGAGTACTCAGAACAGTAACTGATGTGTAGTAAATGCTCAATAAATGTTGAATGAACAAATGAATGTCATCAAAGACCCAGGCTCTTTCTACCTGTCTATTCTCTCATTCTTAGCACACATGTCTGAGTCTTAAGCGAGAGAAATATCTTTAACTCTGTTCCTCTCAAGCATTTTGTATAACCTGCTTTATTTTGTTTTGGTAAGTAGGAATTTGAAAGCCCTAAGTGATTCTAAATGTACCAATAACTTTTCCTTAGCACAAATCTCAGGAACAACTACTGACCACCTCTTGTTGAATCTGATACTTATCTTTCATCAGTTCCATTGCATCTTCCACTTCTGTCTTCCTTCAGTGTT
Organism: Hyperoodon ampullatus; assembly: GCF_949752795.1. NCBI lineage: Eukaryota > Metazoa > Chordata > Mammalia > Artiodactyla > Ziphiidae > Hyperoodon > Hyperoodon ampullatus. Next base: position 74,154,178 of record NC_136917.1, on the reverse strand, counting down.
TCTGCTTCTCTCCATACCTCTTTTCATGTATTTTTCTTACATTCTTTTCCTTTTTGTTTTGTATCCTTCCTTTATATATCTACAACCCTCTCTGACCTTAATTCTGAATTGATGACTATTTACAAATAGTCATCAATTTAAAATCCATTTTATGTTTCTTAATTTTAACATTATGTAAGTTTAATACCTTTTTTTTAATGGTTCATTGCTCTTTATTTTCATGTAACCCTTAAGAAGAAAAGTTTTACCATCTCTTTTTCTAGAATATCATTTTCCAAAATGGATTCCTCAGATTGCTAGTATGTGGTAGGGTGAAAAAAGGAAATCTGTTGTCAGTTGAGGTTTATAAATGTAGGGTGTAACAAAGTTAAACCAGGTTTTTTTCCTGCAGTACTTCTCACAGCATTTAATATGCTGCTGTTCATTATAAGTGTTAAAGAAAGGAATATGTATGTAATACATTTCAAACTTTCTTGATTGTAGAACCAGTCCTTTTCATGGAATATTGTATGAGACTAGTATTCTGCAGAACTCACTTTAAAAAGCTATTTTAGAATATAAATAGTATTAGGTATTTCCATTTAGGTTGAAATATTAGAATATTTCTTAAAGGTTTGGGTACTAGATGTTTTGTCTTCCTGCTTGTTCATTTTACGAACATCTGAGTGCTTGCTATTTATCAGCTGTTGTGTGCACTCAGATGAACAACTTACGCAAACTGCTTTAAGCAGTACACAGTCTAAGTAACTAAATAACTCACCTAGAGTAGTACTGGAGAACTTCAGTGTTAAAATTGTAAAATTCCAGTGGGAAAATACCAACATTTCTTAAACTTACAGGATTAGTGTTCCTACTGCATCTCTTTTTTACCTTTATAAAGTAAGCTGCAAATACTTTTTAAAACCACAGTGTAGATTGCATTGTACATATCTATTAAATGCTCTGTTTCTGTTATAATGACTTCTTATGTGGGCTATTGACTTAAAGTGAAGTTTAATATGGTGTGTATTTTATTTAAATATACAAAAACAGAAGTTAACATTTAAGCAGCGATTAGTCATTTTAACCATTATATATAGTGTTTGACTTTAGAAAAGATTATCACTTTTTTTAGAAACTATTTAGGCATACTTTATAATCTTGTAAAGAGATAGAAGTCATCACTGACTACATTTATGCTGCAGAAATAAAGGTATATTAACTGTTAGGCAAAATATTATAATTGAAATATTACTGCATGTTATTAATCTGGGGAAAGAGCAATTTTTTAAAAATGGGATTAGATAAGTAATCAATGATCATCAAATAGTGAACCTTTTTTTTTAATGAAAGATTGGTAATTTATTATGAATGTCAGGGCTGTACCTTTTCTAGTAACGGAAAATTACTAAAGTTAGGCTAATAGTGATTTAATAATGATGTTTCTCTTTCCTTTTTATTTTATGTGGTATCATATAAGGAAGACATTTATCAAAAATAGCATCTTAAAAATAAAAATATTGAAGAAAATTTAGTCCTTCTCAAATAAGGACCAAAACTTACTTGATAATTAAAATCCGCTGCCAAGGAAAAAGAAGTTGGTAGGCTGTTCTCCATTTTGGTAATGATGACAATTAAAAAAAAAAAAAGTTTGACTGGACTATATAGTAATATATAGTATATATAATATATACTATATATATAGTATATATACTAGAATATATATAGTAATAACTGGAAACATACTGACCCACCGAAAGATAGCATTATTTGATAAACTTACCTTTATACCCTTTTATAACTCTAATACTTCGCAGTGAGAAGTTTGGTAAGTTATTTAACCTCTCCCCATTCCTACCCCCACCCCCACCATGTCTCTTTTTACATAATTATGAATTTTCAAAAGATGAACAAAAAGCTTTTTAATCATTAAATTACTATAAGATTATACATAATTAGAGTGAAGGCAAACTGATATGATAGGAGGCAAACAGGACATCTTTTTTTTATTTTTTAATTTTTATTTTGTTGAAATAAGATTTAAAATAAGATGGTACTGATAAATAAAGGAGCATTTTATTCTTAAATCTAGGTATCTTCAAAGAACAGTAAAGCATCCGACTTTACTACAGGATCCTGATTTAAGGCAGTTCTTGGAAAGTTCAGAGGTATTATTTCTACTTTAAATTTTTATATGTAAATGTTCTCATTTATGATTATCAGTGTAATAATTTGTATAAGAATAGGTGTTCAGTAAACAGTTGCATTAATAGATGGAATAAAGCAAAGATTTTTTTTTTGCTTAGTGCTTTAATTAGCTTTAATTACTTTAAATTACTAGCAAAATATCTTTTTTGCATTGATAATTGTAGGATGATCATTCCCTTTCTTGAAAAATTAAAACCAGATTTAAAAGAATGGCTTATAAATCGTCTAATTCTGAATGCCCTAAGTTGTTGCTTAGGCATTGTGTTGAAATAAGTATATTCAGACCTCATTTTAGAGATAGTTGAATAATGTGTGTTGGTGTGTCTACATTCTAATAGTCTTATTACGGTTTTGAAGTGCAAATTTATGATGGGAAAGAGCTTTAATTATAACCATGCTGCTCTTTATATTTGGCACATTTTATCCTCTAATTGTTACCGTTTGAGATTTGTTTTTAAATTTACTTGAACCCCAGAATTGTTAAAAAATTCAAAATCACACAGTCCTAACTAAGCATAAGGAGATTTTTCTCAAGACTTTCTTCTTTTTTCCTTGTAAACAGTTTATTTCGGCTAGCAAACAGGTGGCCAGTGTTAAAGTGCTTGGCAATTTCTTAATATATTTTGACAAACAGAGTGTTGTTCCATCTAAATGTAAACGTGCAGAAGAAAAACAAATGGAAAGTCTATTTTTTAAGTTTTCCTTTGAGAAGTAGTGTATTTGAGAAATTAGATCTCACTATTGAAATGTATGAGAGTGAAGAAAATACAACCTCCTTTTTTTCTTTTTTCTTTTTTCTTTTTTCTTTTTTGGAGCTGTGTGTGGGGGCAGTCCCTTCTGTGGCCAGTTAAACCTCCAGGCTTTTAACCGGTTTGTTTGCCCTTATTTGTCATTCAATTCCAGCTGCCTAGAGCAGTTAATACACAGGCTCTGAGTGGAGCCGGAATATTGAGGATGGTGAACAAGGCTGCCGACGCTGTCAACAAAATGACAATCAAGATGAATGAATCGGATGCTGTAAGAGCTGATTTTTTGACTTGAATAATGAGATGAATTAATGAGCCCAACAATTGCATTTTAAAGCTGTACAAGTAGAAAATAGGATATTAATTTGCTTATTGAGTTTAGTTCTCAGCACATCAGTTGACCACCATGGTTATACATGGTTAATTTGTTGCTTTAAAACAAGGTATGTAGCTTGCTATTTATTGGTAACCTAATTTACAGTGGTTTGTTCTGGCTAAATTAGCTCCATTTTTCATTTTTTTCTTAGTGGTTCGAAGAAAAGCAGCAGCAATTTGAAAATCTGGATCAGCAACTTAGGAAACTTCATGCCAGTGTTGAAGCCTTGGTCTGTCATAGAAAAGGTTTGTTTGTCTTGTTATTTATATGTTTAACGCTGTAAGTTAATTCAGATATTTTATTTAAATTTTATTAAAAATGAACGTTTTAAAGAGGATGTTTTCTGTTTCAACTTTGTTATTTAATGTTTTCTGTTCCATTTTATGTAACTTCTAGTTTAGAAGGAGAAAAATCTTGAACTTGTAAAAGTATATTTTGAATTTTGGATTAAAACTGATTGATTAACTCTTTGTTAAACATATTTAATGAATGAATGAAGATGTCTTATTGGTAACTTATATAATTAAGGAATGAAATTCAAAAATGAATGATGAAATTTTTCTTTAAAATGTTAGTTTTGTACCTATATTTCATAGAGAACTCTGGAGTATTTTCTTCATTTTTCAAACACCACATTTAAAAACCTGGAGGGGGTGTTAAAAATTCATAGAAAATTTTAGTTGTAATTTTTTTATTCCATGGTGAGGTTTTTGGTTTTATTTTTGAAGAATACATGGCTTTTACGATCATCTCTCTAAAACACCTAATAAATAATTTAGTATGTGCCATTCCCAGCAATACATTGCAAAAAAATAATTACAGAAAATCTACTGGTACATTTATTATTGAAAGTAACTTATAGCAGGTTTTGCTATTTGTATTCTTTCTCTTAGGGAACATTTTATGGTTCTTTAAGAGAACTCTACGTAATGCAGAGCAACAGAGCAATCCAAACAATATAATTGTTAGTCCTTGACATCTGTTTTTCTTTATTTGATGTATCTGAAATAATCACATTGAAAAATCTTTACAGAAATTCTTAATATTTCACTATGCATTGTTGTTGCACACAAAGAAGAAAAGAATAAGATTTATGTGAATTGCATGTACAATTTTACTTTGCTTTCCTCCTGTGAGCTAAATAATACTCTTATCAAAAATTGTAGACATTATTTTCAATAATAAATGTTTAAAGGCCAAATAATGTAGTATAAATCAATTGTGAGTGTTCCCAGTGCTTTCCATATGAAAAATATACTTTTTGTCTTTTTTAGGACTAGACAGAGAAACAGTGAGCACTTTAGGGGAGAAAGGGAAGGGAGATTATTATATTATTAAACATAGTTCATCCCCTAGGAATATAGGCAGTGGTTCTTTTAAATTTTCAGTAGTGCTCTGAGCAGTTAACATTTATATGCCCAAGGCATTTTAATGACTGATTGTTGCATGTTAATTATTTTGAAATATTTGAGCAGTTTGTGAATAGATAAAATTTAGAATGACAGTAAAAAATCAATGCAATATTGAAAAATTTCACTAGTGAACACTAAAAGTGCATACTTTTTTATTTCAGAACTTTCAGCCAACACAGCTGCCTTTGCTAAAAGTGCTGCCATGTTAGGTAATTCTGAAGATCATACTGCACTGTCTAGAGCTTTGTCTCAGCTTGCAGAGGTTGAGGAGAAGATAGACCAGTTACATCAAGAACAAGCTTTTGCTGACTTTTATATGTTTTCAGAACTACTTAGTGACTACATTCGTCTTATTGCTGCAGTGAAAGTAAGCCTTATTTTGTAATCTTCCTTGAATTCTTCATACTTCAGTGTTTTGCTTATAAGAAAAATATGGTATCCTATTAGGCATGCATTTAAGTGTGTAAATTACATACTAGTAAGTATAAAATGGCTTCAAGATGATTATTCATAGCTTAATATTCTCTTCCCCTCTGACTTAGTACAATAGACAGAACTGATGTTTTTAAGAGATCTAAGGATGCCAAATAAAATAAAACCATTACACACTTACTTATATATTTATATATAGAAGTTTGCAGCTAACTGATAGCATTTGTTTACTCCTTCTATCATAAGCTGAAACTACCCACTGGATTCTGTTGTCATAAGTAAAGTTATAATGAGAAGCAGGAAAAAACCAGAACTGATTATTGCACGAATATGTTTAATGGTGGCTTTGGCATGAATTTGGACTATAAGCAAACATTCTGTGTATATGTCACCATCTAATTATAGACAAGATGGGACTAGATTAGATAAAAAATTGTGTTATCTAGTGGTAATATTTAAGGATGAACAGTCTTTAAGTTTCTGAATGGTTAAGAAAGTAATCCCATTAACTAATGAAAATTAGTATTTTATAGATAACTCCAATATTCAGATAATGAAACTGAACTGACTGTTATTTTATGTTACATGTTTTGGAATATACTTTTTAAGATCTTATGGTGTCTTTGAATTACTGTTAGGAACGTTAGTTCTCATGGAGTCGGGGGGAACTGGAAGTTTACCTTGGATTCAAACATCTAGAAAGTTAAATTAGTATTTATAATCAGAACATTGATGCATTGCGTATTATAGACGATTCTGTTCTCAGGTTAATGATGACAGTTATTACTAGAGGGTTCTTAGCATTTCAGAGTGGTGCTTTCTTAGGTTTAGTTTGTCTACATTACCAATTTTGTTTGTGTTTATTCTTAGGTGTTACTCTTTCAGTTTTTATTGGAGTGTAGTTGATTTACAATGTTGTGTTAGTTTCAGGTGAACAGCAAAATGAATCCATTATACATGTACTTATATCCACTCTTTTCTTTTTTAGATTCGTTTCCCATATAGGCCAATACAGAGTATTGAGTAGAGTTCCCTGTACTATACAGCAGGTTCTTACTACTTATCTATTTTATATATAGTAGTGTGTATATGTCAGTCCCAATCTCCCAGATTATCCCTCCACTCCCTTATCCCCTGGTAACCGTAAGTTTGTTTGCTACATCCATTGACTCTACTGCTGTTTTGTAAATAAGTTCATTTGTACCCTTTTTTTTTAGATTCCACGTATAAGCGATATCATATGATATTTGTCTTTCTGTGTCTGACTTACTTCACTCAGAATGGCCATCTCTAGGTCCATCCATGTTGCTGCAAATGGCATTATTTTATGGCTGAGTAATATTCCACATCTTCTTTATCTATTCCTCTGTTGATGGACATTTATGTTGTTAGATGTTACTCTTTATATTCCTGGCAGTTAATTTTTCTTTTCACCTATTTAAATATATTAATATAGATAGTTATCAGTTTATTTTATATAGGCAACTTGTGATATACAGAAATTCAGTTTACAGATAATGGTTCCTGTTTCTCACCTGCTCTCACCTCATTCCAGAGCTCCCACTAGCATGAGAGCTATTATTAAAAAGTATAACACCTGGGCCTCCCTGGTGGCGCAGTGGTTGAGAGTCCGCCTGCCGATGCAGGGGATACGGGTTCGTGCCCCGGTCTGGGAGGATCCCATATGCCGCGGAGCGGCTGGGCCCGTGAGCCATGGCTGCTGAGCCTGCGCATCCGGAGCCTGTGCTCCGCAACGGGAGAGGCCACAACAGTGAGAGGCCCGCGTACCACAAAAAAAAAAAAAAAAAAAAAAAAAAAGTATAACACCTGCAAAAAACCTGTGGGTTCAAAAAGGGACACTAGGCAGTGTCTGTGAGAAGTAGTACCTGCTGAGAAGAGCTAACCTGGGACAAGACTCCCTGACAGGGTTGGCCTCCCTGTGTGTTGGATGCTCATCCCTCAAAAACAGCTTTTCTCATACTGCCTCTACCTTCTTACTGTTTTTTTACATTCCATGAAATTACAGTTATATTAATGTTTCCCAGAATGTTTTCTACATAACACTGACACCGAAAGGTGTGCCACAGTCAGCTGAGTTTTGGAGATAATGTATGCGGTATCCCTGTCTTGCAGATTCAGAGTGCATTTAAAAAGCTTAGGACTGTCTAGCAGTAAAAAAAGACATTTAACTTTATTTAATCCAGAGGCTTCCAAATTCATATGAACAGGAATTCTTTTCCACTTAATATATTTTTACATATATGCAACACACTTTGGGAGATACTGAATTAGTGATTCATTGACTAAAAGAAGAGTTAAAGAGCTATGGTCAAGTTATACCTTAAGATGAATTAAGCTCTTTCAGATTGATTTTCTACTGAAACCTAGCCCAGGTCAACTTCATAAAGGAGTTGAGAAATTATGGAGTAAGATGACAAGGCATTTTTTATGGTCTTTATTTTTTGTTTGTTTTTTATTTTTAAACTAATTCATTTGTATTTGAAAGAGTAATACATGCACAGAATAATTCTAACAGCCCTAAAAGGTAAAATTTCTTTTTACTAAAACCTCTAGTTTTTCTTCCCTTGGTGAAATTCTGTTAGATGTCTTTACAGAATTAGCTGTGCACATTTATGAAGCTAATTTTCTCTTTGTTTTTCTTTCCTTCTTTCTTTCTGTGTTTCTTTTTCTCAGCCCCCTTCTCCCTCCCTTCATCTCTTCCTTCCTTCTTCAAAAAGGCACATACTATATACACGATTCTTTGCCTGCTTTTTTTACCCACTCTATTTTAAAAAGGTCTCTTTATCAACTTACGTAAATATGTGTTGCATTCTTTTAAGCGGTTGTATCGTATTGCATCATTTAGTATATAGATGGACCTTGAATTATTTGATGAGTCCAATATTAAATATTATTGATAATAATTGATAATTATTGATAAATAATAAATAAATAAAGAATAAATAAATAATAAATATTGATAATAATTCTTTGGGCATAAAATTCCTAGAAGTAGAATTACTTGGCCAAAGGGTATATGAAGTTTAAATTTCAATAAACATTGCCATATTACTGTCTGAAGAGGTTATACCTCTTTATACTCCCACACCAATATATGTGTTGCTTCTTCTCCCACCCAATGATGATTTTTTGTGTGTGTGTGTAAATTTTAATTTCTTTAGTTATTGTGAATTTAAGCATCTTTACAAATGATAAGCCATTTGCATTTCTTTTTTCTATGAATTGTTTATGTTTATGCCCAGTTTTATTTTTTGTCTTACTGATTTCTAATACCTGTTTAATACTATTCAATACTTAGCTCTTTCTTTTATCCGTATTGAGAGTACTTTTTAAAATGATGGTAATTTTGAAACTAGGAGTACTTTGAGAATTAGAATTTAGGGCCAAAGTGTAGGGGTAATGAGAACATGAGAAATTGAGGCCTTAAAGAAAGTGATGAAGTTCATCCACTCAGAATACTGCCCAAGCCTGGCCCTGTAGCCAGGGAACTCCTGTTTCCCTCTTTTGTACAGGCTCTGACATCTGGGACTCTATATTTTGGGTAATACAGTTAGTTAGCTTACGTGTATTAAGTGGTAAACTCGTTAGATGCATTTTCATGTATTGGCCTTCTGTGAGCCACTAGAGTAGGGTCAGGGATTGAGGGTAATAGCTTTGAATGTTTTTAGCACTAGAATCTTCATAAGGAATTCTTACAGGGAATGCAGATTTATAAAATATATAAAATAATTTTTTTTAAAACCAGTAGATGGATTCCCCAAGGAGTTTAACATCTTCATCATTTGACTGTAAGTAATCAGCATCCTTTCAGGACTCCAGGAATCTAGGCAGCATACTTTCAGATTCACTGAATTAGAATATGGTATTAATTAAAATTGCAGCCTCAAATTTCCTGGTTGGCCAGGAAAACTGCTCCATAACTGCAACCTTGTCTAACCTAGATGAGCTTGCATACAATTACGTACCATAAATTAGCGGGGGCTGAGGGATGTCTAAAGTGAATCATCAGTGTAAATGTATCCCTCTTGTAGAAGAAACTGGTTGTACCAGAGTGGATTAGTATCTTGACATGCAGAGGCATACATTAAGTTATGATTTGATATTTTGGGATTGGCATATATACACTAATATGTATAAAATAGATAAATAATGAGACCCTGCTGTATAGCTCAGGGAACTCCACTTCTCTGTACAGTAGAGACTAGCACAACATTGTAAAACAGCTATACCCCAATGGGAAAGAAAAAAAGATAGCATTTTAGAAGATCAGGTATGGTTCTGATTCTTTTTTTCTTTTATATTCTGGTGTTACAAGGGTAGGAAACCAAATGAAGAAAAAGTTAATTCTTATGGAGTTAAGATTAATTTTTTTATCTAAAATAACCTGACTTTAGTAGCTTTGCCTTTACCATAGCTCCTATATCTGTACCACAGTGAACATGTGATTTCTGGAATATTATGAGATAATAAACCGGGCAGAGAACAAATTAGTTTAAGTTGGTGTATCACTGAAAAGGCCAGTTGATATATACTAAGAACTTAAGAAAATATTGAAATTAAAGGGCATTTCGGTTCGCTGTTGCACTGTATTGGTACATATTTTAAATAATCAAATTGTTATTGAACAGAGGAATTTATAAATGAAGAACTGATACGGCCGCGTTCCTTTAAAGGAAAACTAGGCCTAAAGTCTTAAATTACTTTTAAAATTTGTGTATGTGTAGCGGGTGAGGCACAGGGATTGTTTATTTGTTTTAAATGATAGTGACTTTTTGAATGTATTTGTGCTAGATGTATACTTTTGTGATTTTGGCCCAAATTAATTTAGCTGAAGCAAAATCAATTCATAATGAGAAATGTTTTAAGGAGAATGTAGTCTTTTAAACATAAAAAAAGCAAACAAAGAGAACAGTAAGACTACTGAGAGAAGAGAAATTATATGAGATGACAAATCTAGTAAAATGTATTTAAATGCCTATAGAGTGCGTTTAACTTACCAGTTTGCCTAGGATGTCTCTTGTCCTGGCTAATTAAAATGTGTACGGTCTTTAAGAACTCTGGATGTGGAGTTTTTAATATTCTTGCCCACATTTTCAAAATACGCTGTATGCTGTAAATACAGTCCAATTATGTTTTTTTCCTGTTAAGTTATTATTTACACTTCTGGTAGAAATCTAAGAGTTAATCAACTACATTTATATGTGTATGTTATCTAGAAGTAATCCATAATAGTACTTACTAATTATTAAACATCCCCTAGGTTAAGTCACCATGCATGCTATATACTTTTCATTTTATTCCTAGTCCACAAATCTAGATCTCATTTCACTCTTTTATATTTGGAAGAACTGTGGGTTATAGAAATTAAATGAATTTCCCCAAGATCATACAGTGACAAAACTAGTATTTGAATCCAAATTTGATTTGTTCCAAAGCCTACATCTTGAAAATACACTATCTATGTGCTTTCTTCTTCATCAGGTTCCTATAACAGCGTGTATTAATTTACTGTTTCTTGATCCAAAAGCTCTCTATTTGGAATAAATGAAAATAACTCTTTCACCCATGTTATTAATGCTTGCTTCATTTGTTCAATTAATAAATACTAAAAAAAAATGAATATATCCCCAACATCAAGCTAGAAAAGGGATTATTGTATTCCAGTCTGTCCATCAGTTTTTTTTAAATGAAATTTCTAATTACTGTCTTACATTCATATTTCATTTCTTTCCTCCATTCACTTGCTCTTGCTCTTGCTCTACCAGACTCCTTGAAAGAAGTCATGGAGTTGGTTGAATTGTTCTGTTATGGTCTTTTTGTCTATGTCTTCGTTTAATTCTGCATACTAGATACATACATCCATTTGCTCTTTTTATCTTGTATAGGACTATCTCTCCCCCCACCCCCCGCATTTTGTTATATCTTTACATTGTTTTGCCTTTTCTTTTATTTGCTATTGGTAATCTCTTCCACCACATTTTTACTTTACTTTGTTATCTTATGGCTTTTAACATTTCCTATTTTTAATTTTTTGGCATATTTCCAACACTTAAATCTGCTTTTGATATTTTAGTAGGAAAACTTTCAAATGTAAATATGACATCAGCATTTTCCTATTAAATCTTTCTTCAAAGCATAAAACTCTGTTAGAAATCTTATTATAAGCCACATTTTAAACCCTAAATGTGGGACTTCCCTGGTTGTCCATTGGTTAAGACTCTGCACTCCCAGTGCAGGGGGCATGGGTTTGATCCCCCTTGTCTGGGAACTAAAAATAAGAAAAAAATCCTAAAGCCTAGTGAAATGGATTTTATATGTAGTTTTTTTTGTTGTTGTTTTTGTTTTTTTTGTGGTACGCGGGCCTCTCACTGTTGTGGCCTCTCCCATTGCGGAGCACAGGCTCCAGACGCGCAGGCTCAGCGGCCATGGCTCACGGGCCCAGCCACTCCGCGGCATGTGGAATCTTCCCGGACCGGGGCACAAACCCGTGTCCCCTGCATCGCCAGGCGGACTCTCAACCACTGCGCCACCAGGGAAGCCCTGTTTTTTGTTTTTTTATTCTGAGCTCTTATATTTCATCCAATTACCGGGTTTTTGTTTTTAAGCAAATGAATATGGACCTGTATTTTCTTCGATATTGGCATGTTTATTTTCAGTATCTCATTATATTAGAGTAGTGTATAAGTACTTGGTTTTATTGTTTTTAGTACTATAGCACTTCTAGTATTTTGAAAGTATTTCAGTGTTAATTCCCAGTAGTAATATTATGTCATTCACTTATAGGGTGTATTTGACCATCGAATGAAGTGCTGGCAGAAATGGGAAGATGCTCAAATTACTTTGCTCAAAAAACGTGAAACTGAAGCAAAAATGATGGTTGCTAACAAACCAGATAAAATACAGCAAGCTAAAAATGAAATAAGAGAGGTGATTAATACAAAATGCTTTATTTATCTCTTTACCCAAATTTTCCATGACTCATTCATATATGCATAATTTTTCATAAATTTTTTTCTGAACCATTCAACACTTAGCTATTTTTTCATAACTTATGAACTGTTTTATAATTACTTTAAAATTTTGATCATCATTAAAATCTCCAGATCCCTTTGTTACTTTCACATAATTATGGAATGGATAAAGAAGCATACAAGGAAAAGATTTAAATTAACCTTGAATTAATGATCACACATTTCTTTTGAGATGGTTAATTTGATTTCAGATTATTACTTATTTTGTGTCTAAAATTGGTTTTAGAGATAGACTTGTCCCACATGTAGCTGTCCAGGTGACATTGTCCCCCATATATATGTATTATATATGGTATTTTAGTAAATTTGTATAAGTTTATTATAATTTATACTTTTTTTGCCATGCTTCAATAAGGAAATTGAAGAGGTAGGACAACCTTTATATTACTTAAAGTAAATGTACCTGCTCTTTGAAGAGTATGTACCAGTGTTTTGGTTACATAGTGGGAAAATATAATTTCATTGCTTAAGTCTTCATTTATTTTATTTTAGCTGTTCCATTGGTCACTAATCACAACGTTCATTGTTTCTGTAGTGAATTTAATGTTTACCGATAGGTGTTCAGTAGACCATAATTGCACAATTTTTTTTAATCTGTACATTTCACCATTACAAAAATGTTTTTTAAATGTTTGTCATATAATTTTTCTAATTATTTCCATGGGCATATAAATTGTGATGAACATGTATTCTTGAAATTAGCCAGTATTATTGATATATTTTGAAATAATTTAAAGGTATATAAAGAAATGAGAAAATTACACTGTAACACTGCTAAATTATTTGATAGTGAATTTTATACTCAAAATCTTTTCATCTAAATTAAGGTGTGGAGACTGTAGTTCATTAAGCACTAGAATATCCTAATCATAAGTCTGACAGTAAAATATTAATGGAAATTAAGCTGATGTGCATTTCCACTACTGGAAAGTTACATACAAGTTTGAATGATGCCAAACTGGGCTTTGCCAATATTGAGCTTTCAGGATTTTTAGGCACTGCATTATAAATCAAATGAGTGGTCATGACAGCTAGTTCTATAAATTTTTCCCAGACAAGATTAAAAAATATGTACCTTTTTGTTTGTTTTTGTCAGTGGGAGGCAAAAGTGCAACAAGGAGAAAGAGATTTTGAACAGATCTCTAAAACAATTCGAAAAGAAGTGGGAAGATTTGAGGCAAGTATAATAATTTCACACTTTTCTTAACAACTTGGTCACATTTTGCCACAGTATCATGGTAAAATCAAATTTGGTTTTGTACTAATGGACCTTTTTTTTTCCATGTATTGTACTTTAACAGAAACAACGAGTGAAAGATTTTAAAACTGTTATTATCAAGTACTTAGAATCATTAGTACAAACACAACAACAGGTAAGGTAATTTTTTATGACTTAAAAACTTCTTCTAGAATTTGTTTTTGATATGCTTTTTTATTTTAAAGATGATAATCAATGAAATGAGCTTTACTTGAGAAGTAATAAATGGAGTAGAGAAAACCAAAGACAGCAAAGGAAGAATGGTAGTAAAAGTAATTGGAAATTCTCGGGTCCTTTTTGCCCCTACTGGTAACCTCTGGGAGAGATATACTTTTCCCAGTTTTAGACTATGAGAAACACTTTGGACTACTTTTCCCTTTTTCTCAGTCTTCCCAGTTTTACTTCCCTATTGATCATAGCTGTTTGAGTACATTCTTGTAGTAAGTTCTTCTTTTCCATACCAGATAGAACTTAAACTAAAAACTAAATTTTAAAGGTTTTTAAAAAAATATTGTTTTGATTTTTCCTTTAGTTTGTGTGGGTTTGGTGTTGATTGTATACCACAAGTGGCATTTGTCTCCTTAAATAGAGAAAACCATGGATTTTAATGTTACATTAAAGAAAAGTCTGTAACAAGATAATATCAGAGGTTTGTTCCTGTGTATTTTAATATAAACTTGAGTAATCAAATTATTTAATATCTTGAATAGAAGGATTTTTTCCTCCAGTTCTTTTTAAACTATATATCAATAGATTAAATTTTTATATTAGGTGATAACATTATATCTTCAAATTATATTTGTTTTTGATTTTAAATACTTAGTTCATAAAGTCAGATTCTTTAAATATAAAAAGAAATCGGGGGCTTCCCTGGTGAAGCAGTGGTTAAGAATCCGCCTGCCAATGGAAGGGGCATGGGTTCGAGCCCTGGTCCGGGAAGATCCCACATGCTGCAGGAGCAACTGGGCCTGTGCACCACAGCTGCTGAGCCTGCACTCTGGGGCCTGCGAGCCACAGCTGCTGAAGCCTGTGCACCTAGAGCCCGTGCTCCGCAACAAGAGAAACCACAGCAACGAGAGGCCCACGCACCGCAACAAAGAGTGGCCTCACTCGCAGCAACTGGAGACGGCCCGCGCACAGAGCAAAGACCCAGCACAGCCAAAAATAAAATAAATTTAAAAAAAATTTTTTTAATGAATAAATAAAGCAACTATCTGTAAAAATATATATATATGATGATATAAGCTTGTTTTTAAAGGAATTGTTTTAAACTTAGTGTTAGTTTATATGTCAGTCTATTCTGTTCTCTGGACTCTGGACTATCCAGGAAAGACTGGCAGCTAATTCCTTCCAGTCTCTTTTCCCATTCTTGCTTGGATATTTTCTTTTTTTTTTTTTTTTTTTTTTTTTGAGGTATGTGGGCCTCTCACTGCCGCGGCCTCTCCCATTGCGGAGCACAGGCTCCGGACGCGCAGGCTCAACGGCCATGGCTCACGGGCCCAGCCGCTCCGCGGCACGCGGGATCCTCCCGGACCGGAGCACGAACCCGCGTCCCCTGCATCGGCAGGCGGACTCTCAACCACTGCGCCACCAGGGAAGCCCCCTGGATATTTTCTTTTCTTCCTCCTTTTCTCATTGTTTTTGGCTAGCAATAACATAAAATGTGAATATCCTCTGAATTAGGAGATGTTATCACTTTATATTGGAAAAGCTCATTGCAGTTCTATTATTTAAGGTAATCTTATTTAACTTATACTAACAAACTGTTTCTATGTATACAATTCATAAATTAAAGAAATCTTAAGTTTTTCGGTATTTAAAAAAATTTTTTTCTTACATCAAAAACTAAAATTACCCAGGAGTAATTAATATTTTAAAATAATTTATATATGAATTATATTGACAGACTTAATATAAGGGAATTTAGATGATCACTTTAAGAACCAGACTTTAGTAAATGTTAATTATTGTTAGCTATTTGTATAGATTTTTTTTTAAATGCTTCACAGGATACATAAACGACAAAAGGATTATGAGAATGTCTTTTATTTTGTGTTATCATCCACAGCTGATAAAATACTGGGAGGCATTTCTACCTGAGGCCAAAGCCATTGCCTAGCAAGAAGATTATTCCTGTTAAGAAGATCTTGGATGCTTGTTCCAGTTATGCAGAATTCCATAGTGAAATCATCTAAAACCATCTAAATAAACCACTATATATTTTATGAATTACATGTGGTTTTTTATAAATATATATTCTGACATTTTATTACAAGCTGCATGTCCTGACCCTCTTTGAATTAAGTGGACTGTGGCATGATGTTCTGCAATACTTTGCTGAATTGAACACTATTGTGTCTTAAATACTTGCACTAAAAAGTGCACTGCAAGGCCAGAAAATTTTACAATATTTTTTTCTTTACAATATGTTCTGTAGTGTGTTCACCCTCTTTATGAAGTGAATTATCAGTGCACTGATTAATGTTCACTTATACATTCCTGTACGGAAATGATGATTTTGTGATTACAGTAATAAAATGATATTCCTTGTGAAGTATTAGTAACAGATTATTTGGGTATGTAAACATATTAGGGATCTTTTAAAAGCATTTTAATAGGAAGAAACTTTTTCTTTTAGATGTATATAGGTGATGCTATGATCACTGATTTTTTTAAATTCACAAAAAAACTGAACTCTTTCATTATTAAATGACTCAATGAAGGTTAATTAAGTTTTTTTATCTCTTGGTTCAACTTTGGGGAATGCTCTTGAGTGGGAGTAAATAATTGTCTTTGCTTGTTTTTATCCATTCCTATTATAAGTGCCCAACTTAAGAATTAGAAAAAAATAGATGTTTCTGTTACAGGTCCTGTGGATTTTGCTCATCTTCTATTATCTTCAAAGTCCAAGACTTCGCATATATTTAATTTATTCCTTGCTTTTCCTTTGTTTTTCGTTTTAAACTAAAAGTAGATCATCTGTGGTCATCATTGACAAAGAATAGTGCCATGCTAAAATGCCCTGTGATTTGATGAATAACCAAGGATAGTGCAAAGGAAATTTGAAGTAAAATGAAATTTGTCTTCGGCAGCCATCTCACCTATTTCTGTATCCTGTTTAGATGGCAATTATATAACCCTTAATGTTGATGAAAGTTTAGTTGTAACTGGGATCAGAGTTATTTTAATTTTTTAAAAGTATTCTTAAAGATGCCCCTTTTCTCAGGCTTAACAGAAGAGTAGGATGTTGTATGTGTAACTGCACACTGGATACAATTAATATATCAGTATCCTCAGGATATGTTTGCTTCCACTTCTTTTAGTTGAAATTTTAGGCCTCCTGTAGGTGTTGTTCATGTTTATGATCCTGGAACCCAGAAGAATGCCTTATACATAATAGGGAATAATAAAGACTTGATGAATTGAACAGGAAAAAAAAAATTCTGGGTGATGCAAAATAATGTTTGCTGTCTTAAGAAGAAGGAGAAATTGAAGCAGAAATAGTATAGTCTTTTGTTGTCGCTTCTCTTGGAGGTAACCTAGATACGTTTAAGAAATGAGTAATTCCTATTAATATGTATCAGATTCTATCTTGTCCTGTTAATACTGAGCAAAATATAGGCTTACTGGGAACAGTTTCACTACAATGACGGCCTAGTATTAAGTACATAGGTTACGTTTACCCATGGGATAATTTAGTTATTCAAGCTCAAATCGTCCATTATGCTGTGGTACATGTGTAATAACATTCAGTACCTCCAAATAAAATAATAAATATTATCAGACTTGATCAAGCTGAAGAGAGTAACAGACCTGAATCCATTCCAGATTTCATTCCCCTTAACAACCTTTACTAAAAGATAAAGAGGCTGTTGGAAATTTCAAGTAAATTATATGAACTTCTGATACCTATGAACATTTTAATAGGATTTACTTTCTTCAACACTACACCTATCTCCGCCCATCAACCTTCACATCTCTTATTCATCTTACTAAAATACTTTCACTCTAAATAAATAGAACAAAAGCATTAATAGTGCTGATAACGTAATCTTTTAGTTATAAAGGTCTGAATTTTAATTTTTTTTTCTTTAACCAGATAAAAGTTAAAGAAGGACTAAGGCAGCATAGTACAGTGGAACAAGCTGAACTTGGAGTCAACATACTTGTGTTCAGTCTTTTATCACTCAGTAGCTGTGTGACACATCTGTAAAACAAGAGTATAAAACTGAGTCCTGAAGTGCCTTTCTACTTTAAAATGTTGTTTAAAATATCAAACTTCGGTATAAATATTATTCTATTAGAGAATCAAATCCTAATCAAAACCACCTTCTATTAATAAAGTAAAGCAAGGCTAAAGCAAAATAAATGTGTGTAAAAATATGATTTCTAAAACGTAAAATAAGCTTTTATTGTATTTTTTGGTGAGGTATTTTCAACTCTCCATCTTGTTTTATACATGTATTTATACTAGTGTCAAAATACCATTGTTGCTATTCTTTAAGCCTTTTTATTATTCAGATATAGCAAAGTTTTACAAATTCCTTGTACAAATTGTTTCATAAGTGGTTTTTAAATATAAAATAAATAAACCTTAATAAATCAGGTTTCTTTAAAGGAAAGAAATCAGATGAGTAAAGAAGGAAGATGATTATATCCCTTTAAAAAATACTTCTTGATGTCTAAGGGAATTATAAAGACTCTTTTTTTTTTCCTAAAGCATGTGACTAGTTATAAAGCTAAATGTCTACTTCACTTTCTTGTTATGCTCCCTGCATGGGTAGTCATGTGATTAACAAGAGTCAGACCTATATAGGATGAGCAAAAGTCATCCTGTTTTAAAGGAAGGAAGGTTGCTGGTAGGAGAGAAGATAACAGCTGCGAAAAAGGAAATGCAGTCACTAGCTTGAGATCTTTGGTTGCATTTCCATATCCACTAGCAGGAAATGTATATGTTACACTATCTCTCTTTGTGATGGAGTCTCTTTCAAAGTATTGAAAAAAAGAATAGAATCACCATCACTTGCCTTATCCAAAATCTGGAATCAAATAAGTTTCATTTCTAATCCTCATAGTGAAGGATATGGTTTCAAGTAATAATGAAAGTAAATGGTTGGCCAGACACAGAAACAGCAAGAAGAGGGGAATTAAAGGAGTAGTATTAAAATTGTTGCTTACTCTGCCTTTGTAATCAAGGCCATGAAGAGATGTCATGGTGATCTGTGGATGTGGTCCTTAGAGTTTAGACCAATAGAAATATAACGTGAGCCACATACATAATTTAAAATTTTTCTATAGCCAGATTTTAAGAGTAAAAGAAACAGGTAAAATTAATTTTAATTTTTAACCCAGTAGCTCCAAAATATTTTAACATGTAATCCAATATGTTAAAAATTACTGTGATATTTTACAGTCTTTTTCGTACTAAGTCTTCAATATCCAGTGTGTATTTTACACTTTCATCATATATGTGTTCGGACTAGCCACTTTTTTTTTTTTTTTTTTTTTTTTGGCGGTATGCGGGCCTCTCACTGTTGTGGGCTCTCCCGTTGTGGAGCACAGGCTCCGGACGCGCAGGCTCAGCGGGCATGGCTCACGGGCCCAGCTGCCCCGCGGCATGTGTGATCTTCCCAGACCGGGGCACGAACCCGTGTCCGCTGCATCGGCAGGCGGACTCTCAACCACTGCGCCACCAGGGATGCCCCGGACTAGCCACATTTTAAGTGATCAGTTGTCACATGTGGCTACTGGCTATGATTCTGGACAGTGCAGATGTAGACACTGCCGTGGAACTGGAAATGGGGAGTGAATCCAACAGCTGTTTGATATTTACCATCCCAAATCCTGTGAGGAATTCAAAACTAATTAAAAGGGACTAGTAGGTGTTGCTCTCAAAAGCAAGTACAAAAAAAAAAAAAAAGTACAATTCAGGTGCAAGACTTTATAGCACAGTGCTCTGCAAGCAGTGGTCACTCAGTATCTACTGTGAACAAGTGGTAGCACTTTATTTCCTGATGGAAACATAGAGACTATAGTACAACTTCCTTATTTTACAGATAAGCAAATTCAGAGCTGAAGTCATTGAACTGATTTTTCCTCTTAAATCTGTTAATCGTCTGTGAACATTCTTCCTTGAAAATGTATGATAAACTTTTTGAGATTCCTCTTCTAATTATTAACATAGAATTCTAGGAAGTCCTTTGGTATACAGAGAATTTATTTCTTCAAACTCTTACTTCAGAAGTGGCTAAGAATAGAAGATTATACAAAACAGGAAAGTTGTGGCTTGCTCTAATCTTTTAATGCACATGAAGAAATTAAAAATCCTCATCTTCCTTTCTCTTGTCACATAGTCTTTTTTTAATTCTCAAAAAATTGAATATTTTAAAATAGTTTTCTTAAAATTTTAAGTAATTAACTGGGTCAAATGGAAACTTTGTAATTAAGGACAATTAAGGTGAAGCTGCCCCTATGTTAATAAACAGAAAACTATTTTTTTAAGACCAGTTAAGGGGATAAACTGCCTTAAGAGACTACTCTGAGGGGAAAAAAAGTTCTATTTTAAATTTATATATATGTAACTGTTTAATAAACTAAAATCAGACAAAGTTTAACAAAACTGAACAATAAATTGCTACCTTATTGCTTCCATAGTCAAGTCTCGAGTTATCTTGATTTTAACCTGTATTTATTTCCTAGATCTTTATTTCAGCTGTTCTCACTATATGTGTGTATAAGTGTGTGTGGATTTATGTGTGTACATAAACGTGCATGTGCATGCATGACAGGAGGCTTTTTAACCAGGCTTAGTTTCTAAATTTCAGTTAAAAATGTTTCTCAGCCTCTTGTAACTGAGACAAAGCAAAATGCTTATGTTTTCAGTTGCATTGCTTAGGTGTCATTTTTTTTGCCAAGACCAACTTGAGTTGATTATGTTTCTGAAATCTATTCCCTTTTCATTTCTACTTTTTCTCTCCACAAGATCTTGTGATCGTAATAAAGTCCAAATTATCCAGAATCTGGTTTCAAACCACTTTTCCTGTCTTGATCCTACCCCCTTGCCTTCACCCACCCTTGGCTCTAATCAGATGATGCCCCTGTCTTGTGAGCATGCTTTGTCCTTTTCTGGCTCAGTGCTGCTGATGTTACCTTGTCTGAGTTATCTTTTTCCCCCTTACCAGCAATTGGTTAAATCCTATCCAGTCTTTAAAATCCACATCTTCCATATATCCTTTTTAGTCTCCTAACTAGAAGGAAGCAAGGAACCACTGGGTTTCTCAGCTGGACTCTAGTACTTTGCACCTTTCAGATTGGGCTTACCAATGTCTACCTTGCATTATAGCTATCTTTCTGCTTTGAGGAGTGTGTATGCTTCTTGAGGAATGACTATGCCTTTGTTACTTCTTGTAAAACCTAGTATGGTACAGCCAAGAGAGTGTAATGGGGTGATTAAAAATACAGTTACGCATCTGCCTGACAGTTTGAACCCTGGCTCAAGAATCTACATCACTGACTGAGCAAGTTATTTTTCTCTAACACTTAGTTTCCTTACTTGTAAAATGGAAAGTAATAATAGTACCGTTCAGGTGCTCCTTCAGGGGATTAAGCTAATTGATGTGAATTTCTCAGCAATAGCATGTGCTTAATAAATATTAGCTATTATGCATCCA
Source organism: Hyperoodon ampullatus (assembly GCF_949752795.1). NCBI lineage: Eukaryota > Metazoa > Chordata > Mammalia > Artiodactyla > Ziphiidae > Hyperoodon > Hyperoodon ampullatus. Next base: position 74,133,045 of record NC_136917.1, on the reverse strand, counting down.
GTAAATGTTTACTGAATACTTAATCTCAGTCTGAACAAAGTACCTGCATTTTGATTATTTTACCAGTCTTTATGGCTTCTTCAAAACAATGGGTGTATATTTGACTAGGGTCTAGATGGGTTTACCAGAAGGGTTCCTTCTAAGAACAGTTTGCCCCTGAGACCTGCTCTTAGAGCCCTGAGGCTGAGGATCGGAGGTGGAGGGGAAGAATGCTTGCAGTCAAAATCCGTTTTTATTCAGCCAGCAAAAGTTTAGAACCACCCCCCACTACAAAGATACTCTAGTTAAATGAGCCTTGTCAGAAACCTAGAGACCTTTAAAGAAGCTTGGGGACAAAGGAAAGGAGGGTGAGATAGAAATGTAGCAATTGCTTAGGGAAAGAAGTTTGTTTCCACACAAACACATGTAAGAACCTTGAATATGCTGGAGACTAAGGGAAGTAGTATTCAATGAAGAAAAAACATGGAGAATAAAAAGATCATGACAGCAACTGATGGAACAGCAAGCGTACAGCCAACTGATGGTGAGGGCCTGACACTGCAGTGGAAGTAGGAAAAGAAACTTTAGGGAGATGGAAATAAGAATGGACAAGCATCACTCATTCCTTCATTCACTCATTCAGTAGATATTTGTTCAGTCTCAACTGTGTCAGGCACTGAAGCAATGAATTGGGTATCAGGAAAGAACAAGAAAGTTGTCTAGGATAATGCCCCGATTTCTGGCTTTGATGACTTAGGATACTGCTGCTTTGATTAACTGAGATAATATAGGAGGTATAGATTTGCAGAAAGTTATACAGGCATGTTGTCGTTTTAATGGAAGTATAGTTGATTTACAATGTTAGTTTCTGCTGTACAGCAAAGTGATTCAGTTATATATAGTCTTTTGTATTCTTTTCCATTATGGTTTATCACAGGATATTGAATATAGTTCCTTGTGCTATACAGTAGGACCTTGTTGTTTATCAATTCCGTATGTAATAGTTTGCATCTGCTAATCCCAGCCTCCCCCCATGTTGTTTTTGGTGTACCTTTGGACATTCAAGACGAAAATGTATGAAACCATAGGCAGGACTAGATATTGCACCATCAACTTAAAGATGTGAACATGCTCGATCCCTTAAAACCATGATTGTTAATGAATGCCTTCTCAGAGAACAAATAGAATGTGATCAGCCTACTGAGGACAAAATTCCACGTACAACTAACATCTAAGGGAAGAATGGAAGTGAAGAAGTCAAGTAGATGGAGCCTCAGGAAAAAAGTATGGATGTTTCTTCCTCCGAACAAAAAGGAAGGGAAAGAAGGATATATTTGGAAATAATACCTGAACGCTTTTATTTTCTTAGTGAAATAGGAAATTAAGCCATCATCAGGGAATGATATCAGCAAAAAAGCCAAAGAGATTGGGGGCCAAAGAAAAATGGTAGGTGTTTAGAAAACAGAGAAAAATGGTAGATGTTAGAAAACAAATCGAGAAGGGTTAAGAGGGCTATGGATGAGTACTGACTTTCAAATAAGTTTGGAAATCATTAATTTAAAATGAAGCCAAGGGACTTCCCTGGTGGTCCAGGGGGTAAGACTCTGCAATCCCAATGCAGGGGGTCCAGGTTCGATCCCTGGTTGGGGAACTAGATCCCGAATGATGCAACTAAGAGTCCACATGCCACAACTAAGAACTCTTCATGCTGCAACTAAAGATCCCATGTGCTGTAACTAAGACTTGGTGCAGCCAAAAATAAATATTTTAAATAATAAAATGAAGCCAACCAAGGGACTTCTGTGGTGGTCCAGTGGTTAAGACTCCACGCTCCCAATGCAGGGGCCCGGGTTCGATCCCTGATCAGGGAACTAGATCCTGCATGCCACAACTAAAAAAGATCCCACATGTGGCAATGAAGCTCCCTTGTGCCACAACTAAGACCCAGCACAGCCAAATAAATATTTTAAAATAAATAAAATGAAGCCAACCTAAGAAAGTATCCATTTTTTTCAGCCATGAAAAAGCAGGACTTAAAACAGATTGTTGGATTCGTTCAAGATTAGGGATTATTTGGTGTGTGTGAGAAAAGTCAAGGGGGAAGGGATTTTGAAATAATTTAAATGACTAAAAAGAGATGAAGGCAAATGAGGTGACAGGCACAAATTGGGGAATGTAGATGTGGTGAGGTGAAAATCGTTTTTCTGGTAATGAGGAAATAAGAATGAAGAAAGTGGTCAAAGGAGGAAACCTAAGTTTCAGAAATGACATTAGTATTTAGTGTATTGCCACTTTTTTAAACGAATAACTTCAGTATGACAAACAACTGCGTAGAGCTCTTTAGTAGTGCTATGAAGCTAATTTCTGTGCATTCCTTTAATTTACTTTTTGATTTGATAAAGTATTGGAAGCTTTTTGCATATCCGCAGATAAAAATCGACTTTAATCTTTTGATTTTCAGATTAATGTTTATCTCATCAAATCACTACATGGACATAGTCTGAAAACTAAACTAGCATCGGAAAGGCTAATTAACAAAATACAGTGTTTCTGTGCCCCACAAACTGCAATTTCCCCAGTCCTTTTCCTCAAAGATAAACTCTTCCTACTCTTAGCTGTTTCTTCTGCCATTTAAATACTTCACATTTCTGAGTAAAATACATATCCTGCTATCATTTGAATCACCAATTTTAGACATCATCCACTTATCTTTTTTATGGGAAATGAGAGTTTATTTCTCTTAGTCTGCCATCTGTCTGCTTCATACACTCATCTCCCACTTCCAATGCAGTTAAAATTTTTGGTTAAATCAGTATTCAATATTTGCATTCTTATGCCTTTGCAAATATTGTTCACTGCTGAGAATGATAGTATATTTAATCGTGATTTTCTTCCTTTTTTAAAAAATAAACTTTATTTTTAGAACAATATTAAATTTACAGAAAAATTGTGAAGGTAGTACATACAGAGTTACCATATACTCTATACCTGGTTTCCCTTATTAACATATTAGTGTAGTACATTTGTTATATAATTAATGAACCAATACGGTTACATTATTATTAGCTAGAGTCCATAGTTAATTCAGATTTCCTTTGTTTTTGCCTAATGTCCTTTTTCTCTTCCAAGATTCCATCCAAAAGACCACATTACATTTAGTTGTCATGTCTCCTTCTGCCCCTCTTGGTTGTAACAGTTTCTCAGAGTTTCCTTTTTTTCAATGACTTTCCTATTTTTTTCCCCTGAGGTAGAACATGCCTTGATTTTTTTCATTTGGTTGGTGCTTTTTTTTTTTTTTTTAATCTTGCTAATTTTTTCCATGTCTTCCTACAGTATCTTAGTACATTTCCCACAAGATCACTCAGATCAGGTAATTTAACCATTCCAATTGCTTTCCTTAGGGCTCTCTCTACTGAGGACTTCTGTTTTCTCTGAACTGGTGCTCTGGGCCTGTTGTGTCTCTGGATTTGCCTTGCTCTCAGCTGTGGAATTGACTTTACATTTCTCCTGGGATCCATTCCCTATATACTGGGTTTCATGCCTTCCTCCTTCTTGGTTTATTCTCTTGTGTTGGAACATAGTATATTCTCCAGTAGTTTCTTAGGTTAAAAAGAAGATATGGCAGAAAGCATTGTGAAAGTAGCCCTCAGAATGGCTGCCTCTTGAGTCAGTTTGCTCTGGTCTGGACTGATTACCTTTTTATGCCTGTTGCACAGACAATCCTGAAGATTCCCTTTGCTTCTCCCCAGGGTTGTATTTCCTGTTCTGTATACCCCACATTTTCCTCCTTCTTGATTTATTATTGCATTTTGGTAGATATACAGAGTAGGTTCCTGAAAATGATGCATAGAAACTATACTCAAGACTTAAATTATCTATCAAGGATTAAGGAAAATTAACTCATTATATGTTAGAAATCATTTTCTCTAGAATTTTGAAGACATTGCTCCATTGTCTTGTACCTTCCAGTGTTGCTGTTGAGAATTCCAAAGCCATTCTGTTTTCTGATCTTTTGTATATGAATTGCCCCCTCACCGCCACCCCTTTTCAGAATATAGGATCTCTTTTATCTCCAGTGTTCTAAATCGCATACGGATTTGCTATAGTATATATCTGTTTTCATCCTGTGTGGGAGCTTTCAATCTGCAAACATGATATTCAGTTCTGGACGTTTTCTTGAGTTATTTCACTCATGATTTCCTCCCTTCTATATTCTCTCTTCTCATTCTGGAAGACTCATTATTTGAAAATTGGATGTCCTCGACTGATGACATTATTGTTCTTTCTTATTTTGCATCTGTTAATTTGTTCTACTCTCTGAGTGTACTCTTATTTTCTGATCCTATTTTTAAATAGCTTTCTGTTCTTGTTTCATAGATGCAATGTCTTCCTGTATCTCTCTGAGGATGTTAGTGATAGTTTACTTTTTTAAAGTTTTTTACTCCTTGTTTCTGTTTTCTCAAAATTATTTTTCTATTTTTATCTCTCTCCCATGTTAGATGCTTTCCTCAGCTATTTGTTAATCCTTGGATATCTTCTCAAGATTAGCAGTGGGAACTGAAAGCTGATTGGAAGCTCTTTCAAACTAAAAAAAAAATGTTTTTCCAGCTTTATTGAGGTCTAATTGACAAAAATTATATACATTAAAGGTGAATGTGATGGTTTCATATAAATATACATTGTGAAATGATCACCACAATCAAACTAATTACCATTTATTACCTCACATAGTTACCTTTTTTTTTTTCATCTCCACATCCCTATCCCCTCTGGTAACCAGGAGTTTTTTCTCGGTACCGGTGAGTCTTTTATTTCATTGTTATGTTTGTTCATTTGTTTTCTTTTTTAGATGCCACATATAAGTGATACCATACGGTGTTTGTCTTTCTCTGTCTTACTTATTTTCACTTAGCATAATGCCCACCAGGGTCATACATGTTGTCACAAATGTCAAGATTTCATTGTTTTTTATGGCTGAGTATTATTGCATCATATGTATGTATATGTATATGTATACATATATACACACACATATATACACATATATGACATCTTTATTCATTAATATATTGATAGACACTTAGGTTGCTTCCATATCTTCACTATTGTAATAATGCTACAATGAACATAGGGATGCATGTATCTTTTCAAATTAGAGGGGGTTTTTAAATTTTTATTCAGATATATACCCAGATGTGGGATTGCTGGGTCATATGGCAGTTCTATTTTTCATTTTTTAGGGAACCTCCATACTGTTCTCCATAGTGGCTGTATCAATTTACATTCCTGCCAACAGTGCAAGAGGGTTCCCTTTTCTCCACACCCTCTCCAGCATTTATTGTTTGTAGATTTTTTGACGATGGCTATTCTGACTGGTGTGAGGTGATACCTCATTGTACTTTTGATTTGCATTTCTCTAATGATTAGTGATGCTGAGCATCCTTTCATGTGTTTGTTGGCAATCTGTATATCTTCTTTGGAGAAATGTCTATTTCGGTCTGCCCATTTGTGGATTGGGTTGTTTGTTTTTTTGATATTGAGCTGCATGAGCTGCTTGTATAATCTTTTGTCAGTTGCTTCATTTGCAAATGTTTTCTCCCATTCTGAGGGTTGTCTTTTCATCTAGTTTATGGTTTCCTTTGCTGTGCAAAAGCTTTTAAGTTTCATTAGGTCCCATTTGTTTATTTTTGTTTTTATTTCCATTCCTCTGGGAGGTGGGTCAAAAAGGGTCTTGCTGTGATGTATGTCATAGAGTGTTCTGCCTATGTTTTCCTCTAAGAGTTTTATAGTGTCTCATCTTACATTTAGGTCTTTAATCTATTTGGAGTTTATTTTTGTGTATGGTGTGTTCTAATTTTGTGAAGAGAGTGTTCTAATTTCATTCTTTTACATGTAGCTGTCCAGTTTTCCCAACACCACTTATTGAAGAGGCTGTCTTTTCTCCATTGTATATTCCTGCCTCCTTTATCAAAGATAAGGTGACCATAGGTACATGGGTTTATATCTGGGCTTTCTATCCTGTTCCATTGATCTATATTTCTGTTTTAGTGCCAGTACCATACTGTCTTGATTACTGTAGCTTTGTAGTAGAGTCTGAAGTCCGGGAGCCTGATTCCTCCAGCTCCGTTTTTCTTTCTCAAGATTGCTTTGGCTATTCAGGGTCATTTGTGTTTCCATACAAATTGTAAAATTTTTTGTTCTAGTTCTGTGAAAAATGCCATTGATAGTTTGATAGGGATTGCATTGAATCTGTAGATTGCTGTGGGTAGTATACTCATTTTCACAATGTTGATTCTTCCAATGCAAGAACATGGTATATCTCTCCATCTGTTTGTATCATCTTTAATTACTTTCATCAGTGTCTTATAGTTTTCTGCATACAGGTCTTTTGTCTCCTTAAGTGGGTTTATTCCTAAGTATTTTATTCTTTTTGTTGCAATGGTAAATAGGAGTGTTTCCTTAATTTCTTTTTCAGATTTTTCGTCATTAGGGTATAGGAATGCAAGACATTTCTGTGCATTAATTTTGTATCCTGCTACTTTATCAGATTCATTGATTAGCTCTAGTAGTTTTCTGGTAGCATCTTTAAGATTCTCTATGTATAGTATCATGTCATCTGCAAACAGTGACAGCTTTAATTCTTCTTTTCTGATTTGGATTCCTTTTATTTTTTTTTCTTCTCTGATTGCTGTGGCTAAAACTTCCAAAACTATGTTGAATAATAGTGGTGAGAGTGGACAACCTTGCCTTGTTCCTGACTTTAAAGAAATGGTTTCAGTTTTTCACCATTGAGAATGATGTTGGCTGTGGGTTTGTCATATATGGCCTTTATTATGTTGAGGTAAGTTCCCTCTATGCCTACTTTCTGGAGGGTTTTTCTCATAAATGGGTGTTGAATTTTGTCAAAAGCTTTTTCTGCATCTATTGAGATGATCATATGGTTTTCTCCTTCAATTTGTTAATATGGTTTTTCACATTGATTGATTTGCATATATTGAAGAATCCTTGCATTCCTGGGAGACACCCCACTTGATAATGGTGTATGATCCTTTTAATGTGCTGTTGGATTCTGTTTGCTAGTATTTTGTTGAGGATTTTTGCATCTATGGTCATCAGTGATATTGGCCTGTAGTTTCCTTTCTTTGTGACATCTTTGGTTGTGCTATCAGGGTGATGGTGGCCTCATAGAATGAGTTTGGGAGTGTTCCTCCCTCTGCTATATTTTGGAAGAGTTTGAGAAGGATAGGGGTTAGCTCTTCTCTAAATATTTGATAGAATTCGCCTGTGAAGCTATCTGGTCCTAAGCTTTTGTTTGTTGGAAGATTTTTAATCACAGTCTCATTTTCAGTGCTTGTGATTGGTCTGTTTATATTTTCTATTCCTGGTTCAGTCTCAGAAGGTTGTGCTTTTCTAAGAATTTGTCCATTTCTTCTAGGTTGTCCATTTTATTGGCATAGAGTTGCTTGTAGTAATCTCTCAATATCCTTTGTATTTCTGCAGGGTCAGTTTTTACTTCTCCTTTTTCATTTCTATTTCTATTGATTTGAGTTTTCTCCCTTTTTTTCTTGATGAGTCTGGCTAATGGTTTATCAATTTTGTTTATCTTCTCAAATAACCAGATTCTAGTTTTATTGATCTTTGCTATTATTTCCTTCATTTCTTTTTCATTTATTTCTGATCTGACCTTTATGATTTCTTTCCTTCTGCTAACTTTGGGTATTTTCTGTTCTTCTTTCTCTAATGGCTTTAGGTGTAAGGTTAGGTTGTTTATTTGAGATATTTCTTGTTTCTTCTGGTAGTATTGTATTGCTATAAACTTCCCTTTTAGAACTGCTTTTGCTGCATTCCATAGGTTATGGGTCGTCGTGTTTTCATTGTAATTGTTTCTAGGTATTTTTTGATTTCCTCTTTGATTTCCTCAGTAATCTCTTGGTTATTTAGTAGTATATTGTTTAGCCTTCATGTGTTTGTATTTTTTTTTTATTTTATTTTATTTTTTTTATTTTTTTAATTTTTTATTAGTTTCTGCTTTATAACAAAGTGAATCAGTCATACATATATATCTGTTCCCATATCCCTTCCCTCATGCATCTCCCTCCCTCCCACCCTCCCCATCCCACCCCTCCAGGCGGTCACAAAGCACCGAGCTGATCTCCCTGTGTTCTGCGGCTGCTTCCCACTATCTATCTACCTTACGTTTCGTAGTGTATATATGTCCATGCCTCTCTTTCGCTTTGTCACAGCTTACCCTTCCCCCTCCCCATATCCTCTAGTCCATTCTCAAATAGGTCTGTGTCTTTATTCCCGTTTTACCCCTAGGTTCTTCATGACATTTTTTTTTTAATTCCATATATATGTGTTAGCATACGGTATTTGTCTTTCTCTTTCTGACTTACTTCACTCTGTATGACAGACTCTAGGTCTATCCACCTCATTACAAATAGCTCAGTTTCGTTTCTTTTTACGGCTGAGTAATATTCCATTGTATATATGTGCCACATCTTCTTTATCCATTCATCCGATGATGGACACTTAGGTTGTTTCCAGCTCCGGGCTATTGTGAATAGAGCTGCAATGAACATTTTGGTACATGTCTCTTTTTGAATTATGGTTTTCTCAGGGTATATGCCTAGTAGTGGGATTGCTGGGTCATATGGTAGTTCTATTTTTAGTTTTTTAAGGAACCTCCATACTGTTCTCCATAGTGGCTGTACCAATTCACATTCCCACCAGCAGTGCAAGAGTGTTCCCTTTTCTCCACACCCTCTCCAGCATTTATTGTTTCTAGATTTCTTGATGATGGCCATTCTGACTGGTGTGAGATGATATCTCATTGTACTTTTGATTTGCATTTCTCTAATGATTAATGATGTTGAGCATTCTTTCATGTGTTTGTTGGCAGTCTGTATATCTTCTTTGGAGAAATGCCTATTTAAGTCTTCTGCCCATTTTTGGATTGGGTTGTTTGTTTTTTTGCTATTGAGCTGCATGAGCTGTTTATAAATTTTGGAGATTAATCCTTTGTCAGTTGCTTCATTTGCAAATATTTTCTCCCATTCTGAGGGTTGTCTTTTGGTCTTGTTTATGGTTTCCTTTGCTGTGCAAAAGCTTTGAAGTTTCATTAGGTCCCATTTGTTTATCTTTGTTTTTAGTTCCATTTCTCTAGGAGGTGGGTCCAAAAGGATCTTGCTGTGATTTATGTCATAGAGTGTTCTGCCTATGTTTTCCTCTAAGAGTTTTATAGTGTCTCATCTTACATTTAGGTCTTTAATCCATTTTGAGCTTATTTTTGTGTATGGTGTTAGGGAATGATCTAGTCTCAAACTTTTACATGTCCCTGTCCAGTTTTCCCAGCACCACTTATTGAAGAGGCTATCCTTTCTCCACTGTACATTCCTGCCTCCTTTATCAAAGATAAGTTGGCCATATGTGCGTGGGTTTATCTCTGGGCTTTCTATCCTGATCCACTGATCTATCTTTCTGTTTTTATGCCAGTACCATACTGTCTTAATTACTGTAGCTTTGTAGTATAGTCTGAAGTCAGGGAGCCTGATTCCTCCAGCTCCGTTTTTCGTTCTCAAGATTGCTTTGGCTATTCGGGGTCTTTTGTTTTTCCAAACAAATTTTGAAATTTTTTGTTCTAGTTCTGTGAAAAATGCCAGTGGTAGTTTGATAGGGATTGCATTGAATCTGTAGATTGCTTTGGGTAGTAGAGTCATTTTCACTATATTGATTCTTCCAATCCAGGAGCATGGTATATCTCTCCATCTATTTGTATCATCTTTAATTTCTTTCATCAGTGTCTTATAATTTTCTGCATACAGGTCTTTTGTCTCCTTAGGTAGGTTTATTCCTAGATATTTTATTCTTTTTGTTGCAATGGTAAATGGGAGTGTTTTCTTGATTTCATTTTCAGATTTTTCATCATTAGTGTACAGGAATGCCAGAGATTTCTGTACGTTAATTTTGTATCCTGCTACTTTACCAAATTCATTGATTAGCTCTAGTAGTTTTTCGGTAGCATCTTTAGGATTTTCTATGTATAGTATCATGTCATCTGCAAACAATGACAGCTTTACTTCTTCTTTTCCAATTTGGATTCCTTTTATTTCCTTTTCTTCTCTGATTGCTGTGGCTAAAACTTCCAAAACTATGTTGAATAAGAGTGGTGAGAGTGGGCAGCCTTGTCTTGTTCCTGATCTTAGTGGAAATGGTTTCAGTTTTTCACCATTGAGGACAATGTTGGCTGTGGGTTTGTCATATATGGCCTTTATTATGTTGAGGAAAGTTCCCTCTATGCCTACTTTCTGCAGGGTTTTTATCATAAATGGGTGTTGAATTTTGTCGAAAGCTTTCTCTGCATCTATTGAGATGATCATATGGTTTTTCTCCTTCAACTTGTTAATATGGTGTATCACATTGATTGATTTGCGTATATTGAAGAATCCTTGCATTCCTGGAATAAACCCCACTTGATCATGGTGTATGATCCTTTTAATGTGCTGTTGCATTCTGTTTGCTAGTATTTTGTTGAGGATTTTTGCATCTATGTTCATCAGTGATATTGGCCTGTAGTTTTCTTTCTTTGTGACATCCTTGCCTGGTTTTGGTATCAAGGTGATGGTGGCCTCGTAGAATGAGTTTGGGAGTGTTCCTTCCTCTGATATTGTTTGGAAGAGTTTGAGAAGGATGGGTGTTAGCTCTTCTCTAAATGTTTGATAGAATTCGCCTGTGAAGCCATCTGGTCCTGGGCTTTTGTTTGTTGGAAGATTTTTAATCACAGTTTCAATTTCAGTGCTTGTGATTGGTCTATTCATATTTTCTATTTCTTCCTGAGTCAGTCTTGGTAGGTTGTGCATTTCTAAGAATTTGTCCATTTCTTCCAGGTTGTCCATTTTATTGGCATAGAGTTGCTTATAGTAATCTCTCATGATCTTTTGTATTTCTGCAGTGTCAGTTGTTACTTCTCCTTTTTCATTTCTAATTCTATTGATTTGAGTCTTCTCCCTTCTTTTCTTGATGAGTCTGGCTAATGGTTTGTCAATTTTGTTTATCTTCTCAAAGAACCAGCTTTTAGTTTGGTTGATCTTTGCTATCGTTTCCTTCATTTCTTTTTCATTTATTTCTGATCTGATCTTTATGATTTCTTTCCTTCTGCTAACTTTGGGGGTTTTTTGTTCTTCTTTCTCTAATTGCTTTAGGTGCAGGGTCAGGTTGTTTACTCGAAATGTTTCCTGTTTCTTAAGGTGGGATTGTATTGCTATAAACTTCCCCCTTAGAACTGCTTTTGCTGCGTCCCATAGGTTTTGGGTCATCGTGTCTCCATTGTCATTTGTTTCTAGGTATTTTTAAATTTCCTCTTTGATTTCTTCAGTGATCACTTCGTTATTGAGTAGTGTATTGTTCAGCCTCCATGTGTTTGTATTTTTTACAGCTCTTTTCCTGTAATTGATGTCTAGTCTCATAGCATTGTGGTCGGAAAAGATACTTGATACAATTTCAATTTTCTTAAATTTACCAAGGCTTGATTTGTGACCCAAGATATGATCTATCCTGGAGAATGTTCCATGAGCACTTGAGAAAAATGTGTATTCTGTTGTTTTTGGATGGAATGTCCTATAAATATCAACTAAGTCCATCTTGTTTAATGTATCATTTAAAGCTTGTGTTTCCTTATTTATTTTCATTTTGGATGATCTGTCCATTGGTGAAAGTGGGGTGTTAAAGTCCCCTACTATGATTGTGTTACTGTCGATTTCCCCTTTTATGGCTGTTAGTATTTGCCTTATGTATTGAGGTGCTCCTATGTTGGGTGCATAAATATTTACAATTGTTATATCTTCTTCTTGGATCGATCCCTTTATCGTTATGTAGTGTCCTTCTTTGTCTCTTCTAATAGTCTTTATTTTAAAGTCTATTTTGTCTGATATAAGAATTGCTACTCCAGCTTTCTTTTGATTTCCATTTGCATGGAATATCTTTTTCCATCCCCTTACTTTCAATCTGTATGTGTCTCTAGGTCTGAAGTGGGTCTCTTGTAGACAGCATATATATGGGTCTTGTTTTTGTATCCATTCAGCCACTCTGTGTCTTTTGGTGGGAGCATTTAGTCCATTTACATTTAAGGTAATTATTGATATGTATGTTTCTATTCCCATTTCCTTAATTGCTTTCGGTTCGTTATTGTAGGTATATTCCTTCTGTTGTCTTTCTTGCCTAGAGAAGTTCCTTTAGCATTTGTTGTAAAGCTGGTTTGGTGGTGCTGAACTCTCTCAGCTTTTGCTTGTCTGTAAAGGTTTTAATTTCTCCATCAAATCTGAATGAGATCCTTGCTGGGTAGAGTAATCTTGGTTGCAGGTTTCTCTCCTTCATCACTTTAATTATGCCCTGCCACTCCCTTCTGGCTTGTAGAGTTTCTGCTGAGAGATCAGCTGTTAACCTGATGGGGATTCC